>NC_047086.1:168987618-169290648 GCF_902459505.1 Geotrypetes seraphini | reverse complement strand
CTGCGGCTGCTGGTCCACCCCCCTCCGATGTCACTTACCTCTTCTGGAGCAGAGGCAGTAGACACAATGCACTTCAGCGTGGCTGCCGACTCTGCTCTGGAATAAGTATGGTAGCCGTGCTGATGTGCCGTTTAGAGCGGGGTTGGGGGCAGGGCAGGGCCAGAGGTATCCAGTGTACTTGTGTGTCTAGGGGCCCTCGAAGAATTAATCCTGCCCTGCCTTTACCGTGGCTTTGTAAAAGGGGGCCTAAAAGACTTGACATGGAACTGTATTATGGCATGAAATGCCTGCTCTAAGAGTCATGGAATATGTGTGCAGTCAACACGACCATAGTGTTCCACAGCACACCCAGGATACTATAGATTGGAGGTCAGGGTCCACAGATTGGATTAGATTGGATTTATTATTTTGATATACTGCTTTTGATATAAGTATTAAGAAATGAACAATATAATAAATTACAGCAATTATTTAATAAACACATTAACTCCAGCAATAGAAAATACAATCTAATAAAACTACAGAGATACAACACAAATTGCTGAATTACTTGCAATCAAAGATTTATGGACCCGCAATATTGCTGAAACAAAAGAAAGCCTGGGATAGTCACGTGGGATCTCTTAGCGAGAGGAAGCGATAATGGTTACTGTGGATGGGCAGACTGGATGGGCCATTTGGCCTTTATCTGTCATCATGTTTCTGTGGTCTAGATTCACTAAGCCCACCAATCTTACCCGATCCGTGGGTGATCCGAGGCAGGCCGACTGATTCACCAACCATCTTCATGTAAATGAAGACACACCCCTTCAGAGACACACCCCTCACCGACAACACGGATCGCTGGAGATCCTAATGCATGCACAGACTATCTATTTTGCCTGTAGATGGTCTGCGCATGTGTTTGATGTCCGTTTTTAAAAAACTTTTTTTTTACTCATCCCGACTCTCCTGCTCTCTGCCGCCCTTCCCTGCAGTGCAAGACTGTAGTTTTAACCTGCAGGTTAAAACCACAGGCTCATGCTGCAGAGAAGGGTGGCAAGCAGGAGCAGAGAGTTTTATTCGGCAGCAGAATCACGGCAGAGAGCAGGGAGGGAGCAGAGAGCTTTTTGAGCAGGAAGCAGAACTGTCGGCAGAGCAGGATTGTGGCAGAGAGCAGGGAGGGAGCAGAGAGCTAAACGGAGCAGGGCAGAGAGCAGGGCTGGTAGAAGTTGACTAGGATTTCAGGGCGGCATGGAGCAGGAGAGTCGGCAGGGATGTGTGTGACTGGTCCTCAGCAGTCGCTTGTTTTGGGATCAGCCAGCCCATCGGTGTTCCTCATTTTTTTTAAAAAATGAATTGCTGCCTGCCTACATT
Organism: Geotrypetes seraphini; assembly: GCF_902459505.1. Taxonomy (NCBI): domain Eukaryota; kingdom Metazoa; phylum Chordata; class Amphibia; order Gymnophiona; family Dermophiidae; genus Geotrypetes; species Geotrypetes seraphini. The sequence continues at coordinate 169,289,292 of NC_047086.1, read as the reverse complement.
TGCATGCCGTTCTCGCTCATTTGCATGCATGGATCGGATCGGTTGCGGGAGGGAGGTTAGTGAATCGGGTTGGGGTCACAAAGTGATCGCAAAATGGTCGGGACACGATCGGTGTCCTTAGTGAATCTAGCCCTATGTTTCTAGGATAAACCATTATGAAAGATGTCAACCAAAAAGTTCCAGAGAGTAGATCCAACATAGGGATAAGCTCCATTTTTTGGACCCATTGGCAGCTGCATGCATGAAGCGCTTCTGTCTTTGGTTACAGCAGGAGGTAGTGCGAAGTTACATAGTAACATAGTAGATGACGGCAGATAAAGACCCGAATGGTCCATCCAGTCTGCCCAACCTGATTCAATTTAAAATTTTTTTTTTTTTTTTTTTTCTTCTTAGCTATTTCTGGGCGAGAATCCAAAGCTTTACCCGGTACTGTGCTTGGGTTCCAACTGCCGAAATCTCTGTTAAGACTTACTCCAGCCCATCTACACCCTCCCAGCCATTGAAGCCCTCCCCTGCCCATCCTCCTCCAAACGGCCATACACAGACACAGACCGTACAAGTCTGCCCAGTAACTGGCCTAGTTCAATCTTTAATATTATTTTCTGATTCTAAATCTTCTGTGTTCATCCCACGCTTCTTTGAACGCAGTCACAGTTTTACTCTCCACCACCTCTCTCGGGAGCGCATTCCAGGCATCCACCACCCTCTCCGTAAAGTAGAATTTCCTAACATTGCCCCTGAAACTACCACCCCTCAACCTCAAATTATGTCCTCTGGTTTTACCATTTTCCTTTCTCTGGAAAAGATTTTGTTCTACGTTAATACCCTTTAAGTATTTGAACGTCTGAATCATATCTCCCCTGTCTCTCCTTTCCTCTAGGGTATACATATTCAGGGCTTCCAGTCTCTCCTCATATGTCTTCTGGTGCAAGCCTCCTATCATTTTCGTCGCCCTCCTCTGGACCGCCTCAAGTCTTCTTACGTCTTTCGCCAGATACGGTCTCCAAAACTGAACACAATACTCCAAGTGGGGCCTCACCAATGACCTGTACAGGGGCATCAACACCTTCTTTCTTCTACTAACTACGCCTCTCTTTATACAGCCCAGAATCCTTCTGGCAGCAGCCACTGCCTTGTCACACTGTTTTTTCGCCTTTAGATCTTCGGACACTATCACCCCAAGGTCCCTCTCCCCGTCCGTGCATATCAGCTTCTCTCCTCCCAGCATATACGGTTCCTTCCTATTATTAATCCCCAAATGCATTACTCTGCATTTCTTTGCATTGAATTTTAGTTGCCAGGCATTAGACCATTCCTCTAACTTTTGCAGATCCTTTTTCATATTTTCCACTCCTTCTTCGGTGTCTACTCTGTTACAAATCTTGGTATCATCTGCAAAAAGGCACACTTTTCCTTCTAACCCTTCAGCAATATCACTTACATACATATTGAACAGGATTGGCCCCAGCACCGAACCCTGAGGGACTCCACTAGTCACCTTTCCTTCCTTCGAGCGACTTCCATTAACCACCACCCTCTGGCGTCTGTCCGACAGCCAGTTTCTGACCCAGTTCACCACTTTGGGTCCTAACTTCAGCCCTTCAAGTTTGTTCAACAGCCTCCTATGAGGAACTGTATCAAAGGCTTTGCTGAAATCCAAATAAATTACATCTAGCATATGTCCTCGATCCAGCTCTCTGGTCACCCAATCAAAAAATTCAATCAGGTTCGTTTGGCACGATTTACCTTTTGTAAAGCCATGTTGCCTCGGATCCTGTAACCCATTAGATTCAAGGAAATACACTATCCTTTCTTTCAGCAACACTTCCATTATTTTTCCAACAACTGAAGTGAGGCTCACCGGCCTGTAGTTTCCTGCTTCATCCCTGTGACCACTTTTATGAATAGGGACCACATCCGCTCTCCTCCAATCCCCAGGAATCACTCCCGTCTCCAGAGATTTGTTAAACAAGTCTTTAATAGGACTCGCCAGAACCTCTCTGAGTTCCCTTAGTATCCTGGGATGGATCCCGTCTGGTCCCATCGCTTTGTCCACCTTCAGTTTTTCAAGTTGCTCATAAACACCCTCCTCCGTGAACGGCGCAGAATCTACTCCATTTTCTCGTGTAACTTTGCCGTACAATCTCGGTCCTTCTCCAGGATTTTCTTCTGTGAACACAGAACAGAAGTATTTGTTTAGCACATTTGCTTTCTCCTCATCACTCTCCACATATTTGTTCCCAGCATCTTTTAGCCTAGCAATTCCATTTTTTATCTTCCTCCTTTCACTAATATATCTGAAAAAATTTTTATCTCCCTTTTTTACATTTTTAGCCATTTGTTCTTCCGCCTGTGCCTTCGCCAAACGTATCTCTCTCTTGGCTTCTTTCAGTTTCACCCTGTAGTCTTTTCTGCTCTCCTCTTCTTGGGTTTTTTTATATTTCATGAACGCCAACTCTTTCGCCTTTATTTTCTCAGCCACTAGGTTGGAGAACCATATCGGCTTCCTTTTTCTTTTGTTTTTATTGATTTTCTTCACATAAAGGTCCGTAGCCATTTTTATCACTCCTTTCAGCTTAGACCACTGTCTTTCCACTTCTCTTATGTCCTCCCATCCTAACAGCTCTTTCTTCAGGTACTTTCCCATTGCATTAAAGTCCGTACGTTTGAAATCTAGGACTTTAAGTATCGTGCGGCCGCTCTCCACTTTAGCCGTTATATCAAACCAAACCGTTTGATGATCGCTACTTCCCAGGTGAGCACCCACTCGAACATTAGAGATACTCTCTCCATTTGTGAGGACCAGATCCAATATCGCTTTTTCCCTTGTGGGTTCCGTCACCATTTGTCTGAGCAGAGCCTCTTGAAAGGCATCCACAATCTCCCTACTTCTTTCCGATTCCGCAGACGGAACATTCCAGTCCGCATCCGGCAGGTTGAAATCTCCCAACAGCAGAACCTCCTCTTTCCTTCCAAACTTTTGGATATCCACAATCAGATCCTTATCAATTTGCTGCGATTGAGTCGGAGGTCTGTAGACTACACCCACGTAGATAGAAGTTCCATCTTCTCTTTTCAGAGCAATCCATATCGCTTCTTCCTCTCCCCAGGTCCCTTGCATTTCGGTCGCTTGGATATTGATCTTTACATAGAGAGCTACTCCTCCACCTTTATGACCATCTCTGTCCTTCCTAAAAATATTATATCCCGGTATGTTTGCATCCCATCCATGTGATTCACTGAACCATGTCTCTGTGATAGCAACAATATCACAGAGACATGGTTCAGTGAATCACATGGATGGGATGCAAACATACCGGGATATAATATTTTTAGGAAGGACAGAGATGGTCATAAAGGTGGAGGAGTAGCTCTCTATGTAAAGATCAATATCCAAGCGACCGAAATGCAAGGGACCTGGGGAGAGGAAGAAGCGATATGGATTGCTCTGAAAAGAGAAGATGGAACTTCTATCTACGTGGGTGTAGTCTACAGACCTCCGACTCAATCGCAGCAAATTGATAAGGATCTGATTGTGGATATCCAAAAGTTTGGAAGGAAAGAGGAGGTTCTGCTGTTGGGAGATTTCAACCTGCCGGATGCGGACTGGAATGTTCCGTCTGCGGAATCGGAAAGAAGTAGGGAGATTGTGGATGCCTTTCAAGAGGCTCTGCTCAGACAAATGGTGACGGAACCCACAAGGGAAAAAGCGATATTGGATCTGGTCCTCACAAATGGAGAGAGTATCTCTAATGTTCGAGTGGGTGCTCACCTGGGAAGTAGCGATCATCAAACGGTTTGGTTTGATATAACGGCTAAAGTGGAGAGCGGCCGCACGATACTTAAAGTCCTAGATTTCAAACGTACGGACTTTAATGCAATGGGAAAGTACCTGAAGAAAGAGCTGTTAGGATGGGAGGACATAAGAGAAGTGGAAAGACAGTGGTCTAAGCTGAAAGGAGTGATAAAAATGGCTACGGACCTTTATGTGAAGAAGTTATTTACCATGATGACTGAAAAGTGGAAAATACGAATTAATGAAGCCCAGGGGGGTCTGTGTTTAAGCCCAGCTGACAAGTTAGAATAAACTGTGAAAAAAAGTGCTTTACTCTCTTGTCTCATTAGGCTAATGACTTTTAAGTTAGTTCAGCAAAAGTGTGATTTCAGAGTGTGAGACTGTAAATGAAGTGCTAAAGATGTAGCTTTGAAAACATCTAATTTGCTGTCTTATTAAAACTTGTCAGATGAAATGTTAATACAAATTTGCTTTGATGTACACCCTGAATTATCCATTTTCTACATGTTATATTTTTTGTACTTACTAAAACTAATAAAAAAGTGTGAACTAAAAAAAAAAAAAAAAAAAACTTGTGCCGGATGGTTGTCGATTTAAGTGCCCATAAAAGACACCTGACTAGCATTTCTTATACCTGAGTAAAAGTACTCTAGAAATACTTCTGGAAAATATTATTTCAATATTTGCACAAAGCAGTGACCGCTAACATTTCACCATCATTACTGTGAATAATAGAATACAATAATTTTACAAGATGAATTTTATACAGGACTTAAAATCACTGAGGTATGATGCTTCAGTGAATTTGTGATCATTTGAATGGAGTGATAGCTAGAGATGCTAAGGATGGCCCATCCCAAAGATGGAGAGTGCCGGAGATTTTCTAGGGAGCTTCAGCCATGCCTAATTGGCAGATGTACATTCCCAAACTGACATATTCTATTCAATAAATAGAAAATAAAATTCCTTTTTTTTTTTTTTTTTTAACCTTTGTCATCTAGGCATTTCATTTTTCTAATCATGCTGATCCCAGGCTCTGGTTTCTGCTTTCCTCTGTCTTCTCTTAACTCTCTTGTCAGGGTCTCTTTGGCTCTCCATGTCCATCATCTATTTTCCCTCTGCATTGCTAACTGCTCTATCCAATATTTCCCCTGTGTCCCTGCCCCTATTCATCCACCGTGTTGAGCACTACCCTTTTCTTTGTCCCTATTCTTGACCTGTCCAGCATTGCCTTTCTGTATCCTTATCCCCTCTTACGCATCTAGCATCAAACCTCTGTGTCCCTGTCTCCATTATGTCCAGCATTGCCAGTGTCTGCATTCCCTCTATATGTCCAGCATTACCCTTCTGTGAACTAGACCTGCTTTAGAAGCATCTAAGTGCCACAAAGCTGCCCAAACCGACCAGATGACCACTGCATACATCAAGGTAAGACATCCCCACACTCCCCCAGTGCTCACTGACCCCCTTACATAACACAAAAATGAGACAAAAAAGGTGCATATCTGTATACAACAGCATCTGGTATGGGGAAGCCTAGGAGCACATCAAACATAGTAACATAGTAGATGACAGCAGATAAAGACCCGAATGGTCCATCCAGTCTGCCCAACCTGATTCAATTTAAATTTTTTAAAATGTTTTCTTCTTAGCTATTTCTGGGCAAGAATCGCAAAGCTCTACCCGGTACTGTGCTTGGGTTCCAACTGCCAAAATCTCCGTCAAAACCTACTCCAGCCCATCCTCCCTCAAATGGCCATATGCAGTCACAGACCGTGCAAGTCTGCCCAGTACTGGCCATAGTTCAATCTATATATATAAAATCGGAGGTATGTATGTGTGTATGTATGTGTGTATGTGCCGCGATCACGCAAAAACGGCTTGACCGATTTGAACGAAACTTGGTATGCAGATCCCTCACTACCTGGGATGATATGTTCTGGGGGTCTCGCGGCTCACCTGCACACGTGGGCGGAGCTACAAACATAAAATCAGATTTCACCCATTCATGTCAATGGAAAAAATGTACAAAGCTGTCATTCTCACAGTAATTCAAAAACGGCTTGACCGATTTGAACGAAACTTGGTATGCAGATCCCTCACTACCTAGGGTGATATGTTCTGGGGGTCTCGCGGCCCACCTGCACACATGGGCGGAGCTACAAACAGAAAATCATATTTCACCCATTCATGTCAATGGAAAAAATGTACACACCTGCCATTCTCACAGTAAATAATAAACGGCTTGACCGATTTGATCGAAACTTGGTATGCAGATCCCTCACTACCTGGGGTGATATGTTCTGGGGGGTCTCTTCACCCAAGAATTTATATGTTCTTGCTCCTGGAGGTGAAACTAAAAATGTTGTTTATAATCAAGTTTTGTGTTTGTTGTATTGTATTCATTTTGTCAAATATTTCACATTATAATTTTAATATTGTACTTTTTATAAAGCCTTAAAAATATAATTTCATTCACCACTATAAAGTATCTTTATTTGAATCCATTTACTGTGTTATTGCTATAATTAAATACCCATGCAACGCCGGGTCATCAGCTAGTATTTAATATTATTTTCTGATTCTAGATCCTCTGTGTTCATACCATGCTTCTTTGAACTCCGTCACCATTTTCCTCTTCGCCACCTCTCTCGGGAGCACATTCCAGGCATTCTCCGTAAAGTAGAATTTCCTAACATAGCTCTTGAATCTACCACCCCTCAACCTCAAATTATGTCCTTTGGTTTTACCATTTTCCTTTCTCTGGAAAATATTTTGTTCTATGTTAATACCCTTCAAGTATATGAATGTCTGAATCATATCTTCCCTCTCTCCTTTCCTCTAAGGTATATATATTCAGGGCTTCCAATCTCTCCTCACAAGTATTTTGGTGCAAACCTCCTACCATTTTTGTTGCCTTTCTCTGGTCCGCTTCCCACTCATATTTGGACATCCAGCAGTTGCCATTCGAAAATGATCATTGCTATTCCTCCGACTCTGGATGTTTAACTGGAAACTTCCAAGTTGGACTTTTTTTTTTTTTTCAAAATGCCCCCCGACACCTGTATTGCTTCAGCAAGTGTTTTTAACTTTTGATGTTATACTTAAATTAGAAAAAAAAATAAAAAAATAAAATGGAAATGCACATCCCTACTTATCTCTGACTATTTTTAAAACGTTGACTACTGAACCCTCAATGAAAAGTAATATAACAGGAAGAATCCATGTTCAATATAGTTCAAGGGAATAAAAGCAGCATAAAACCCTCAATTACCCTCTGGAGAGTTTAAGGCCCTCTTTTACTAAGCCACGGAAGAGGTTTCTACTCTGGGTCATGGTAAAAACCTCTACCGCAGCTTAGTAAAAATGAGGGGGGGGGGGGATGTGGGTAGAGCTTGATGCAGTCTCTGCTCCATTTTTTAAATGCTTTCTTAGCTAAAGAATTTAATGATGGTATATAGGGAACTGCAGGCTGATAAATCTGACTTCTGTAAACACTTTAAAATAAGAGAATAGTGAAGTTTCTGGAATTCAGTGGATTACAGGACATAAGGCAACATGGATTCGCAGGCAGGTCTTGTCAGACAAAATCTGATCAATTTCTTTGACTGGGCGGCCAGAGAATTAGATAGAGGGAGAGTGCTTGATGTGGTGTATTTAGATTTTAGCAAAGCCTAATAAATAAACTTGGTATGGGCCCTAAAGTGAAGGGGCAGGAACTGGTTGAGTGAATGGTGACAGAGGATAGTGGTCACTGGCAATTGCTCTGAGGAAAGTTATCGGTAGTGTCCCTCAAGGTTCTGTTCTTTTTAACATTTTTGTAAGTGACACTGTTGAAGGGCTCTCGGGTAAAATTTGCTGCTTTGCAGATGCTAACAAAATCTGCAATAGAGTGGACACCCCTGATGGTGTAGACAACATGAGGAAGGACCTAGTGAAGCTTGAGGAATGGTCCAGAATTTGGCAGCTAAGATTTAATGTTAAGAACTGGAAGGTCATGCATTTGGGCTGCAAAAACCTGTGGGAACAGTGCAGTATAGGGGGCAAAAAACTTTTGTCCACGAAAGAGAAGGGGGACTTGGGTGTGATAGTGATAGTGATAGTATGCGATGATCTTAATGTGGCCAAACAGGATGAAAAGGTAATGCTGAAAGCTAGAAAGATGCTTGGATGCATAAGGAGTGGAATAGCCAGTAGGAAAAAATGGTATTGATGCCCTTGTATAAGACTCTGGTGAGATTTCATTTAGAATATTGTGTACAATTCTGGAGACCATACTTTCAAAAAGATATAAACAGGATGGAGTCGGTCCAGAGGAAGGCTAATAAAATGGTGCATGAGCTTCATTATAAGGCGTATGGGGACAGACTTAAAGATCTTAATATGTACTTTGGAGAAAAGACTGGAGAGGGGAGATATGATAGAGATGTTTAAATGCACATGAGGTGAGTCTCCTTCAATTGAATGGAAATTCTGGAATGAGGGGCCATAGGATTAAGGTTAAAGGGGATATATTCAGAAGTAACCTCAGAAAATACTTTTTATCACAGAAAGGGTGGTGAATAATTGGAACAGCCTCCCAGTAGAGGTGGTGGAAACAAAAAGTATATCTGAATTCAAGAAAGCCTGGAAGAAGGGGATAACAGATGGCATGGTTAGGCAGAATAGATAGGCCATATGGTCTTTATCTGCCTTCATTTTTCTCTGTTTCTCTGTTTGTTTCTAAACAATATGATTTGAATCTGGTGTATATACTGCTGTTTACTTTTCAAAATCATATCTAACAGTGAGTCAGAGAAGTCTTGGAAGTGGAGGCCAAATGGGTCATCAACAAGAACAATTGTCATTCAAAGGAGTATGAAAAGAAACAGGGATAGTCATGCAATGGCTTTTTACAAAGCATTACGGAACAGCCAACTTTTAATGCTAATGCTTATTGCTGGGTTGCAATAAATTGTTTAATGTGTTTGAGAATGAATCTGATACAGAAGATGGGAGGGGGTGGGGGTGGAGTGGCAAGAATATTTCTGGAATTCATCAGGGATAAACCTAAGGGCCCACTCTTCCATATAAACCAAATGCTAACTTAACCAGGGACTCAAATGCTAACTTAACCAGGGACCCGCTGCATTGTGCAACAGCATAGGAGCAAAGGATATGTTTCCAATGCAGCTCTATGGAAGAACCGACAAGGAATCCAGAAGTAAGGGGCATAAGACTGAGTTTCCTTCTTTCGTGATTTTCATGTTTAGATTTGTTTGCTGCTCTTTGCAGCAAAGAGATCTTTTAAAAGAATAAGACACCAAAGGCCTCTTTTATCAAGCTGCGTTAGGGGTTTTTGCATCGCTGGACGCTGTGGTAAAAGCTCCAATGCTCATAAAATTCCTTTGAGCATCAGAGCTTTTACCGCAGCGGCCCCGCGATAAAAAAACAAAAACCTAACGCATCTTGATAAAAGTTTCAAGTTTCAAGTTTTTATTGATATTTGATGAATCACTTATTCAATTTGCTAAGCGATGTACAACTTTCTAAAAAACATGGTTGTAAAAACCAACAAAATAACTTCGGACTTACAAGTATAAATCAAACATGAGTCAGGGAGGAAAGGAGGGAAAAGTTACAATTCTTTCTTAGAGAGAATAAACAAAAAGGGGGAAAACGAAAGGGAGGGTAAAAAGTTAAAGACCTAAAACATTTGGTCGTATGTCTACAATTTAACTGTTGAAAGCGTCTTTAAAAAGATAGGTTTTTAAGGATTTTTTAAAGGAAGTAAGATCCTTTTCTTCTCTAAGTGTTTCGGAAAGAAATCAAAACATTTCTTTTCAAAAAACACGTCCTTACTTAATATTCCCCTCCCCAATCGCACATGCACTCTCCCAGCAAATAACACACTGGTCATCTCCTTGAACCTCATTTACGAAAAATATCCAAACTCCTAAATAAGCATCTCCCTTAGGTATCCATTTAACCTTCTCCTAAATAAGCATCTCCCTTAGGTATCCACTTAACTGATTCCTTCAAAGTTAGGTATCTTTCTTCAGTTGCCTATATTGTTTTCCCCACTGAACCTTGTAACTACTTGAACCCTGTCAAGTTATTCTATCGATAAATCCAGATATCTTATATTTGTATTTCTATACCACAACATGTAATTTACTTAAATCGTTGTAATGTAATTCTCTCGGTAATGTCCTGATCTCTTTTAACTGTAATCCGCTTAGAACCGCAAGGCACAGGCGGAATAGAAATCACAAATGTAATGTAATGTAATATATTGAGGTAATGAGTTCCACAATTGAGGGACCAAAAAGGACAATTTATAAAAAGGCACCTAGTTTAGGAGGGCAACTAGGTGCTCCCTTAAGCAGAGTCTTATAAAGACACATGGGCACCCAGCATAAGCAGCAGAAATCGCACCTACTTTGTAGGTGCAGACACTTAAAATGTCCACACCTAGACTTTGCAAATTTGGGCAGAAATTACTGCATTTTATAGTCTATGCACAGACTTGCAAACTCTACCCATATTCCACCCAAGTACATCTTGTTACCGTAAATATGGGATTCTCTCAGGTACTGTGACCTGGATTGGCTACTGTTGAAAGCAAGATACTGGGTTAGATGAACCACAGATCTGACCCAGTATGGATATTCTTATGTTTTCTAGCAAAGCGTGTGTACTCCAGTCGGTATTTTCCCAGAGCTCATTTGCATGTATAGAGAAAAGCTGTACACATGAAAAGAATTTATAAAATTACCTTCCACATAGCAGCCTACCCAAAGTATGCCATATCACCAGTTCTACAAAAGGCTATAAAAGAAGATAGTCTTATTGAACATGCCAAGTTTATTCAAAATTATAGCTACTTTTTCCTAGAGAAAACTAAAATGTGCAGCAGGACTGTGAATGATTATCAACCACTTCATAAGGAACAAAAGCTGTCGTTTCTCTTTGATGAAACAGCTGCACCGTTGTTTCAGGAACCCAGCAAGGTACACTAACAAGTACAAAATGATAGACACCATGTGGGCTAAACAGGCTTATTTTTTTCTGGTTTTTGCCCTGTTGAAAGCCTGAATTTATATTTTAGATTGTCTAAAGCAATCCATGGTACAAGCAACAGGGCAAGAACAGGACTAAATTGGTCTGTTTAAATCAGGGGTCTCAAAGTCCCTCCTTGAGGGCCGCAATCCAGTCGGGTTTTCAGGATTTCCCCAATGAATATGCATGAGATCTATGTGCATGCACTGCTTTAATGCATATTCATTGGGGAAATCCTGAAAATCTGACTGGATTGCGGCCCTCAAGGAATGACTTTGAGATCCCTAGTTTAAATGTATATGGGGGGTGTTAACAAGCCAACCTAGGTGCTTCTGTAGTTTGATTTTATAGCTAAAGAAGTAAGGAAAACATGTTTCACATATTTGCATTTTTAAAGTTGTCCCTTTGTCCGTGCTAGTAAATTTGTCAGCCTTGGTTTTAATCACTTGCCATGTTAAAGACTGAAACATGCACTTTGACAGAAAAACATATCTACATCAGACATTTTACTATGTGTAACTCCAACCTTTTACAAAAATGAATTGAAAGAAATTAGAAAAAAATTATAATACAATAATGTTCATTCTACATTGCTAGCACAATGTAACAGTATGTATTGAAGAAAATAAGAGTGGTTTGAAAAGTTTGGTAAAAACAAACAAGTTAACTAACAATTTCCATTGAGGGCTATACACTTACCCCCTCTTCAACGAAACCGCGCTAGCGGTTTTTAGCACAAAGAGCCACGCTGAGTGGCTCGCACTGCTCCCGACACTCAAAGGAACTCAATGAGCGTCGGGAGCAGCGCGGGCCATTCAGTGTGGCTCTCTGTGCTGAAAATCGCTAGCGTGGTTTCATAGAAGAGGGGGTTAGTCCAATGAGTTTCCAGCTTTTTCATAAGCTATTTTTCCTATGATACTAAAAAAATGGAAAGTCATAAGAGCATAAGAATAGCCTTACTGGGTCAGACCAATGGTCCATCAAGCCCAGTAACCTGTTCTCACGGTGGCCAATCCAGGTCACTAGTACCTGACCAAAACCCAAGGAGTAGCGATCCAAGGCAAGCAATGGCTTCCCCCATGTCTTTCTCAATAACAGACTATGGACTTTTCCTCCAGGAACTTGTCCTAATCTTTCTTAAAACTAGCTACACAATCCACTCTTACCACAACCTCTGGCAACCTCGAAGTGAAAATGATTTCCTTCTATTGGTTTTAAAAGTATTTCCCTGTAACTTCATTGAGTTTCCCTTAGTCTTTGTAATTTTTTATGGAGTAAAAAATCGATCCACTCGTACCTATTCTACTCCACTCAGGATTTTGTAGACTTCAATCATATCTCACCTCAGCCGTCTCTTTTCCAAGCTGAACAGCTCTTACCATTTTAGGCTATCCTCATATGAGAGGAGTTCCATCTCTTTTATCATCTTGGTCGCTCTTCTTTGAACCTTTTCTAATGCAACTATATCTTTTTTGAGATAAGGAGACCAGAATTGAACGCAATACTCCAGATGAGGTCACACCATGGAGTGATACAGGGGCATTATAACATTCTTAGTCTTGTTAACCATCCCTTTTTTAAATAATTCTTAGCATCCTATTTGTTTCTTGGCCGCCGCTACACATTGGGTGGGAGGTTTTATTGTATTGTCTACGATGATACCCAGATCCTTTTCTTGGGCGCTAATCCCCAAGGTGTACCCTAGCATCCAGTAACTGTGATTCAGGTTAATCTTCCCATTGTGCATCACTTTGCATTTGTCCACATTAAATTTCATCTGCCATTTGGACGCCCAGTCTTCCAATTTCCTAAGGTCCGCCTGCAATTTTTCTCAATCCGCATGCATTTTAACAACTTTGAACAGTTTAGTGTCATCTGCAAATTTAATCACCTCACTCATCATTCCAATTTACAAATCATTTATAAATAAGTTGAATAGCACTGGTCCTAGTACAGACCCCTGTGGCACTCCCCTGTTTACTCCTCCATTGAGAAAAATGACCATTTAACTCTACCCTGTGTTCTCTATCTGATAACCAATTCCTAATCCACAACTGAACTTTGCCACCTATCCCATGACACTTTAATTTTCTCAGGAGCCTCTCATGAGGAATTTGTAAAAAGCTTTCTGAAATTCTAGATATACTACATCTGCTGGCTCACTTTTATCCACACATTTATTCACACCTTCAAAGTCAAACAAATTGGTGAGGCAAAACCTCCCTTGGCTGAACCTATGTTGACTATCACAGTAAACCATTTGTCTACATGTTCTGTAATTTTATTTTTATAATGGTTTAAATTATTTTTCCCAGCTCACTGATTTGTAATTTCCTGCATCACCCCTAGAACCCTGCAATCTTCAAGTACTATAGATGATTTTAGCAATAGGATTACAGATCACTAACAGATCAACAATTTCATGCCTGAGTTCTTTCAATACCCTGGGATGTAAACCATATAGTTCAGATGATTTATCAGTTTTTATCTTTCATAAACTGCAAAAGATTGCAGAAAGAGCCAGACAGGCAAAAATATCTGGAAAAGTTAAGAGAGGCTGATCAAGCTGGGTTACTTTCTGGGAGAGGGGGGGGTGTTTGGAGTTGGGGGTGTGACAGGAAGGAGTGGGCATCCCTCCTGCTAATTGCAATGTCAGTGTTGTTAGGCAGGAGAGAGTGGGCCGATTTGGGGGGTACTTGTGTGTGGTCCCCTGCCGCAGCCAGCTCAGCTGATTGTAGCGGGAGTATTCCCCCCTCCCCCCCCGATCAGCTGAGCCAATAGAACTGCCCGAAGCCGTGGCTTTGGGTAGTTCTGCCGGCTCAGCTGACTGGGGCTTCCCTTGCCATGATCAACTCAGCCAGCCATGTCTAATTTTAGCATTTTGCTGGCCTACATTTCAGGCATCTGTCGCAGCCCTAGGGAAATGCATATGGTCACTTAAGCTCGCCCATGGCCACTTCTGGGTGAAACCATGCCCTTACCCAGCCTTTGACAAGCTTAAGTATCCCAAGGCGCCTTCCTGCGGCAAATGCCTACAGTTTAGATGGCCTGCCTCTGGTTTAAAAAACAAAAATGTGTGTCTTGATTGGCTACCAGATGGCCTACAATAGGGATGCCCATTTAGAGAATCAGTCCCATTGTGTCTACATAAAATGTTGAGTTCCAGAGTTATACCTTGATGAAAATAAATTAAAATTTAACTAGTGTAGGAATAGTAGCTGGATGGATTTGGATTTTAGGTTTAATTACTCATTTGTTTTAAAACTGTGCACAAGGTATGTTGCAGTTCAAATATTGTATTTATTTTTATATCCAAGTGAGTTTAGAATTAAAGTTGCAGCTAAGGCAATGGATGGTGAAGTGATTTGCCCAAGGTCACAGGGAGGGTCATTCAGAGAAGAAGGCTTTAAACTCTGACTTCCTTGGTTCTCAGCCTGCTGCTCTAACCACTAGGCAATGAGTCACGCGTCTTCAAAGTTCAAAAAATAAATAAAAATAAATCGTACAATCAAGTGTGAACCACAACCCACAAATAAAAACTGATTAGAGTTATAAATTTTGGAACAGTTTGAATAGACCATCGTGACAGTAACACACAAAAGTACCACTAATTCTCTCTTTTTTTTTTTTTTTTTGCTTCACAGGAATATTTATAGCCTTGTGATAACACACTAGGCTTTGGAACCCGATTCAACAGAAAGCACTGAAGAATGAATTCTTCCAATAAGTGGAATCCACAGAACTTGCAGTATTGTTTTGACTTTGTGAGTGGTGCCTGTCCTAAGAAAATTAGGTATCTAATCAGTCTTTCAGCACTGTATATGATTATGTTGGTAGCTATTATACTCACAATGGGGGGGAACTTGGTTGTGATCATTTCAATCTCCCATTTCAGACAGCTCCACTCCCCAACTAACTTCTTACTTCTCTCGCTGGCCACAACTGATTTTCTCCTTGGTTTCCTGGTAATGCCCTACAGTATGGTGAGATCGATTGATTCCTGTTGGTATTTTGGAGACAGGTTCTGTACGTTCCACACTTGCTGTGATATCATGCTCTGTACAACCTCAATTTTTCACCTCTGCTTTATTTCCGTTGACTGTTACTATGCGGTGTGTCAACCACTGCACTACATCTCAAAAATAACCATCCCCGTAATTGTGGGATTTTTATTCATTAGCTGGTCAATTCCGTGCTTCTTTGCTTTTGGCCTGGTTTTATCTGAATTGAATACAGATGGGATTCAGGATTATGTAGCTTCCACTTCCTGTATTGGTTTTTGTTCACTCATATTTAATAAAATGTGGGGAGTGCTGGCTTCATTAATAGCCTTCTTCATCCCAGGCACTGTGATGATAGGTATTTATATACACATATTTACTGTGGCAAGAAAGCAAGCCAGAAAAACAGAAAAGTTTCCAGCTGCTTCCTTATCCGAGACAAAAAAAGTATCAGTGAAAAA
The DNA here is from genome assembly GCF_902459505.1 of Geotrypetes seraphini. NCBI lineage: Eukaryota > Metazoa > Chordata > Amphibia > Gymnophiona > Dermophiidae > Geotrypetes > Geotrypetes seraphini. The sequence continues at coordinate 169,273,993 of NC_047086.1, read as the reverse complement.
AGAAAGTAAAGCTGCCAAGACATTGAGTATTGTAATGGGGGTGTTTATCTTATGTTGGTTACCATTCTTTATCCTTACTATAACAGATCCTTTTATAAATTTCTCTACTCCTGAAGATCTTTATAATGCCTTCCTATGGTTGGGATACTTCAATTCTACGTTCAATCCCATCATCTATGGCTTGTTTTATCCCTGGTTTCGCAAAGCATTAAAATAATATTCACTGGATTGCTTTTTTCGCCAGACTCTTCTACTTTGAACCTTTTTGCAAAAAGTTAAGTAACAATTGTGCTTTGCTGTTCTAAGAAGATAGCAGTAGAAACGGCTGCCTGAAAGACATGGTGACATCTAAATTTACATTTGGCAATACAGTTATGGAGCCAGTTACCTGAGCAACTGTGAGGACTTGGTGATGTTGACTGCTTCAAGATTATGTTGAAAACATTTTTCTTTAGGGAAGTATATCAATGCTGATTTTCTAGCTATTTTTATTGATTTTGAAAAACATACATACAGAAAGTGCAATCAAATACAATAAACTAATCTCATAGAAGCACTTATATATAACAAATATTGATTAGAATAAACCTTCTATCTTATAATCCCTCCCGTCCTCCCTCCCTCCCTTTACTGTTATTCCAAATGAAGGGCTCCTTTTATTAAGCTGCGTTAGGGCATTAACGCGTGGAATACCACACGCTACAATGCCGTGTGCACTAGACGCTAACACCAGCATTGAGCTGGCGTTAGTTCTAGCCGCGTAGCGCAGGGTTAGCGTGCGCTAATCTGCTACGTGCGCTAAAAACGCTAGCGCACCTTAGTAAAAGGAGTCCTAAGTGTTTAGAAGTTTAATAAGTAATTGCTGTTTTAATGTATTTGTTTTAAATTACTGTATATACTTGAATATAAACTGAGCCAAATATAAACTGAGGTAACCCTTTTTCCTCCAAAAAAGGAGGAAAAAGATTGACTTGAATATAAACTGGAGGGGGGGGGTTATTAATAATTCAGTGCAATGCCCTGCAGCTCGCACCCCATCACTTCCTCCCCTGCCCTGCCAGGCTCTTTACCTGGCCCCCTCCCTCCTTTCCTAAGAACCTTTACCTCTCTCCCGCCTCTCTGGCATAACTTCTAAATTCCTATTGGTCCAGTGGTAGGCTGAGACAGGAGAGATCTCTCCCGCTTCCTGTCCCAGCCAACTCCGAGAACTTTTTACCTCCGTCCCGCCTCCCCAGCATACCTTTTAAATCCCTGGTGGTCAAGCAAGAATGATCTTTCTTCACTCCTGTCCCACAGAGAGCCGCTAGCTGAATAGCTGCCACAAGTTCTCGCAACAACCTCACAAGTTCCCTGCAGTCTTGCGGTTGCCATGAGAACTCATGGCAGCCATTCAGTTAGTGACTCTCTTTGGGGAAGGAGAGAAGAAAGATTGTTCCTGCTCTCCTCTGGACCACCAGGCATTTAAAAAGTATGCTGAGGAAGTGAGAGGGTGGTAAAAGTTCTTAGAGTCGGCCGAGATAAGAGGGATGCCTCCTGTACCAGCCCACCGCTGGACCACCAGGTCTTATGGCAGGCCCTGTGGAGGCCTGCAACAGGTCTGTGAGGGGGGCGCTGACCCAAATATAAACCGAGACCCCCATTTTTGGGGCCCCAAAATCTAATTTTATCTTAAAGTATATATGGTACGTATGTTTGTTGGAATCTGCCTAGAAATGTTGATAGAGTGAAATATAATTTTTTTAAAACAAATAAATAAAACACAAATGGGACTAGAGTCAGTGCCCCCTCCCCCCAAAATGAGTGCTGCTGTTTATAGACTGATGCTTATCACTGGGGTCTGCATGAACTGAAGGATTTACACAAACTGAAACCTGCTATAAATTTTCATGCCTAAATTAGGGGCAGATCCCCCAGATTCCTGACCCACCCACGTCCCTCCTATGATCATGCTTCCTTTTCAATAAAACACAAGAAAGCTTATGAGTGCATCCTTTTAGAATAGCACCCAGAAAGATGCACTCATAAATTCAAGCTGTTGTCCATTAACACCAATGAATTGCTAGTGCTCAGTTGTTGCTCAATTGAAATTGCATGCCCAAATTTCCACACATAACTTTTGAATGACCATTTTTAGAACTGGGGAGGGATGAAGAGGAAAAAGCTTCTAATTGTACACTTTTAATTTGCCCCTTTAAGGTTGAATTTACGTGCAGATTGCCTATAAGTATATTGTAAAACTTTAAGAAGATAGCCAGTTCTGTGGGTGTTGAGCACCCCCGAGATTAAGCAAGTTCTTTATGCCTAGGAAGGGGTAGTTTGTATTGTGTTTGACATTCCCAATCATTTTAACAGCAGCAAGAAAAGGGTCAACGTACACATCACGGAGTTCAAACAGAAGGAGCACCAAGGGCAGTCAAATTTGGGCCAATCCAAAGCTATTTATTAGCGGACCCAACATGGACCACGTCTCAGCATAAACTGTGAGAACACTGACTCATGGTGTTGCACTTCATGTGCGAAAGAAGTTTTGGGTTCTGACTTTTGCCTCAGCATCATCTAGGCTTTTCATTTATAAAATTGGGATTGCATAACCTTGACTGTTCTTAAGGTATCACATCATTTGTTTGACCCCTGATGCAGGCGTTTCTATGCCAAAACATGGTCTGTGTTGAGTCCAGTCATAAAGAGCTTGTCCCAAAATTGATGGCCCTTGGTAGTACTTCTGTTTGTACTCCCAATCACATTGAAATGTCGGTGCCTATGGAAGTAGTTTTTTTTTTAATTTTAAGAAAAGATCTTTCACAACATTGTTACCAATGATCTTCCATGTTTTCCAGGACAAGCACATTATACTGTGCAAATTGTGTAGTTGAACAAGGCAACAGCTTGGGTTGACTTTGCATAATAAACCAGCTGACCTACAGAGACAGCAACAGCACAGATGGTAGTTTACATTCAGTTTCCACATGCTTGGCAGGCGCAATAGACAGTGCTTCATATACCATCACCTTCCTGTGAGCAAGGCCAGTCTCACAGTATAAGCCACAAGATCCACATGATTGCTAAAGCTCATACCACAAAGTATGCATTGCCTGAGAGCTGACTGTATCCTTCTTGAATGTATTTCTGTGTGATTGCTAGAGAGCCTCTTTTGTCTGCAGGTTGGATGAAGTTACAGGGAAATGCTTTTAAAACCAATAGGAAGAATTTATTTTTTTCACTCAGAGAATAGTTAAACTCTGGAACGCATTGCCAGAGGTTGTGGTAAGAGCGGATAGCACAACTGGTTTTAAGAAAGGTTTGGACAAGTTCCTGGAGGAAAAGTCTATAGGCTGTTATTGAGAAAGACAGGGGGGAAGCCACTGCTTGCCCTGGATCGGTAGCATAGGACCTGGAGTGGAGTGAGAACGGGCTACTGGGCTTGATGGACCATTGGTCTTACCCAGTAAGGCTATTCTTATGTTCTAAAAAAAATTAGACTACTACATTGAAAGTTTCAGACATAGCAAACAAAAGAAAATTCTGTGCAACCTTTCTCCATTGGAAAGAGCTGCCATAAAAAGCTTACAAAATAATCAAAACATTGTCCTCAAACCTGCAGACAAAAGAGGCTTTGTAGTGATCATGGACACACAGAAATACATTCAAGAATGATACAGACAACAAATATTATAAGAAACTGACTGAAGAATTATACTAAACTGGAACACACTTCCGGAGGCTGTTATAGGGGAAAACGCCCTCCAGGGATTCAAGACGAAGTTAGACAAGTTCCTGCTGAACCAGAACGTATGCAGGTAGGGCTGGTCTCAGTTAGGGCACTGATCTTTGACCTAGGGACCGCTGCGTGAGCGGACTGCTGGGCACGATGGACCACTGGTCTGACCCAGCAGCAACATGTTCTTATGTTGAAAAATCTTATCAAAATAGTTCCAAAGCACATATTTATTTTATTTATTTAATTCGTTTTCTATCCCATTCTCCCCAGAACGGGTTACTGGTTAACATTCATAATATATAGTTAACAGGTTAAATCTTGCCCTAACTACAAGTTTTCAATACATGTTTTTATCCTAACTCGATACATACTAGGGATCTAATACCAATATACAGTTTACAGGTTACAAATTGCCATAGTTACAGTGCAAGATTTTTCAATATCTCTCCTCTCTCTCCTTATACACCTCCCAAAGAACTCCATTCCACAGATAAGCCACTCTTAGCTGTACCCTTTTCCTCCACTGCCAATTCCAGACTTTGTTCCTTTCATCTAGCTGCCCCCTATGCCTGGAATATATTGCCCGAGTTTGTCCGCCAAGCCCCTTCCCTCCCGTTGTTTAAAAGCAGACTGAAAACCCACCTTTTTGATACAGCCTTCAATCCATAACCCTACTCCCCGCTGCCCACCAACCCAGCCAGCAGATTAACCGTTCCCCTTAACGGTATCCATGACATCCTGTTTATCTGTCTTATCCGTTTAGATTTTAAGCTCCTTTGAGCAGGGACTGTCTTCTTCGTGACTGTACAGCGCTGCATACGTCTGGTAGCGCTATAGAAATAATAGTAGTAGTAATACAAGTTTTTAATCCTATCTCGACACATACTAGGGATCTAATACCAATATACAGTTTACAGGTTAAATTTGCCATAGTTATAGTGCAAGATTTTTCAATGCAAGTTTTTACCCTAATGCGACACATTCCAAGGATCTTGTATCAATATACTTTACTTTGTAATCTGTGGGCATGTTCTATATGATACCTAAAATCTATAAACCAAACAACCCTGGCAGACCAATCATATCTTGTACTGGCACACTCACTGATGAAATATCTGGACTTATGGAGGATATTCTAAACCTCCTAGTGCATGACAAAGAACTTCATACAAGACACCATGAACTTCCTGAACAAATTAAACATCAAACAGCTACCACCAAATGTACAACAATATTCCTCATACAGATGGCATATCTGCATGTGAAAAATTCCTAAAAATATCAACCCTTGACCACCAATACTCCCCTGAAGCTATTACAACATTAATCAAATTCATTTTTAACTCAACAAATCCATTTCCACTTCAACAATGAGATCTATTTGTAAATCATGGTCACTGCTATGGGCACAAGGAGGACACCACAATAAGCAAACCTCTTCAAGGCAGAACTGGAAGAGACATTTCTGGATACATATCAGACAAACCCCCTAAAATACTATTTATATATTGAAGTGATTTTAATGAGGGAGAAGAGACTCAAACATTTGTGCAGTTCTTTCAATATACATCAGTCAACAATCAAATTCAAAACTGACTGCTCTTCAGAAATAGTCAACTTTCTTGACACCACAGTTTCTATCAACAATAGCTATATATAAACATCAATTTACAGGAAACCTACGGACATTTGCAGCTATCTCCACAACTCATATACAAAAAAATCCATTATTCACAGCCAAGCCACACGATACTACTATATCTACTCTAACCCAAGAGACAGAGACAAACATCTCAAAACCCTGACTGAATCTTTTAAACAAAAAGGATACAATTCCAAAATTATTTCCAAGAATATCCCCTCTTCCATTGAAATACCCAAAGGAAACCTATTGCAGTACAAAATCAAAAAAATAAAACACACATAATGATTCCCCCTGGTGGTGACATAGAAAACACAGCTAGAAAAACAGAAAAATGATAAAAGATCTACAACTATTACTATAGGAGGAGGAATTGCTGAAAAAAATATTCCCAGCTCCATCCATACTGGCCTTCCAACAGCCACCTAATCTTAAACAAAAGCTGGTGAAAAACACATTCCTAACACAAATCTACAATACACCAAACTACAAACTTTGCCAACATATTTCACAGGACCACATAATCTATCACATGGATAAAACATAAGGGAATCCTACACATGCTCATCTTCTAATGTAGCATATATCATTCAATGCAAGATGTGTAAAGAAGGATGCTACACTGGGGAAAAAAGCCGGATTCTAAAAACTAGGATTTATTTACACAGATATATTAAAAACTGCAATGTCTGCCAGGATATCACCTCTGTGATTTTATGGTGAGAATGCTTTAAAACAATCCAGGAATGTAAAACTTTAGAAAACAGTTATAAAATATTTTGACGCCCACAAAACAGGACTTAAAAAGGACTTTGGCTTCCTATCCCATTATAGGCCATGAATATTTACGACTTTAACTCCTTGTCTACTGCCCATGTCTGTCTCACCCACCTTTTTTTCTTTTCACCATACTCACCCCTCTTCCATTTGGGGCTATCACCGAAATGCTTTGATGTTTCACTTATATATTGTATACTGGCAGTTGCCAATATTTGCTTATTTCTGATCTTAAAAGGAAAGGCTACCTTCCTAAGCTAATCAAACAATGCATTAAGTCCAACAAAAAAGGCATTATTTTTATTCCTTTTCTTTTATTTCTATTTAATTTTATATATTATCTCAAACAGTGGACTAACACGGCTACCACACCATTTCATTGGTCTGACTTATAAATGGACATTCTGACCTAGTTGTAAATAGTTTGAAGGTTAGAACTGCCAATCAAGATTCAAGTAAAGTTCAAGTTATCAATTTCCCATCTGTCTTAGCTTGATTACTTCCAATTAAGTAATAGACTGTGTGGAGTGATAGAACAATGGGAAAAGTAATCCTTTGGCCTACCAGAGTAAATCTGGCCCCAGCCTACACCCAGCTCAAACTCAAACTTTATTTTTATTTGCCCTGGTCATGGGTACCTGCCCCTAAGAGCTAGCTGGTGCCCCGAGACTGTGTGAGTGAGACCAGGGTTACACACATATACAATAAGTTGATCTTTCAGCACTTATACCTGTGTGTGAGCCATTGTGCAGATCGGTATATGTGAATGCTAGTAATTAAATACAGAGACCATAATATTTACCACCTCTTCTATTAAACTGCTCTAGCAGTTTGTAGCGCGGTGAGCTGCGATGAAAGGCCCGCGTGGCTCCCGACGCTCATAGAGTTCCTATGAGTGTCAGGAGCAGCGCGGGCCATTCAGCGCGGCTCTCTGTGTTAAAAACTGCTAGCGCAGTTTAATAAAAGAGGCCATTAGTTTCATTATGGAAGTGAAAATAATTGAGGAATAAGAAGGATATCTCCCTTATACTCTTTCTGTACAGAGCTGACCAAAACAAGCTCTTTTTAAAACCTCTCTATGCTAGGGAGAAGCTGTAAATCCCCACATGGACATATGAGGTCCTACATGTGCATTCCTTTTATGAAAAGGGGAATACACATGGATAATTTTGACCTGCCTAGCTAATGCCCAAACCACACCCCTTGAAATTTCTAAGTATTATAACATCCACATATAATTTGAGTTCTTTTGAAAGTTTCCATTTATACATTGATGTCATTTCCATGTGTAAATGCAAGAATTTCCACATTGAAATTGCAAATAAGACTCACCTCCTCCCCCAGGCTCCTATGTGATTTTATAAAAGATGTCCCTTTATAAAATTATACTCCACAGGGCTGGGATGTGTTTTCAGCTGAGGAGTAAAAAGAGGAAGAAGGGAAAAGGTAAGAATACAGATATTACACAGAATATCAGAACATAGAATAGGGCTGAGAGCATCTGAAACAGATGTTGGAAAGATCTCCTTGTGGTTGGAGACTCAGAATTAAAAGACTGGTAAAGTTCATTAGTCCAGCCTTTCGTAACATGTATGAAAAGCAAGGGTGAGAAGAGTACAGAGAAAAGGAATGCCTTGAATTTGTGAAAGAAGAAATGCCAGTCACCGTCTAAAATCACGAATAAGAGTTTTTATTGGTATAACTAGCATTATCCCCATATTTTTCCTCATGACTTTCTGTACCACCTACAAAAGAAGGACATAGTTTGCAAACTTGGAGACTAATAAACTTCAGAACTTTTAGGGCCCCTTTTACAAACCTGCGGTAGAGATTATCACTTGGCAAATGCACCGAAGCCCAAGGGACCTGAATGAGCTTCAGTGCATTTGCCACAGGAGAATTGCTAGAGCGGTTTTGTAAAAGGGGCCCTTAATTAGGAGAAACACCTTCTCCTGGCCAAAGCTGTTCTCCAGAAGAAGCTGATATTTTTTCAAGAGGTAGAGGATGTGATTCTTCCATCTCCAAGCTTTCTATGGATTAAAGAAGATCCAGAGGGCAATGGAGAGGTAAGTATGGATTTTAGTGAGGCCTGCCTTCATATATCTTGGGAATGAGATAGAGTCCTAGAAATAGTAAGGCTGCAGAGCAGAACTTCACTTCAATTGCTCAATAAATTCTCAGGATAATAGTGGGTCCAATGACTGAATGCAATATTAGAACAATACCCTGAGTTAGTGGTGAGCTATCTTCTGCTCATTTCTCTCTAACAGAATCCTGCAAGAGGTAGTAGCAGCCATTTTGAGAAGGTATTGCAAGGGGTAGGAGCGAGGGACTGCTTCCTGCCTCAGTGAACTCACTAGACCACCATGGATTCATATAAGCCTGGGGGGGGGTGCTTCATGGACAGCTGGGTTCAGGGGCCTTTAGGTGGGGAGCTTTTGTCGCAGACTGGGGAAGGGGGAGGGAAAAGGGGGGCATTCTTGGGAAGGGGGGTCAAGTGCTCCAGGGCTGGTTTTGTTTTTTTTAAAAACAAATAATAAAACAAAATTAAAAAGTTATGCGGGCATGGCCCGATATTCAGCCAAGGCCACATCAAGTTTCAAGTTTCAAGTTTATTTAAAACATTTTTTATACCGCTTATTCAAATTTCTAGGCGGTGCACAACAATAATAAAAAGAAATATATTTAAAAGAACAAAACAATTAGAGTTAAAATATTATACAAAACCATGTTGGGTTAGTAGACACGTACAAAAACATATAGACGAATTGCACACAATTGGGAAAGAAGGAAGGAACTACAATATTTGAGAAAAGGCACACTTAGGGAAGAAACAATAGGCTGCCCAGAATTATCCCCCAATATTCAGTGCCTGTGCCCAGACATGGTCCGGCACTGAATGCTAGGGGATAATTTAGCTGGTGATGATCAACGGTTTATGGTTTATGTATCTGGGGTGGGGGTGGGAGCTAGGGCATTTGGGGGCATGGGACTGTTATTTTGCTCCGGGCTTATTTGTACTCGATCCAGTGTGGATTGTATTGTGTTGTTTGTGTATTCTTCTTGAAAATAAAAAAAACAATGCTAACAACTGCTGGCTGAGTATTGGAGGGCTAGGATCTATAGGTTCTAAGGCTTAGGCTTGAGGGCTTTCCCCCAGTTTGTATGATCAGTAGGGTTACCATATTTTTCTCTGAGAACCACCGGACACATGACCCTGCCCCCTGTTCTACCTTCAACCCCACCCAGTTCTGCCCCCAGCCCCGCCCCATTCCACTCCCAGGCCTGCCCCCACAAAGCCTCATCTCGTTGTCTGGATGAGCTCCGGCTGTGTCTCGAGTGCCTGGAGCATGCGCGGATGTGGGTGACAGCATCCACGCAGACTCAGAGACTCTCCAGACATGGCTAGAGCTCATCGGGGCTTTCCAAAACCCAGACAAATGTCGGATTTTGGAAAGTCCGTCCGGAAGCCCGGACAGTCCTCTGAAAAGAGGACACGTCCGGGTTTTCCTGGACATCTGGTAACCCTAATGATCAGTGATGAAGAGTGCAGAAAAAACCATAAAGAGGATGATATTCAGACCACAGCAGTTAACCGGGCTGGCTCTCATAGTTGGCACTGAGCTCGGATATTCAATGTCAGGCATTGAATAATCGGTCTATCATTGGCTGACTCAAACTTACTGTACACATCTATGTGAATTATAAGGGCTGGCTGGCTAAGTTTATAGTGGCCAAAGATAGATCCAGCTACTGTATTTAAGTGGTCTGATTTGGCCGCTAAACATAGCAGGCTAGTGCCTTAAATTTTGCATACAACCAGCTAAATGTAACATCAGGGCATGCTAGGCAGATAAATTCTTTGATAAAATCAAAGATTGCTTTATGGAGCAGCTGGTTCAGGAATCGACAAGAGGTAAAGTTCCAGACCTAGGTCTTAGTGGAGCACATGAATTGGCGTGAGACATAATGGTGCTGGGGCCGCTTAATAACAGTAATCTTAACATGATCAGTTCACACAGGAAATCCAAAATAATGGCATGAAATTTAAAAAAAAGGAGACTATGATAACATAAGGAAAATGGTGAAAAAAGAAACTTAGAGGAACAGCTGCAAAGGTCAAAAATTTATATCAGGCATGGATGTTATTAAAAAATACTGTCCTGGAAGCCCAGACTAGATATATTTCATGGATTAAAAAAAAGGAGGTGAAGAAAACAGAGCTAAAAGAGAATCCTTCAGAAAGTGGAAGAAGGATCTGACTGAAAATAATTTTAAACAGCATAAGGAATGGCAAGTCAAATTCAAGGCGCTAATAAGGAAGGCAAAGACAGATCTTGAAAAGAAGATTGTACTGGAAGCAAAAACACACAGTAAAAACTTTTGTAGGTATATTAAAAGCAAGAAGCCGGGAAGAGAATCAGTTGGACCGCTAGACTACCGAGGGGTAAAAGAGGCTCTCAGGGAAGAAAAGGCCATAGCAGAGAGATTAACTTAATTTTTTGGTCTTCACTGAGGAAGCTGTGGGTGAGTTACTGGTACCAGAAATGGTATTCAATTCTGATGAAGCAGAGAAACTTAAACAAATCTCTGTTAACAATTTGTAATTTTTCTTTAAAATCCATAATAATACCGTAAAACTGGAGGGTGGTAAGAGCGGATAGCGTAGATGGTTTTTTTTTAGAAAGTTTTGGACAATTTCCTGTAGGAAAAGTCAATAGTCTGTTATTGACAAAGACATGGGGGAAGCCACTGCTTGCCCTTGATCGGTAGCATTGAATATTGCTATTCCTTGGATTTTGGCCAGGTACTAGTGACCTGGATTGGCCACTGTGAGAACGGCTTGATGGACTATTGGTCTGACCCAGTAAGGCTATTCTTATGTTCTTATATTCATATGACACCGGTTTTTAAAAAGTATTACAGAGGTGATCCAGAAAATTATAGACCCCAATACAGCTTGATAAAAGGGGAAATAATTTGGTGGAAAGAAAGCATATTCTTGATGAATCAGAACTTGCTTGACTTATACTTAACAAAAAAATATCCATTTTATATATATATATATATATATATTTTTTTTTTTTAAGGCACAATTAAAAATGGCAAATCCATTTGTGCATATCTTTTTTGGGATCATGTTTCTAGTCCCCAGTATTTTTTCTACAATACTTTTTCAAGTCATTCTCGCAGTTACCATGAATGCTAATTATATAATAATCTGTGATTACATTTTTAGCACTGATCACTAGATGTCACTATCACTACACAGAATGAAGCTTGTTCAAAATGACTGGAAGGTTATGTTTTCAAAGATTTAGGTACGTCAATACATCTTTAATTTCAGATGTATGTAATAATAATGAAAAAATAACAGTATGACATTGATGGGAATTTTGCACAATAAATGTTAAAAGCATTTAATTGTTGCATCTGTGATGAGATTTAGAGAACAAAAAAAGAATTGAGAAAAAGGTTGGTGAAGTGGAAGGAGAGAGATTGGAAGTGATGCCTGGGGAAGGGAAAGAAAATAGTTTTGGGAGGAGGAAAAGAAAATATTTGAAGAGGAAAAGTCGAGGAGTCAAATGAGGGTAGGATGAAAGACAGGAAGTCATTGAAATGGACAAAGAAAATGACAGAGAAGAAAGGATAACAGAGTAGAAATGAAATAAATGAAAATGCAAAAACTGGATGGCAACCAAATGAGGCTTAGTGGGCATCCCTCCTGCTGCCCTTCAATTTAAAGGTATAGGGGGCTGTCAGGTGGCGGCAGGGAACACTGGTGGCAGGAGGAAGTGGGCATCCTTCCTGCTGAATGGGGGGCATCAACCATCCCTGGGGGGGGGGGGGGGATCTGTGGTAGGGAGGGAAGAATCAGGGGGATCTTTTTAAAAAAATTTACAGAGAGGGGGGTTTTGAGCTTTCAAGCCTTATTTTCCTGTCAGTGCCTGAGCCAATTAGCTCTCAGGCACTGACCAGAAAGTAAGGCTACAACAGCTCAGACCCTGCTGAAAACTTTTGCCTGCAAACATAGTATAAGGAGATTAATCACCTGACCTGAAGTGGTCGTTTAAATATTAATGAGCTCATTTTACTACATTTGCATGGTAGAGTCGGAGCCTGCTAGAAAGCTCGGAAAAGACCATGCAGCGCAGTTCTGAAATTTGGCTGGTAAAATACTGTTATGCTAAACCAGATGGAACTGGTTTAGCAACCATTGTTAAAGGCATGCTAAGTTTTTGAAAATCTGGCCATAAATTGGCGATCTAGTCCTTTAACTGTAGGTGCCTCTTGGAGAATCTGGCCCTAAATGTGCTACCTTTGAAAAGATATTCCAGATTTTTGAGTCCCAAATTGGAGCATTACAAACCTCAGGAGCTGTGTTTTTTTTTTTTGTGCTTGCTTCAACTTTGGTGAATTCACCAACATAACCCAGTTGGGATCCTGGTTTCACCAGGGGTAAAATAAAAACACCCATTTAAACACCATTCTTCTATATGCTGTCTTATCTTTGATTGAGAAATAAGCACAATAGCGCTACATGGTAGCCATTTCCTGAGCACTACACCATACATAATATTAATAGCTTGTTTTGTGGATAATAAATGAAATCAAGAGCAAATATTTTTTACTCTTTTTTTTTTTTTTTTCTTCTTCTAGTGCTGCACTCTTCGGGCCACAGGGAACATGCAGATTCATTTGGAGGGATAATTCAGCTTTACTGAGAAAGGCTGGTTGCAGAATTCTAATCCTAGATGCAGCTATAACATTATTAAATAAAAGGGTGGTTAGTCTGCAGGGGTAGGGTTATAAGCTTGAATGACAGTGGCTTGAATGACAGTGATGGAATTCTGGAAAAGGAGTAAGACCTCTCCATCGGGGAGGGTGTTAGAAAGACTTTGATAATACTATTGGATAAATAAATTAACAGCTTTGAGGTTTCATAAGAGGCATATATATGAGAGGATGTGGGAACTGTATTGGAAGTGGAAGGTGAGGAATGGCCTAGATCAGTGTTCTTCAACCTTTTTACCTATGGACCAGCGGAAATAAAATAATTATTTCATGGACCGGCAAACTAATAAGACTGAAATTTCTAAAAACCCCATCGCCGCCCCATCCCCATGAGCTCGGTCCCGTTAACTATCTGATCCCATCCGCACAAGCCTCAAATAGTTATGATTTTATATTGAATATATTTAATTAAAGTATAAAAAGAAACAATATTCTGTACAATTGTCATTTTATAAATATAAATAATATAGGGCAAGGATCAACAAAACCCCCGTCTCCCCTCCTCTTCACATATATCCCCTCTATTATCAAGAAAACGGAATAAGCCAAATTATTATAGAATGCTACACAAATATCATGCTAACAGAATACCGCAGTTACGCATGACAGGAATGGTGTTAGGGGGAGTGCAACTAGGGCAACTGCTTCCTGGTCAGAGAGAGCCCTAAGCCAGCTGGAAGCTAAAGAACTGCCTGGGCTTTGCACTCCCTAGTTATGTCTAACATTAGCTCTAGCAGGATACATATTTTAAATCTGATATATTCTAATCACAAGATAGAAATAAAAATATTTTTTCTACCTTTTGTCGTCTCTGATTTCTGCTTTCATCATCTTTTCACGCTCTTCCATCCAGCATCTGCCCTCTGTCTTTTCAATCCAGCATCAGCTCTTTCCATTCACTATCTGCCCTCTCCCCCTCCCATATGGTATCTGCGTTCTTTCTATGCCCCTCTCTCCTTCACCAGATCTAGCATCTTTGTCCCTCTTTCCTTATTTCTCATCCGACCCCCCTTCCCAGCATCAATCTCTCTCTTCTTTGTCATTCCTCTGTCTCTCCCCTTTCCCTCATCTGATCTCTCCATTACATCCTGACTCCTTCCCCTCGTCTAATCTCCCTGCCAGCTGTTTCCTTCCAATTTTCCTCCTCCCCTGTCCAGCAGTACCTTCTCCCTTTCTTCCTCCCCTTATCCAACAGTAACTCTCTTCCCTTCCCTTTACCTTCTCACCTGTCAGCAGTATCCCCTTCTCCTCCCTTGTCCAGGAGTACCCCTTCTCCCTTTCCTCCTCCCCTTATCCAACAGTAACTCTCATCCCTTCCCTTTCCCTTCTCCCCTGTCAGCAGTACCCCCTTCCCCTCCCTTGAACAGGAGTACCCTTTCTCCCTTCCCTCCCCAGCAAATGTTTCCTCTATGTAGGCTAGCGGCAGCTCTGTGTGCTTTTAACTTTGGCACACAGCTGCTCCTAAGCAGTATTTTAGTCACGGTTTCATGAGGCAGCCTCTGGGCCTTTGGTAGGCCGGCCCACATCGCATCATCGAAGCGGGACGGCCTAGCAAAGGACCCGAGGCTATCTCATGAAACCACGGCTAAAATACTGCTTAGAGGCAGTTGTGTGCCGAAGTTAAAAGCACAGAGAGCTGCCGCTGCTGGTCTGGGGGTGCGGAGACAAAGGCAGGAGCAGGAGACATACGCGGCAGGAGTCCCGAAGGTGGAAGGCAGGTGTCCCGGCATAGCGACGGCAACAGGAAGTTGCATGTCAGCTGACGCCGGCACCTTTTGTTGCGGCGGGGACCCATATCCTTCACGGACCGGCAAGATTTTTTTGCGGACCGACACCGGTCCGCGGACCGGCGGTTGAAGAACTGTGGCCTAAATAACTGAAAACTGAGATACATAATCGGGGAGGGGGGATAGAAGGTTGTAGGATTGCTGTAAAGGAAAAGGGTGCTCAGGGAGGCTGGGATTGTGTGGGGCTGGGATTGTGTGGGGCTGTTTTAATGAGACTATTAACATAACATCGTATTTATAAACTTCATAACCGTACGTTCAATGCTGTTAATAAAATATTAATAATAAAATGACATAAGAAACATATAGCTTAATTCACCAGATCTCAGTTAGCTTTGTATTGTTATTTTTTCAAAAATCTTTAAATAGTTATATATAAAAAAAGGTAAGTGCACTTAGAGGTGATGGCAAAGTGCACATCATGGAGGCTCACAATGGTGTGGTTCACTTCCTCCAATTCTGCTGTTCAAGTCCAGGACACATAAGAACATAAAAATAGCCTTACTAGGTCAGACCAATGGTCCATATAGCCCAATATCCCATCTTCATGGAGGCCAATCCAAGTCACAAGTACCTGGCAAAAACCCAAATATAAGCAGCATTCCATGCCACTGATCCAGGGCAAGCAGTGGCTTCTTCCATGTCTGTCTCAACAGCAGTTTATGGACTTTTCCTCCGGGAACTTGTCCAAACATTTTTGAAAAACAGCTACATTAACCGCTCTTACCACATCCTCTGGCAACACATTCCAGAGCTTAACTGTTCTCTGAGTGAAAAATAATTTCCTCCTATTGTTTTTAAAAGTATTACTCTGTAACTTCATCGAATGTCCACTAGTCTTTGTAATTTTTGATGGAGTGAAAAATTGATCCACTTATACCCATTTTACACCACTCAGGATTTTGTAGACTTTGATCATATCTCTCCTCAGCTGTCTCTTTTTCAAGCTGAAGATCCCTAACCTCTTTAGTCTTTCCCTCATCCTTCATCCCTCATCTTGCACTGTTCCTCAGAACCAAATCATATCTGCCTTCAACAGTTTCATTTAAAGGATGGACATATTTGGTAAAATCCTTCGTTTCATACCTGTCGTGTTTTCTACTTTCCTAAATATATAGCCAAAAAGACTCAGATATTGTGAAAACCAGCAATAAATCAAAAACACTTCCACAATGGTAAGATGCAAAATGTCAGATGGTAAATTAATGACACAGTGCAGGCCGAAATGTCAATTTTAAATGGAGGAAAAAGCCTCAGACAAGGGCCCTCCCACCTCCAAATGGTGGAATAGCGGTGGCGGGGCGTTCACTTCACTGGCTAAAAAACCTCCTTAATATAAACCAGACACTGCACTGTGTTAAAATATAATAAAATATGTATAGGATAGATGAAAACTTTCAACTTATCTTCATTGATCGGTATACCAACGGTGGCCAGCGTTTCACTGTTTAGCTGCCTCAGGGTGTAACATATCCAATGAAACTCTTATTCGGATGCAGAACGCGCCTCCAGCATCTACTTTCTTCATGTCAACTTATACCAGGCTCATCCGTCTGATATCCTAGATATCTGAGTTCTTTCTGGTAGAAAATTTGTGTTCAGTTCTAAACCTGCTGTTTCTTTGATTGATATGCCTCTGACAATCTTTTTGTCATTTTATTCTTCAGTGTAATCATATACCAATTTAGTCATTTTCTTTGGAACATCTCTGAAGTACTTGAAAATCCAAATGGTGAGATAAAGACCTTGTGTGAAAACTGCAAGTATCTTAAATGGGTTTCTGTAAGCTGCTAGATGCAGTTTGGACTGAAAGAGAGGTCCTATTTTCTCAAATCAAAGAATAAGCTAATAATATTTTTACTAATTAAAATCTTCATATGTAAGTAATTGGCAGCCCCTGACATACAGAATCAAAATAATCCAATGAAAACTACAACCAAAGCAAGAAGGATGTGAAGAGAGTTCAAGAAAAGGCTGGATTGCCCAGATTTGTCTAAGAATAAAATAACATTTGGAGATTGTGGACCCCTTTTACAAAGCCTTGGCAGCGATTCTCTTCCGGCAAATGCACCAAAGCCATAGGAATTGAATGGGCTTTGGTGCATTTGTGGAAGGAGAATCACTACTGTGGCTTTGTCAAAAGGGACCCTGTGTTAGAAATTCAAGCGTTGAAAGTGAGTCCCTTGGAAATCCTTACTGAGTCTGGGTAAAGATCAGTCCCTTTGATACTGAGTGTAGATTGTGTGAGAGTAGCAAACATCTAGAAAAGATTATAGCCTCAGCTTTAGTTGCATTTTGTCTCCATTGTTTATTTGTAGCTAGACAGCAATTTTAATTAGACAAAATCCATTTTAATTTATCTACATTACAAGGGTTAGTTAAAATGTCTTATTTCAATTTCTTCTTCCTACCTTTTGGAGGTTTGGCTGTGTTTTCCATTTTATAATGAAATTGACTAATGTTACTTTTGTGATCCTAACATAAATGGGATGGCTGCTGTTCAACATTGGTTGCCTTTAGAATGCTAAAGTATCAACAGGACAACAAGGGCTTAGCTCATTCGCTGACAGTAGGGTTGACAGATTTCCTCTTTGAAAAAAGAGGATGACTGGCCCTGCCCTATTCCACTCCCAGTCCCGCCTCATTCTTCCCACAGCCACAGCCCCACAAGAACCTCCCTGAGCTCGAAGGCTGCATTTGGAAACCACCGTGCATGCGCTGATCTCAATGCAATGACATCATACACATGCGCATATGATATCATCACAATGACGGATGTGCATGTGCAAAGGCTTCCAGACTCAGCCTCTGAGCTCAGGACTTCCAAAACCCGGACAAACTGCCGGGTTTAGGAAATCCCTCCGGGTGCCCAGACAGTCCTATGAAAAGTATAACTTGACCCTAATGAGAACATAAGAACATAAAAATTACCACTGGTGGGTCAGATCAGTGGTCCATCATGCCCAGCAGTCCGCTCAGGCAGCAGCCCTCGAGTCAAAGACCAGCACCCTAACTGAGACTAGCCCTACCAGCGCACGTTCTTGTTCAGCAGGAACTTGTCTAACTTTGTCTTGAATCCCTGGAGGGTGTTTTCCCCTATAACAGCCTCCGGAAGAGCGTTCCAGCTTTCTACCTCTCTCTGGGTGAAGAAGAACTTCCTTACGTTTGTATGGAATCTATCTCCTTTCAACTTTAGAGAGTGCCCTCTCGTTCTCCCTACCTTGGAGTGGGAGAACAACCTGTCCTTATCTACTAAGTCTATCCACTTCAGTACCTTGAATGTTTCGATCATGTCCACTCTCAATCTCCTCTGTTCGAGGGAGAAGAGGCCCAGTTTCCAGGGCCACCTTCAGGGCAGTACTACCAGTCCTGCATTCAGGGGCCCGGAGCTGACAGGGGGCCCGGGCTCCCCCAGGGTCGCAAGCATAGTCTCCTCTCCTTCTCCCAGTGGCGTACCTAGGGTATGTGGCACCCGGGGCCCATCATTTTTTGACACCCCCCCCATGTAAAAAAATATTTTTTGTAATGACCATGAAATGGAATAAATGGTCAGAATAGAAACAGGCAGTGAAAATTTTCTTATATTCCAAACATAACATAACATAACATAAATTATGTCTGAATTGTCATGACATCAGAAGTACATATGGAGTAGTTGCAGGTGATGCTTGGGACAGTTCTGATTGTGTTAGTTCGGTTTTATGTGTTTTTTGAATAGAAGGGTTTTTATTTCTTTTTGAAGGTTTTGCAGTATGTGGTCGATGTCAATTGGTTGTAGGGTTGGGGGTCGAGTGTTGCAGCTCGAATGGCTAGGAGGTAGTCGAACAGTTTTTTTCCTTTTGACGTTTTTGGTTGGAGGGTGTGTGAATGGTGCGTGAGTTCTCCTATGTCTGTTTGAAGTGGATTGAATTATTTAGCTGAAGAAATTAGTTACCCCCTCATCCCACACACATTAATTCTCTTCCATTTTTGTTCCCATTATAAAAAACACTGATAAGTTCCCAGAAAAAAAATACATTAAAATAAGAAGTGAAAACAAAGGCCCCTACAGATGAGAACATAACATAAGAATAGCCTAACTGGGTCAGACCAATGGTCCATCATGCCCAGTAGCCCATTCTCATGGTAGCCAATCCAGGATACTAATACCTGGTCAAAACCCAAAGAGTAGCAACATTCCATGCTACCGATCCAGGGCAAGCAGACACTTCCCCCATGTCTTAATAACAGATTATGGACTTTTCCTCCAGGATTTTGTCCAAATCTTTCTTAAAACCAGCTACACTATCTGCTTTTACCATAACTTCTGGCCACTTCATTTTTAAGTTTAGATCTTTCCTTTCAAACAGAGACCTTGCTAGATGTCAAATACAGCACAAGGTAACTTCACATGGACTTAGCTGTGCAGGAAATGTGAATCTCCTCATACACCCACCATATAGTGCAAAAATGTGCAAAGGTCTGTTTTTTTCTTTCGATCACTACATAGCCTAATGCCACACAAGCAGCGCTGTTACAAACATATTCTGTAGGTCAATGCTAAGGATAACAAAGTTTCCTTCCTTGGACCAGAAGGAGATACTGATAAACCACTGGAAGAGATCCCAACACAACACCCAATGACCCACTCAGTGTGTGAACCAGTTGAGTGGAGTGGACTAACTGGGGGGTGGAAATGGGCCCGGAGTTTGCTCAGCAGAATTTCCCAGACCACCTCTTCCTCTCAACACATTGACACGCTGCCACCACCACCACTAGAAACACCTCACTGGGTAGGCCAGCTATGCTATAAACTTTATAAAACACATTATTATATTTTCTTATAAAGCACATATTTTAACTGAACTCTCTGACATCCTCAGCCTTTCCATTCACAAAAATAGAAGGAAGAAAAGTTCCCATTTCCTGCTGTTTCATGTCCCCGGCCTACACAATATTTTTTTTCTGCAGACCCTTCAAAAGTCTGACCAAATCCTCGTTTCACTTGCATTATAAAGTACTGAGGATGCCATCTCTCCCCAATCCCAGGTCCTAAAGTCTAAGACAGGAGCGCAAACTAATGCTGCCAGATTCAGGAAAAAAAATTTCGATTCGATTCAGCCTATTGAATTGGTTTTTCAATTCGATTTTCCTGCCCAGTTGGGTGATTTTTTTCAAAACTCCTGGTGGGTTTTATAGCTTTTTCACCCCCTTTGGCTTCTCCTAACCACACTGGCGCTGTGGTGTAAATAAAATAAAAAAACAAAAAGGACTTTTCCTCTCTCTGTTAAATCCTAGCTCACGTTTGCAGTCCAACACCAGCTCTGTCAGGATATACATTTCAAATCTGACATATTATAATCACAAAACAGAAAATAAAATTAATTTTTCTACCTTTTGTTGTCTGGTTATATTTCAAATCTTGTTGGTCCAAGGCTCTGGTTTTCTTCTGATAACTTGCTTGCCAGGGTCTCCTTCTTTCTTCTTTCTGCGTGCTAACCATCCATCTGCCAACTCTGTCCTCCCTTTCCATTTCCCTTCCCTCCCCAGGAAGTCTGGTATCTTTCCTTTTTTTCATCTCCCTCCACAGATCCACCTTTTCTTAACTACCCTTTCATCCGGCATCTCTCCCTCCTTCCCCACCACCCCAGAGTCCACCATCTCTCCCTTTCTTTTCCCAATTACCCTCCTATCCAGTATCTCTATCCCTCCTCCACACCATCCCTTGTGTCCAATTTCTCTCCCTTTCAGTTCCTTCCCTCCCTAAATCCCATGGTCCATCATTTCTCTCCCTCTCCTCTATTTTCAGACCCATTATTTCTTCATCCCCCCCAAAGTTTGGCATATGCACGTCTCTTTGAACACCCCCTTCCCTCTGTGTATTTCTAAACCAGGGTCCCCCCCAAAGGCCTGTCCCCCCTTAAAGGTCTGCCTGTCCCCCCTTGAAGGCCTGCACCCCCCTTGAAGGCCTGTCCCTCCCCCTTGTAGGCCTGTCCCCCCACCTTGAAGACCTGCCTGCCTGTCCCCCCCTTGAAGGCCTGTCCCCCCATTGAAGGTCTGCACTCCCCCGAAGGCCTGCACCCCCCTGAAGGCCTGTCCCCCCCTTGAAGGCCTGTCCCACCCCCTTCAAGGCCTGTCCCACCCCCTTGTAGGCCTGTCCCCCCCTTGTAGACCTATTCCCCCTTGAAGGCCTGTCCCCCCCTTGAAGGCCTGTCCCCCCCCTTGAAGGCCTGCACCCCCCCGAAGTCCTGCACCCCCCTGAAGGCCTGCACCCCCCCCTGAAGGCCTGTCCCACCCCCTTGTAGGCCTGCCCACCCCCTTGAGGGCCTGTCCCTCCCCCTTGTAGGCCTGTCCCCCCACCTTGAAGACCTGCCTGCCTGTCCCCCCCTTGAAGGCCTGTCCCCCCCCCTTGAAGGTCTGCACCCCCGAAGGCCTGCACCCCCCTGAAGGCCTGTCCCCCCCTTGAAGGCCTGTCCCACCCCCTTGTAGGCCTGTCCCCCCCCTTGTAGGCCTGTCCCCCCTTGAAGGCCTGCCTGCCTGTCCCCCCCTTGAAGGCCTGTCCCCCCTTGAAGGCCTGTCCCCCCCTTGAAGGCCTGCACCCCCCCCCCCCGAAGTCCTGCACCCCCCCTGAAGGCCTGTCCCACCCCCTTGTAGGCCTGCCCACCCCCTTGTAGGCCTGTCCCCACTTGTAGACCTGTCCCCCCTTGAAGGCCTGCCTGCCTACCCCTTGAAGGCCTGTCCCTCCCCCTTGAAGGTCTGCACCCCCCCCCGAAGGCCTGTCCCCCCCCCTTGAAGGCCTGCCTGCCTGTCACCCCCCCTCCCCCTTGAATGCCTGCCTGCCTGCCCACCCGCCCCACCCCGAAGGACCGCTCGCCCCCCTGGCCTCCCCGCACCACCTATGAAGCAGCACTACCTATGCTCCCGGCCTTGCCGTTCAGTCCCCACCACCACCACCACCCCCGAAGGACCGCTCGCCCCACTGACCTTCCTGCACCACCTATGAAGCAGCCGCAGCAGGATCGCGACGTCAGCTATCCCTGCGCTGCTTCCTGCGCCGCGTTCCCGCCTCTCCTCTGACGTCAGAGGAGGGGCGGGACCGCGGCGCAGGAAGCAGCACCCAAGCAGCTCAGGGATAGCTGACCTCGCGATCCTGCTGCTTGCTGCTTCACAGGTGGTGCAGGAAGGTCAGTGGGGCGAGCGGTCCTTCGGGGGTGTGGGGGGACTGAACGGTAAGGCCGGGAGCACCCCCTTCAGGGCTGGCACCCGGGGCGGACCGCCCCTCCCGCCCCCCCCCCTTGGTACGCCACTGCCTTCTCCTTACCTGCCCTGCCGCAGCACACAGCCGACTGGAAGTCTTCCCGATGTCAGCGCTGACGTCGGAGGGAAGGCTTAAGCAAATCCCTCCCTTCCTCCGACGTCAGCGTTGACATCGGGAAGCCTTCCGGTCGGCTGCTTGCGGCAGGGCAGGTAGGGAAAAGGCAGTCATGTACCGAAGGGGGGGGAGGGAGGGCGGTCCGCCCCGGGTACAGCCATGGGGGGGGAGTGTGCACAGCTGGTCTGGTCCTCTTAGCCTTGTGGCGCTTTCCCCAACCGACCGACAACAGGCCCGGCCGACAAACCTCCCTGCCCTGTAGCAGCGAATCTAAATTACCTTTTTACAGCAGCTTCAATACTCCAGCTACTGTAAAAAGGTAATTTAGATTTGCGGCTACAGGGCAGGGAGGTTTTTCCGACCGGGTTTTTTCTGTTGTTGGTCGGGTGGGGAAGCGCCACAAAGGTAAGGGGCAGGGAGGGAGAAAGGGAGGAAAGGGGAAAGGTGGAGTGGAGAAGAAAAGACGCTTAAGGGAAATGGGTAAAACTGAGGGGGGAAAAGGCCGCTGAAAGCACTGGGGAAGACAAAGGGGTGGAGAAGGATGCTGAAAGGACATGGGGAAGACGGGAGGGGGGGGGATAAGGATGCTGAAAGCACATGGGGAAGACAGAGGAGGGAGAAGGACCCTGAAAGGACATGGGGAAGACAAAGGGGTGGAGAAGGACACTGAAAGCAAATGTGGAAGACAGAGGGGGGAGAAGGATGCTGACAGGGCATGGGGAAGACAGGGGGGAGAAGGACGCTGAAAGGACATGGGGAAGACAGGGGGGAGAAGGACACTGAAAGCAAATGTGGAAGACAGAGGGGGGAGAAGGATGCTGACAGGACATGGGGAAGAGAGAGTGGGGAGAAGACAATGGCAGGGAAGAAGACAGAGATGCCAGACTATGGGGGGAGCGGAGGGAAGAAGATGGGTGCCAGACCAATTTGGGAGGGGGGAGAAAGGGAGAGGCACAGTAACAGAGCAAATGGAAGACGCAGAAAGAAGAGAGACAGTGGATGGAAGAAATTAAATGAGAAAATGAGGCAAGCAGAAACCAGGCAACAAAGGTAGGAAAAAAATCTTTTTTTTTGTTTTTTTTGCTTCAGGATAAAGTAGTATATTAGTTGTGTTGATAAAAATTTATAAACATTAGAGGCTCTGGTAGAAACCCGTTTACAAAGTATGTATTCTTCCCAATTAATATTTCCAAATTAATAAAGTCTTTTTGCTTATTTTTAAATGGGTTTCTACCAGAGCCTTTAATTCAGTAGCATAATTAAATGAAATTACGATTTCTGTAGTTTATAGGGACGGGCGGGGACGGAGGGGATTCCTTGCGGGGACGGAGGGGATTCCTCGTGGGGATGGGTGGGGACAGAGGGATTCCTTGCGGGGACGGGTGGGGACGGGTGGGAGTCCTCACGGGGACGGGTGGGACTTTGGCGGGGACGGGTGGGATTTCTGTCCCCGCGCAATTTAAACATGCACCTTTCTTCCTCCATCCCATAACACACACAGCCTGGTGGTGATGATTATCAGATTGATTCATGAATATATAACGATGTTATGAGTGTGCACCTCTTCCTTCCCATCCTCCTTAGCATGTCACATACAGCATGTTACATTACACAAAGTCTGTGTAATGTAACATGCTGTATGTGACATGCTGAGGAGGATGGGAAGGAAGAGGTGCACATTCATAACATCATTATATATTCACCCATAGCTGCATATTAATGATGTGCTCATATGCACTTATTTATCATCATAACATATACATCATTATTAACATGCAGCTGTGGATGTGTAAGGACAGGCTGAGGAGGATGGATGGGAAGGAAGGAAGGTGCACATATCAACATATCGTACATTTTTAACATGCATGATGCAGCTATAGGCAAGCTGAGGAGGATGGGATCATACAGATGTGTATGTTCAGATATGCGCTCAGATGTGTATGTTTAGATATGCGCTCAGATGTGTAGTTTTTTCTGATATATTTATTAAGCTTACAGTATTTATAAAAACACATTTAATACTTGTTACAAAAAATATTGTGCAATTGTGATCTACTTCTGGCCTACAAAGGTCAAAAGAAATCCTTAACTGAGATTTTACATTCAAAAGTGAATTATAGCTACTAGCACTATTATTTATTAGTTATTTATTGTGCAGATGTTTGTTAGTTTGTTATTAGTTCAGTATTAGACATATGTTAGTTTAGAATAGATAGGTATAGATTAGTTTAGGTTAGGTTAGGGCCCTGCTGAAAGAGTCTAACTTGACGTGGTTGCAGGCTTACAAATCTTTTGGTCAAAGAGTGCGGCGTCAGAGAAAAGTATGTGTGTATTCAGCACATGGAAGAAGTGGGGGGGGGTTGGGGGGGGAAGGGGTGCGTGAGGGGCCCAATAGGATTGCTCAGTAAGGGGCCCAGAAATTTCTGATGGTGGCCCTGCCAGTTTCTCTAATCTTTCACTGTACGGCAGCTCCCACAACCCCTTAACCATCTTAGTCGCTCTTTTCTGGACCCTTTCAAGTAGTACCGTGTCCTTCTTCATGTACAGCGACCAGTGCTGGACGCAGTACTCCAGTTGAGGTCGCACCATGGCCCGGTACAGCGGCATGATAACCTTCTCTGATCTGTTTGTGATCCTCTTCTTTATCATTCCTAGCATTATGTTTGCCCTTTTTGCCACCGCTGCACATTGTGTGGATGGCTTCATCGACTTGTTGATCAGAACTCCCAAGTCCCTTTCCTGAGAGGTCTCTCCAAGTACCGCCCCAGACATCCTGTATTCGTGCATGAGATTTTTGTTACCGACATGCATCACTTTATACTTATCCATGTTGAGCCTCATCTGCCATGTCAATGCCCATTCCTCGAGCCTGATTATGTCATGTTGCAGATCTTTGCAATCCCCCTGCGTCTTCACTACTCTGAATAACTTCGTATTGTACCGCAAATTTAATCACCTCACTCGTCGTACCTATGTCCAGATCGTTTATAAAGATGTTAAAGAGCACGGGTCCAAGCACCGAGCCCTGAGGCACCCCACTAGTGATGCTCTTCCAGTCCAAGTATTGTCTATTTACTCCCACTCTCTGTTTCTTATGCTCCAGCCAGTTTTTAAACCACATGAGTATTTCACCCTCGATTCCATGGTTCGCAATTTTCTGAAGTAGTCGTTCATGCAGAACCTTGTCAAACACCTTCTGAAAATCCAGATATACAATGTCGACCGGATCACCCTTGTCTATCTGTCTGTTTACTCCCTTAAAGAAGTGCAGCAAGTTCGTCAAACACGATCTGCCTTTGCTAAAACCGTGCTGACTGGTCCTCATCAGCACGTGTCCGTCAAGGTGATCAATGATGCTGTCCTTTATCAGTGACTCTACCATCTTTCCCGGTACCGAGGTCAAACTCACAGGTCTGTAGTTTCCTGGATCTCCCCTCAAACCTTTCTTGAAGATCGTCGTAACATTCGCCACCTTCCAGTCTTCCGGAATCTTTCCCGATTTGATCGACAGATTGGCTATTAGTTGAAGCAGTTCAGCTATGGTCCCTTTCAGTTCCTTGTTGACCCTTGGATGGATGCCATCCGGTTCCGGGGATTTATCGCTCTTAAGCCTATCAATCTGCCTACATACCTCTTCTAGACTGACCGGGTGTAATTTGTGATCTACATTGAGTAGTTCACACAGCATATCCTTTCTATTATGGAACATTCTAGGTTAACATGCTTTCCCTATCTAGAGTAACTGTATTTATGGAGAATCTTCAAAAAGTTTCCACACTTTTATTTTTTTAAACACTATTTATAAATATCTCAAAAGCAAATTACATCACTTTACCACATAATCACCCTATTTTGCAATACATTTTTCCCAATGTCCTACTAGCACACCCTCTTACCACTTCTCCCACCCCAACCATTTCCCACAAAAATATGAAAGTGCGGAAACTTTTTGATGAAAGCTCATATAATGCCATCAAACATGGCTGTATTGTCAACAGTTGATCCATACAGAAGCTAGAAAACACTGACTCAACTAGGCCACATAATTTGATTGGAATACGTCTCTTAGCCCACATATCCGCCTTATTCTATATGTACCTCAGAGCCCAACAAAACAACCCAAAAATTATTTTAGATACCACAATTCAAAGCATAAAATGTAAAACCAAAAGTGGATCTTATTACTTTCCCAAAAAATCATGAAGATAGTAAAAATACACAATTTAGATTTTTTAAATCATTTTTTAACTCAGAGCCTACATTTACATTCTGAATGCACTTGTAAATTAAAGAATACTTCTTTTTTTAATTATTTATAAATTTAATAATTACAATATCAATTATAGAATACTTGTACATGGGTGCATCTTTTACGTGTATAACTTACAGAATAATGTAAGTTACATGCTGAAGTAACATTACATGCTGAATATATGTATATGCCTGCTATTGATAGAATCTGTTAAACCAGGAAAGAGACTTGGGAGTTATGATCGACAAGTCAATGAAGCCGTCCACGCAATGTGTGGCGGCGGCAAAAAGGGCGAACAGAATACTAGAAATGATAAAAAAGGGGATCACAAGCAGATCGGAGAAGATTATCATGCCGCTGTACCAGGCCATGGTGTGCCCTCAACTGGAGGACTGCATCCAGCACTTGTCACTGTATATGAAGAAGGACATAGTACTACTTGAAAGGGTCCAGAGAAGAGTGACTACGATGGTTAAGGGGCTGGAGGAGTTACTGTGCTGCAAAAGATTAGAGAAACTAGAACTCTTCTCCCTCAAACAGAGGAGATTGAGAGGGGACATGATCAAAACATTCAAGGTACTGAAGGGAATAGACTTAGTAGATAAGGACAAGTTGTTCTCCCTCTCTAAGGTAGGGAGAACGAGAGGGCACTCTCTAAAATTAAAAGAGGATAGATTCCGTACAAACATAAGGAAGTTCTTCTTTACCCAGAGAGTGGTAGAAAACTTGAACTCTCTTCCGGAGTCTGTTATAGGGGAAAACACCCTCCAGGGATTCAAGACAAAGTTAGACAAGTTCCTGTTGAATCAGAACGTACGAAGGTAGGGCTAGTCTCAGTTAAGGCGCTGGTCTTTGACCAGAAGGCCGCCGCGTGAGCGGACTGCTGGGCACAATGGACCACTAGTCTGACCCAGCAGCGGCAATTCTTATGTTCTTATGTTCATAGAGGTATGCAAATCATTCCCTTTATTTCACCACAATCTTCACACAGCTTTGCAGTAGAAATTAAAATTTCCAGCAATAACTTTCAGCAATAACTCAATTGGTGTTTACTGAGCCGTCAGAAGCGGCACCCCAAATACACAAGGTATAAGTTTACGGGGCTATTTGCCGCTAATGCTTCCTCATAGGCTCCTGTATTTCCAACATTGATAATATTATTTTAATGTTTTTAGTCAGCTATCTAAACTAAACTAAAACTTAGTTTTATATACTGGGTCATCAACCAAAGGAAGCTCAACACGGTTAACAATAATTAATAAAAATATACCAAAAGTTGCAAAGGGAATTAATTTTTAAAATATTTTGCAAAGAGGAAAGTTTTTAGAGATTTGCGGAATACTTGGAAAAGACTAGGACATCGCAAGGTTAAAGGAAGTTCATTCCATAGTTGAGAAAATTTAAAAACCAAAGAAAGACTTAAATTCTTGATTCCTTTGATTCCTTTCCTAGAAGGGAGGGAAAGCTTAAATTGTTGAATACCTCTCGCATAAGAAAATCTGTAAACGTTCCATGATAGAGAAACAAAAGGAGCAAAAATACCATATAAAATCTTAAAAATAATACATACACATTTAAATTGAATTCTAAGATGAACCGGGAGCTGGTGGAGGCTCAAAAAACAAAGGAGTCACGTGGTCGAACTTGCTCTTTCCATAGATCAACTTTGCAGCGTTATTCTGAATCAATTGCTATCCAGCTTATTAAATAATTTATTAAAGACTTATCTGTGAACTCCTGGCTCAATTTAAAGTGACACCAGGAACAGCAGAGTGCCAATGCCGACATGCAATGGTACTGCTTCAGGGAGTGGCAAAATGTTTTTTACTTGAACCACTTGTTAAACATGGCGGGCATCTGATGACAATATTGCTAGTATTCTATAATGGAACCTAAGTGCCTGGATGCCATTAGAGAATTAGGTTTAGATTCTGTTAATGATGCCTACATTTGTGGGCACCTAGATGTATCAATCAAACATTAGGCATCGTTAAGAGAATTGTGCCTACAAATGTAGGCATCTCTAATGTATGCCAGGGTTTACCTCACTTACCTTGACGTGCAAAATGAGAAAGTATAGCATGAAGTTAAGAGGTGATAGGGTCAGGAGTAATCTAAGGAAATATTTTTTTTTTTTTACAGAAAGGTTATATAGATGTGGTAGAGACAAAGACTGTCAGCATTTGAGAACGTGTCGAACAGGCATGCGGGATCTCTTAAGAAGAGGAGGAGATAGTGGATGCTGCAGATGGGCAGACTGGATGGGCCATTTGACCTTTATTTGCTATCATGTTTCTAAGGGCTCCTTTTACAAAGGCGCGCTAGGGCCTTAACACGCAGAATAGCGCACGCTAAAATTCCACGTGCGCTAGCCATTACTGCCTCCTTTTGAGCAGGCGGTAGATTTTTGGCTAGCGCGCACGCTAATCCGGTACGTGCGGTAAAACCCCTAGCGCACACCTTCGTAAAAGGAGCCCTAAGTTTCTAGCAGTGCTTAACTTAAAAAAAATGCCCCTGATCCACCCCCTAACTAGGCCTAAATGGTGTAGGCTCCTACCCAATTAACCTTAATTTTGTTGTCATTATGAACTTGTCGTCATTATGAATTTTGTTGTCATTATTTCAATTACTTTTTCCTACCTTTAGGAGCTTTGGCTGTGTTTTCCATTTTATAATGAAATTGACTAATATAACTAATTTTGTCATTATTGATTAATTTTATAATGAAATTCACTAATGTACTAAAGTAACTCATTAATGACGCCATGAACTCTAATTTTGAAATTGATTTTTATTAATGTAGGCTCCTACAATTTAGGTGCCATTTATAAAATTTCCCCCTTAGCACTCAACATGGTGCATCTAGGTGCCAAATTTGTGACACCTAATTTTAGAGCTGAACTCATAATGGAGAAGTCATAAAGAAGTGAAAAAAAACAAAACCTGAATAGGTCAAAGATGTGCCACTTTCAATTGCAGCATTTAAAAATTAGATAAATGAACATTTTATACTATTTTGTATCTCTTTACCCCCTCCCTATCTCCTCAATTAAAGTGTTTTTGCTCGAATTATTTAAAGCCCCCGAGCTTCACAGTAAGCTCTATGGATGCCTTGGGGGAGAAATATGTTTCATGTGTCCTTTTTTCATTTTGGTTATTTAATTTTCTAAGTTACTTCCTTTTAAATTTTGTCATTTATTTCAATTTTTGTTACAGTATGTAAGGGAAGCAATCCAATCCTTAGGTTTATATACCGAAAAGGGGCTCGACTCGGTTTACAGATTGAGTGCAATCAAAGAGACACTCAGAATAAATTTAAAAATTCTGAGTTAAACAACCTGCCATAGTACATATTATACAGACCACATTTTCAACAGTTATTTAAAGATTCCAGATAATTCCAGATAATTGTGAATATAAAGTATATGTAAAAGACTGAGAAATACAGCCTATATCTTTAGTACCTTTAAAAGAAGGAAAAGAAAGTTTAAACATATGAAAAATTCTTGGTTTTGCAGCCCGCATAGAATTGAACAAAAGAACAACTAATGTTGTGTAAATTCCATGTAAGATTTTGAATATTGAACTAGCACACTTAAATTTGATTCTGAAATGGACTGGTAGTCAATGGAGTGCTTTTAACAGAAGGGAAGCATGGTCAAACTTCCTTTTGGTAAAGATCAGTTTGGCCGCCGTGTTTTGGATCAGTTCCAACCTTTTTAGATTAACTTTACTCAAGCAAATGTACAGAAAACTACAATAATCTAACTGAGCCAATATAATAGCTTGTACAAATGTGGCAAAGTGCTATTGCTAGAATAAATGATGAACCCTTCTCAACATTCGAAGAATGAAAAAGCATTTTTTGACAGATTAGGAATCTGAGAAAGTGAAGAATCAAGCAAAAACCCAGTATCTTAGAAGAAAATTCAATCTTCAAATGTTCTCTGGACAACATAGTCACTGAAGGAGGAAGATCTAAATTAGGACCAAATCATAATAGTTTGTTTTTGTAATGTGGATGGGTTTTTGTAATGTAATTTTCAATAGTGGGTCTAATTCTGATTTGGACATCCTGAGAAGTGCGTCAAAAATCTGGATGCTGAAAATGTCCATTTTCAAAATGGCTAGATGTCCATCCTTCTTCTTTCCCCCCCCCCCAAAAAAAAAAAAATAAAAAAAATTGCCTCTTAAGACATCTTGGCTGACAGGACGTTCAACCTTAGGATACCTAAGTTTTGGGGCCAATTTCAACTACAAATATGTCGAAGTTGAAAATGTCTGAACTCAAGCCATTTGGGCTTAGGAGGGGGGTCACCATTTATACTACACAGGCCACACAGATATACCGGCAGAGCAGTAGGGCATCTGGAATGGTAAAAGTTCACTGCTGTGAACTTCACATAAAGGGTGCCAGATGTATCTCTTACCATAGCCCCCTTATAATGTATGGTGAACCCTCCAAACATCTTCCAAAACCTACTATAACCACCTATCTACCATCCCAATAGACCTTATGGCTCCAGGTAGCACCTATATGACAGTAGTTATGGTAAGCTCATATTTCCACCATAAATAGTGGGGTAGAGTGGAATATGGGCCTGGGTGCCCCTCTCTATGGCTTACTACACCTGCCCACTAGGTTACTCCAGACACCTACTTGCTGCTGTACTAGGTTTTACCATTCCAGATGCTGCTGTTTATCAGACAGGTATGTACTATTTTATTCAGATATTTGGAGAGTGAGAAGGGGGTCAGTGATCACTGAGAGAAGAATTACCAGAGCTAACCCTGAGGCATAGGGTTAAAGGACAAGGCCTGAAAAATAGGCCAAGCACAAAATGGATTCTGTAAGCCTGTTCTCTAACCCATAATACCGTGTTTCCCCAAAAATAAGACCTATCCCAAAAATAAGCCCTAGCATAATTTTTGGGGTAGATCTTAATATAAGCCCTACCCCATAAATAAGACCTAGTCCTGGAATTCACCGGCAACTCTTCAACCTGATTCCCCCCCCCCAACCACCACCACCACGCAGCCAAACCCCTGCTGACCCTCCATCCCGATGCTGCTTCAGTTGAAGGTAGGGCTCGCTCACGGTCGGTGGGGATGGAGGGTCATCAGGAGTTTGGCTGCGCAGTAGGGGGCGGCAGGGGGTGCTCAAGCGTTCTGCTGCACAAGGGATGGGAGAGAAGGATGGATAGAAGATGGGCAAGGATTCTGCTGCATAAGGGATGGGAGGGAAGGATAAAAGCTGGACAAGGGTTCTGCTGCATTAGGGATGGGAGGGGGGAAGGATAGAAACTGGGCAAGGCTGCACAAGGGATGGGAGGGAGGGAAGGATAGAAGCTGGACAAGGCTGCATGAGGGATGGGAGGGAGGGAAGGATAGAAGCTGGGCAAGGCTGCACGAGGGATAGGAGGGAGGGAAGGATAGAATCTGGGCAAACTTCTGCACAGGGGATGGGAGGGAGGGAGGGAAGGAAAGATGCTGCACATGTGGGAGAGAAAAAGGAAAGAGGAAGAATTGGGGTGGAGGAGAGGGAAGAAGAGATGATCATGTGCATAGCATGAAAATAAGACCTAGTGCCTTTTTTGGGCCCCAAATGAATATAAGACACTGTCTTATTTTCAGGGAAACCCGGTAGGTGAAAAACAGCTACTAGGGAAATTTCCATGAGGAAGTGGTGGACACAAAAGTCAGGTCAACATGATCTGCCATGAAAAGAAAGTCACAGGGCGGTGACTAAAAATAACTCATATGTGCTGAACACCCAAGATGCTGAAACTGCTGATAGCAGCAAACACCCAAGAAGCAGAAGGAGGGGGACCACTGAGAGGAATGGGGCAAATGTCCAGGGGACCTGAAGGTCAGCTCCAAGGACAAACTGTCAGGGTAGATAAGGAAGTTGTTTTTCATATAATACCCAAGCTTGTAATGACCTAATATAACCTATACAACAACTAGTCACTGATTTTGAACCTGTAACCACCAATCAGAATACTAATATAACCTCCAATCAAAATAACAGAATGACTTTGTAGGTTAAGGGATAAACATGCCAAACATAAGGAAATGGACTCAGAGTGGACTGGAATTTGTCAGACTACTAGTCTCTGGTCATTTCCTCCACTTGGCAAAATTGCTGTGTAATCATCTTTCTGATGCTATTATGTAAGCTGACTATTGATTTATTACTTATAAAATACATATTTGGATACAACAAATGTGTTGTCATTGTGTGGTCATTCCAAAACAGTGAAAGGCTCGCACCCCCTTTCACCACTGGAGGAGTGGGGGTTCATCAGTTGTCATCTGGTCAGTTTGAGTACCTTTATGGCACTTAGATGCTTCAAAAACAGGTCTAGCTCAGGATGTCTAAACCACATTCTGTTTTACATGTGTCTCGAGGGAAAGACCTCAGAAACCTGCATCCAACACAAAACAGTCAATTCTTGTGTCAGAATTGACTGTTCTGTGTTGGATGCAGGTTTCTGAGGTCTTTCCCTCGAGACACATGTAAAACCAATTGCACAAAGAACCTATTATTGGGAGTTGTGTATCACATACAAGAGGTTCTTTACCATTGTTTGTTGAAGTAGTAAACCACATTCTGGACATCTAGGGAAATGTTCAATTATAGCTGCAAGACGTCCAAAAATTTTGCAATTTAGCAAGTTAAATAGCCACATTTTATACACAGAAGCACTGAAAATAAATGCATACACTGGCAACTATTATTTGCTTTGAACACCAGGGCTGTTATTGTCTATATATGTTGTATTATTTCAGTCAGGGAATTTACAAAGAGGTGATGGAGAATTCAAAAAAGTGTAGGATGAACACAAAGTTTCTCTAACTAGAATATGAATGGGCAAACTTTCATGGTCTGAATTCCGCAAAGGAGAAGGTTTGGATAGGCTGGAGCGCATTTCAATGGCAACTCCATTAGTTAGAACCTAAGGATAGTACCGGGTGGACTTCTAAGGTCTGTGGCCCAGAAGAAACAAAGAATAAAACAAACAAACAATTTAATCATGAAATTGTAATGCATGTAATAATAAGGCAGACTTTATCTGCTGTCATTTACTATGTTCTTGGTAAAAATCTTTGAAAACTGCTCTTCTGATATAGTTCTTGATTTCTTCCCACAATTTTATAATTTTTGGGATCAAAGGACCTTGAGCACTTTAAATCTTTTACTAACGAGAAGAGTATCTTAATGAGCAAGATTTGAGAGACTCTTCTTGCAGAAACATCTCTCCCCTTCATCGTGAACCGCTTTTGCAGAGTGGTACAAATGCAAGATGAGGACTCTCCCCAAATGAGGATGAAGTTTCACATTTTTATTCTTTGAAAATACTAAAACTGTGAGCTATTTTAGTGTTAGAAGCATAGAAACATAATGGCAGATAAAGGCCAAATGGCCCCTCAAATCTGTCCATACCCATCTTAATATTAAATCATACCATGCATTGATCATTGGATGTCAGATGATCACCCACTGTAACATCGGAAACACTTTTCCCGTTTGTAAGCACTAAGTCCAGTATGACCCTATCTCGTGTGGGTTCCACTGCCAACTGTTGGAACAGTTCTCCTTGTAGAAGATCCAGGATCTCCCTACTTCTAGAAAACCCCGCAATAGGGATACCCCAATCAACATCCGGCATGTTAAAAATCACCTATTAGTAAAACTTCCCCTTTTTAAGATATATTCTTAATATCTACTATTAAATCTCTGTCCACTTCTTCCATCTGTGTTAATATAAGCGCTTTTAATAGTGTCCTATCATTCAATCATTTTTTTTTTCTTACAGAAAATTAAGACCCACAGCTTGTATGCTTTCAAGTACACTGACCTAATCAATCAAATTCAGTACGTGTTTTTATGTGGGTGGTAAAATTTTATGTGGGTGGTGAAATCTCATCAACCATAGCCTGCAATTTATCAGGTTTCTCCTCTGGTACAATTGACAAGGTTTTCATTACCTCCTTCTCGGTTTCATTATATCCTTCTCCCCATTACCTTATTCACTAGGTACATAGTATTTGTTTAAATCATCTCAGTTCCCTCCTCTCTTTCCCCATACCCTGGAGATCAAGTTATAAATCCCCCTACCCCATTATCAAAAGCTAGACATATTCTCCTGAATCTTAGTCATCTTTTTCTAACTAACCACTTCTTTAAAGAAAAGAACCTGTTTATTTACAGAACCAATAAACAGAGCATAGTCTCTCTCAAACATAATCAACAAAAGAAGGATGTTTAGCTATGTCTCCCATGTCTGTAGCTACACTAACTTGAACAAGAGAGAGAACATTTTCTTGTATTGCCCCAAGATACTGGAACAAAATTCCTATGGAGACATGAAAGAGCTACAAATTCTTTGTTCTCTAAGGCTATCAAAATCTGGCTTTTTTGAACAAACATTCAAATAATTTATTTTATACTTCTTGTTTCATCTGTTCCAGCTTGTATCTAGTATGTGCTGCTAACATTTTAGATACCAGTATTCACTATAGAGTAAATGGTATTTAGTTAGATCCTCCCTTTTAACTTCCTCCCCAGTACCCTCTCTTTTCTTTCCTCTCCACTAGACATTTTGCCTCCTCTTTTTCCCCTCTCTCCCTCTCATTCAGGACTATACTGAGCTATAATTGTGCTCTGTGCATCTCTCCCATCTGTCTCACTGCTCCACCACATCAAATGAGAGAATATAGAGGCCTAGGAGCAATGTTTATGCTCCTCCATATTTGCACTCTAAGTAGCTGCACTTGGTTCGATGCTGTTCAAACATTTAGGGCCAGATTCTCCAAACAGCACCTACATCGGCAGCCGCTTCCAAAAGCGGTGCCAATCGTGTATCATTCACACATCGGTGTCATTTGGAGAATTGCATCTATGTGAAAGGTAGATGCTGGAAACGTAGGCCACGGTTTTAAATGCCTATATTTCTTGCACCTACCTTTCACGAGAATGGTGTTTACAGAGGTGCCTGACAGCTCCTAAGGCCACTTCCAGTATTAACCATTCCTACACAGTGACCATAGGTATCACTAGGTGCCTCTTTAGTCAGAACAAAGGATTGAACCAATTAAAATGATTGTTAGGTAGAAGTATCCTACCCCTCCTTAAAAGGCATCTCCCTTGTTGGTAAACTTGGCTCTTCCCTCCCTTTCAGAATCACTCAGCTCTGGAACAGTCTCCCTTCCCCTCTCCGCAATTTGAGCCCCCTTCTACCATTCCGTAAGCATCTGAAGACTTGGCTCTTCTCCAGAACGTAACCCCGTCCCGCTCCTGGCACTCTCACACCAACCTCTCTTCTCTCATACTTATATAATTCCACTGGAGTTCCGTTCCTTCCCTAACCATGTAAACCGTGTCGAGCTCCATCTGCGGAGATGATGCGGTATATAAACCCAAGATTTAGATTAGATTAGATTAGATTAAGTAGAGTGCCTACCACCACTAACGTTTAGAGATTTTGCTCCTCATAGTGCGTCCTACTGCCACCTAACTTAATTATTTTAATTAGTGATAAACAACATGGTAATTGACTGTGTTGTATAAAACCAATTAAATGGTGATTTTAAAAAATAGCTGCTGCTAAACAGCCTCCACGACTAGTGCCTATCTCCCTGAGGCTAGCAGCGCACAGTGATGCCGAAGCCTGGAAGGGCGCATGATTAGGGGGTAGTGCCAGACTTTGGCATCACTATGCAGCACCTCCAGCCACAATTCTGACTTGACTCTAGGTGCAGAAAATGGAGGTTTCTGAAACCCTGGCCTACATTTCTTGCACCGAGGGTTCCATCAAGCTGTGATTCTGGATTGACACGTGATAGATGCACGTTTTGCAAGTGCCTGCCGTGGC
Source organism: Geotrypetes seraphini (assembly GCF_902459505.1). NCBI lineage: Eukaryota > Metazoa > Chordata > Amphibia > Gymnophiona > Dermophiidae > Geotrypetes > Geotrypetes seraphini. The sequence goes on along the minus strand of NC_047086.1, from coordinate 169,237,793 downwards.
AGGCGCTACTTCCAGAATCAGTCCCAGAGAGTGAAATAGTCTAATGTTTTCCTTAAACAGTATCAATGGAGACAATCCTAAGTCACAAGTTCAGTCCTTTCTAAGGGACCATAGCAAGGGGAATGGGAGGGAAGGAAGGAGAGAGAGAGATACCAGGGAGGAAAAGAGGGGAGAGAGATGCCAAACCATAGTAGGGGGAGGTGGGAAAGGAAGGAGGGGAGAGATGTCAGACTGCAAGAAGGAGAAACCATGGGAAAAGGGGAAGGGGAGAGAAGTCTGACCACTGGAAGGGTAAGGAGGAGGGGGAGGGGGAGGGGAGAGAAATGCCAGATGGAGGGAAAGAAAGAGAGATATATTCCAGACTGCAGGAAGGAAAAGAGAATGATACCAGATCACGAGAAGTGGGTAGGGAAGATGTCAGACCACGAGAAGGGGAGGAGGAGGAGGGAAGGAAAAAGAAAGATGCAGATAAGGGATGGAGGAGACCACAGTAGAGGGGAGGAGGGAAGGAGGGGTAGAGATGCCAGACTCTGGGAAGAAGTGAAGAAAGCCACCAGACCAAAGAAAGGGGAAAGACATGTCAGAACATGAGAGGAGGAGAGAGAAAGAGAGAGAGCAGATGGTGCACAGGGATGGGAGGAGTGGGGAAGGGATGGGAGGAGTGGAGTGGGGAAGGGAAAAGAGATGGAAGCAATGCAGTTTAGGATTGATGGGAATAGGTGAGAAAGAGGAAGGAGATGGTGCACATGGATGGAGAGGAGGGGAAGGGCAGAGAGGGAGGAGATGATGCACATGGATGGAGAGGAAGGAAAGATTTGGAAAAATAGACAGATTGAGAAGGAAGCAGAAAAATGGAAGAAAGTTGAATGTTAAAAGTTAAAAGTTAATGCCAAAGATTGATGTAGAGAGAAAATAAAGTGGGATGGGACAATGGATCTTCAACTCAGATCACAATGTTCAAAGGACCAGACCACAGTCAAGTCAATTATGATCAAACTGTTTATTAAAGTCCAAACCCAACACAGCACTGTGTTTTGGTGTGAACAATGCCTGTATCAGGGGTACTGATAGGGTATGTGATCTTCTGAATAATCAAAGCTGTGTTCATGTAGGAGCTCAGGTTTGGGAGGGAGACACCTTGGAAGGTTGCAAAGCTGTACATCTGTGACACTGAGTAAAGGATTGATGTAGGGCAGAAAGTGAAGGTGAGAAAAACAGCAAATGGATAAAAAGGTTCTGGAAACAGAGTTAAGAGCCCAGACAGAAGGAAGTGGTCAGAAACTGGGGAAAGATAATTAGAAAAAATAAAATCACCAGACAACAAAGGCAGGAAAAATGATTTTATTTTCAATTCAGTGATTGAAATATGTAAACTTTAAGAATTTGCATCTGCTGTCTATATTTTGCACTGTTCAAGAAAAAATGCATTTGTTTCTATTTCTCTGGGGGTTGTACTGCATGCAGAGTCTGGCATTTTAGGGCTCCGTTTATATATATTAGGACTTTTAGTTTGTGGTCCTATATTTGATGAGAGGTACCATCGACTCATGTTCGAATCCTAGCCCCTCCCCGCTCCTTCCACGCCCTCACACCACATTTATATCCTCCCTTGTCACCCCCCGTACCTTTTTAAGTTTTCGCCAGCGTGAGCAGTTTCTCCAACCTGCTCTTCACGCTGGCATTCACTTTCCCTCTGATGTCACTTCCTGGCCCCATGACCCGAAAGTGTTGTCACAGGAAGCCAGGCCAGCGCAAGCAGCAGGCTAGAGTAGCTGCTCGCACTGGTGAAGATTTTAAAGAGGTACGGGGGCAGGGAAGGGAGGACACAAGCATGGCATGGGGAGGCGGAGAGGAGCCGGCAACCTCACCAAGACGGTACCTGGGGCGGGGAGGTCAGCCCCCCCTCCGCACTATGCCACTGACAGGAATACAGGAGATATTTTTAAAAAGCACACAGATTTTATCAATTCTCAAAGAAATGCATGAGGGATTTTAAGTGTTGATCCTTGGGGCTCCTTGATCTTGTGGTTGGTCAATGCTATAATTGTCAGTAACTGTAAGTCCTCCTTCATCTTCTATAACTCTTGTCCCTGCATTTGCCCATCAGGGAGCTTCTCTCCATCTCTAAAATAACAGACTTAGACAATCTCCATTGATAGGTGGTATATAAATAATAAATTTGGTAACTTGGAAAATAGGGATTTATATCTTTTGGATACACTGATTAAAACCTGTGAAAATTAAGCAACCAAAGATTCAAAGTCTTATAAAACGTTTTCCTGCTTTTTCATTATCTGGTACATCAGATTTTTATCTAATTTAAAAAATCATTTATTAATGCATTACATTTCTTCCAGTTTATATTCCATGTTTACTAATTAGCTATAGAACTCAACAATAACCATCTGCTGTATCTGACTCTGAGCGTGCCAAGTCGCAGAAAAATCTAAACTTCTGAAAGTTATGGATAATAACTTTGTGTAATGCAGCCAGAACAATCAAGATAAATTCCACAGTTATTATTGCAAGTCTTACTTCTAACTTTAAGTCTCTTGGACTCCTAGGAGGATTTTTTTTAATCTTCCCCAAGCACTGCCTACAAAGATTCCTGTTGGCTTCCAAACCTCCTTACAGGCATACCACTTTATTTTCTTCCTTTTCTCAGACCATCAGTATTGATGAAAACCATGCCAAAGCCATTACTGGGGAAGCTAGAGGTGAGGCTAGGTAGTCAACCTCCTCATCACTAAGCCTTGCATTGTGCAGCTCATGTAAATCCATATAGAAACTATCAGATGTTAAAGATATTTCAGCTTGATACATACAGTTGGTGATGCTCCCACCACCTCTTCAATAAGGGACTCCTCAGTAGAAATACCTTTCATCTGCTGCCTCACAAAGATACTTAAAAACAATAATCTTAAAAACAATCCACAAAGGGTATATACAGTCACAAGTGACCCACAGGATAGAAAGCAAATAATGCGTACAGTAATCCCCCGAAATTTGCAGGGGTTCCGTTCCAGGAACCCTTGCAAATTTCAAAAAAACGCGAATACGGTTTTTCACCTGTCAAAGGCAGTAGAGGGCAGACTGGATGGACTATCCAGGTCTTTATCTGCCATCATTTACTATGTTGCTATGTTAGTCTGTGGCCATCTTGGCATTGTACAATTTTTAACTGTTCCATGTAGAAAGCAATGATTATTTCTTTATTTTTTTTTTCAAGTGTGAGGGGAGCTGAAATAGACTTAGTTCACTGAAAACAATGATCTGATGTGTCTGGTCTCCAAATTCTCTAACATAGTTCACAATTTCTTCTCGCATGAAGAAATCTATGATTTCCCTTATTTTATTTTTTGGGCAATCTATTATGTCTACAGGCAAGCTGGTGTTAATCCTTTTTGTATAATTTTTAAAACTGTCTGGTTAAAGGTTTTGATATTTGATATATTTTCTCTAGACTTGAATACTGAGTTTATCTACTGTGATTTAAACTGGGCTGTTCATCTGTTAGTGTGGTGTAGTGCTCTAGATTCTATCCCCACCCCAAGAAAAAAATATCTAAAAACAAAAGCTTTTCTGCCCTTAATAGACTCTACAAACTGATTCTTGTCTTTAACACTGCTAACTATCTCCCTCTTTTATGAAGTCGCGTTAGGTTTTTTTATTAGCTCCAATGCTCACAGAATTCCTATGAGCATCAGAATTAATATTGCTGCAGCTGGTGATAGAAAAGCCTAACGCAGCTTTGTAAAATGGGGACGGAGGGTATATTTCCAGTGCAATAGGGATGGTATGCTGAACCATAGGAGTTGTCCATCTGTGCTCGTGAGCATACTGCAGAAAATGTCAATCACAGCTTTTCAACTCCTTCTCCACGGTCTCTGCTGCCCCCTTCAGTTCTTCCTTCTGCAGACGAGAATGAAGGTAACTTTTTGGTCTGCTCTCTTTATTTCTTTATTGTTTTGTGTTACCTTTTCTACTTTTTCAGTTTATTCACGGTTATTTATGTGGCTTCAAGGGACTGCTTTGCCTGCTTGGAGAGAAACAGGCATTTAGGGGCAAATTCTATAAATGGCATCCAGATTGTAAGCAGTGATAGGCATCCTACTGCTGTCTAAATAGCCAATTACATTACATTACATTAATGACTTCTATTCCGCCTGTACCTTGCAGTTCTAAGCGGATTACAACAAAAAGATAACTGGACATTTCCAGGAATAGGAATACAATTAACGACGTAGGGCCTAATACATCTAAACGATAGCTGGACGTTTTCAGGAAGAGGAATACAGTTAAAGGCGTTAGGTCTAAATCACATGTTGAAGGGAGGATCCTAAGAAGGGGAGAGAGGGGAGAGGAGTGGGGTTAGGAAATTAGAATGTATTTCTTGAATAGTATGGTTTTGATTTCTTTTCGAAAAGCTTTGAGGTCAGTTGAAGCTGTCAGTAGGTTGGTGATGGAGGGGTCCAATTTAGCTGCATGTGTTGCTAGTAGGTTGTCGTACATCTTTTTGCGCTTAGTTCCTTTATAAGGGGGGTAGGAGAAAGGGGACTGGGTTCTCCTTTGTCTGGAATAGAGGTTCCTATTTAGGCGGTTGTTTAAGTGGGAGGGTGCCGTTCCGTTTAATGTTTTGAATATTATGCAATATAGCTTAAATTGGATGCGGGCTTGTATTGGAAGCCAGTGTGAATCTAGGAAGGCGTTGGTGATGTGGTCAAATTTTCGAAGGGAATAGATCAGTCTGAGGGCAGTGTTCTGGACAGTCTGTAGTTGTTTTATTAGGTAGGTGGGACAAGGAAGGTAGAGGATATTGCAATAGTCCAGTAGACTTAGGACTAGGGATTGAACTATGAGTCTGTATTGTTCTTTGCCGAAGAATTTTCTAATTTTGCGAAGGTTGCGCATGGTAAAGAATGCTTTTTGTGTGATTTTGTTGATTTGCACCTGAAGAGTGCAACATCTATCTACTGTTACTCCAAGGAGTTTGAGAGTGGTCTGTATAGGATATTTGGTGGTTTTTATTTCTAGTTCTGTTATCGAGGGGGTTTTGTCTTTTTCAAGCAGTAGAAATTTAGTTTTGTCTGGATTGAGCTTCAGTTTGTGTTCTGTCATCCAGTTTTCCACTATTTCTAGGGTTTTTACCAGGTTATCTGTTGTAGTGGGGTCTTGTGAGTCAAAGGGAAGGAGTATGGTTATATCGTCTGCATAGCTGAATGAGGTTACTTCGAGTTTGTCTAATAGGGTACCAAGGGAGGCGATGAAGACATTGAAGAGCATGGGTGAGAGTGGTGAGCCTTGAGGTACTCCGCAGGGATTGGTCCAGGTTTCCGATATTAGATCTTTTGTTTTTACTCTGTATGTTCTTGTTTTGAGGAATCCTTGGAACCAATTGTATACTCCGCCTGAGATCCCTATTGCTTCTAATATCTGAAGAAGTATACTGTGGTCAACCAGGTCAAATGCGGCTGAGAGGTCTAGTTGAATTATCAGCATCCTTCTTCCTTTGCTAAGGTGTTGTCGGGCTGTATCTAGAAGGGAGGCTAGCAGTGTCTCAGTGCTGTGGTTGGATCTGAACCCTGATTGAGTTGGGTGGAGTAGGTTGTGGTCTTCAAGGTAGTTGGTGAGGTATTGGGCAACCAGACCTTCTATTAGTTTAACATAAAATGGAATAGAGGCTATGGGTCGGTAGTTGGAAGGGGTGTCTATTGGTCCTTTGTGGTCTTTCAGTATTGGAGTGACTATGATTTCTCCTAGGTCTTGTGGGAATTGGCCTTCCGTGAGCGTTGTTTGGATCCATTGCAATAGGCAAGCTCTAAATTTGGGGGAGGCATTTGTTAGTAAATATGAGGGGCAATTATTCAGGTCGCATGAGGCTCGACTATATTTATTGTAGAGTTGGTTAAAGTCCCACCATTGCACCTTTTTAAAGTTGGACCAGTGTCTGTCGGCTGCAGTGGCTTCATCAGTTGTTGGGTTTATTATGATCTCTTCTAGGAGGGTCGGTGAATTGGAGAAGGAGGCTCTGATGGTAGCGATCTTGTTCTTGAAGTGGTCTGCTAGTTGGGTGGCCGTTGGAGGTTGGATTCCTTGAGTGGCTAGGAATGGCTGTGTGTCTGTGAGGCTTTTCACAAGTTGGAAGAGTTTCTTTGTGTCTATGGATTCTGTGCCTATTAGTTTGGAGTAGTAAGCTCTTCGTTTTTCTTTAAGTTTGGCTTTGTATTGTTTTATTAGGTTTCTCCAAGCTACTTTGGTTAGTTCTTGGTTCTTTTTTTGCCATACTCTTTCGAGTTGTCTACAGTGTCTTTTTAGTTGAAGAAGTTCTGTGTCGAACCATTTGTCAGAGGATCTGCAAAGTTTGTGTTTTGTCTTTTCTGGGGCTAGTCCATTCAGGGTTGTTTCGCTCAGGGAGCGCGTTTAAAAAATAAAACACCCCTTGTTGCATTTGCTGCTGCTGGAGAAAATTGGAGTGGGTTGGATAGATAACACTGTTGGATATAGAAGGGTGAGCTGGATCTTTGCGTCTACCTTCTTAGGACTTTGGGAGGCTTTTAAGGTTGGTGATTTAATGCAGTTCTTTTTTCTCTTCTTTCTAGAGAGGGGTGGGGGTTTGGGAATTGGCGGTTTTCGAATGTAGGAATTCTTCATTTTCTGCCATGGCTCCTACTCTCTGGAATTCTTTGCCTTTTTATCTCCGTTCAGAAAAAGCATTTGCGACCTTCAAGGTACAATTGAAAGCATACTACTTCTCCTTGGCCTTCAGCTCTTAATTTATTTCCCTTTGATGACAACTTTTCCCAAAAGCTGCATTCCTGGCTTCATGAAATTAGTGTGGGCAGAACTAAATTTTCTGTTTCCTCCCCTACCATATTGTTCATCCCTTTCTCTAACCTTTTTATTTTTATTGTAATCCACTGATTCCCTCTTTCCTTATATTCTCAATTGAATTTTACGTTTTGCTTATTTTTTTGTTTCCTTCCCTATTTTATTTTACATTTTTATTGTAAACCGCTTAGATTTACCTTTGGTTTTATATTTGCAGTATATTAAATAAATTGAACTTGAACTTGTACAGTATATATTATGCTGTTCCTATGACTCCGGGTGGTTGGGTGATAGGACTCGGGAGTCGATTAAGGGGTGGTGGATAGTGTATTCATACTGCAATATGCTTTGTGGAGGAGAGTGAACAGGGGAGGGGGTAGTTTGTTAGGCGGTATTGCAAAAACTGTATTGATGACTGGTTTGTTATGTATTGATAGATATGTATTTTATTGTGGTTATCTGACTGTTGATATCAAGTCTATTTGTCATCAATAAAACTGTCTGAATGATAAAAAATAAAAGACCCCAAGGAAGGCTGCCTACATTGTAGGCATTTTCATGAGCCTAGGGAGACACAAAGGGCTGTTTAAGCTTGCTCAAAGCTAGGCATGGGCATGGTTTCACCCAGAAGTGGCCATAGGTGAGCTTAGGCAGCACTAGGCATCTCCTTAGGGCTGTGATAGGCATCTGAAATGTAGGCCAGCAAAATGCTGGTCTACTTTTCAAATAGACACAGCCGCTGATCCTATCATGACAAGGGAATCTCCCTGCCTTGATCGGTTTAGTGGCCGCAGCAGGGAACCCATTCCCCTGTAAAGTCAACCGGCAGGATGGATGTCCACCACACACCCCTCCGAAGATCACCTCCATGAGGGATGCCCAGTCCCTCCTACTGGAACCCCTTCCTGAAGACATAGGAGGGGCCTTAGGTGCCTGGGACAACCAGAATCTTAGGCATTTCTCCCAGAGCATTCTGGAATAAACTGGGATTGGCCTATAAAAGAAGAAAAAGAACAATCCAACAAATCTTCAGTAGAAAAGTCAAATGACCAAAACAAAGGAAGATACTGCAGAAATGATGTACAAGGTATAAAAAGCCTTATCTTTATTCAATGTAGCATTCCAAACAAATAGTCCTCTTGTGTGAGTACACGGTACCCACCAAGATCCGTGTTTCAGAAAAATACTCATTCGTCAGGGGTCCAGGATGGTGTGGCATGACGATAGCTATAGAAATGCCAGTAAAGTTACTGCCTGAGAATACACAGTAACAAAAGTTCTGATTGGTCTGATCCCTTAGGCCACTCCCATGTGGCTGTGACTAAAGTAGCAGAGGACTTTTACCAGGTGCAGTGGAAAGTTAATGCAAGTAAGAGCCCTTGGAATCCCGGGAAGAGAAGAGAAAAGATCAAGTCAGGAAAGATAAAGAACCAACCCTAGCCTTTTTTCCTGGGATCCCTATAAAGAGAGTCAGAGCATGGGAGACCTTTGACACCCAAAACCCAACACCCTCTAGTAAGGTCAGACCCGGGGAAACCTGCTTCATCTAGAGTTCTCCGACCCATGTGGATCTGAGGAGTGGACTCTACCCTTTCCCCCGGGGTAGCTCCAGGATAACCTTTGTGTATTGGGATCCTGAGTGCCATTAGAGATAGTTACCTTGGCCTTTGGGGGAATGCCCATAACAGAAATGGGTGTTCAACCTAATAAGTGAGAAAGTGAGGGATACTCCATCAGTAATGTTACAATTGCACCAGTTAACAGTATGGGGTGCTAGTTTACTGGGACAGCCATTATACCTCTGGACTGCTGAGTCATGGGGGCAGGACCCAAGTTAGGAAGAGTTCATATACCCCAGAGTGGAGTCAGTTAGAGAGGTCCCAGAGCCAGAGACTTCCAGAGAAAAGGGCTCAGAGACAAGAAGTCTCTCTGAGAAGAGATTATGCCTAGCTGTGGGTTGAGTGTAAGATGAGTGTAAAGGAGAGATGGGTACTCTCTGCTTGGCTAAGAAGACATCCTTGTATATTGAATAGACTGTTGCACTTAGTGCTTGGGGCATGGTAGCCAGTAGCCACAACCAGATGTGGGGTCCAGTAAGCCATAGACCCTTAAAGGAAATTGCATTTGAATTGAGAGGCTATTGTGCTTCCCCTGAACCTGTGAAGTAACAGGCTCAGGTTTGTAATAAAGACTTTGTTGCACCTTTGAAGTATGTCAGACTGTGTGTGTCTAGGTTTAAAGCCGCTCATGCTCTTACAGTTATATAGATAGGAACTCACAGAAATATATTAATAGACAATGACCACTGATGAATGTCTGTAAAAATTAAAACCTCAGAGTTTTATCTTTTTAAATGGGTTAAAAAAAAAACTAGCAAGGAAATAGTCCTGCAGTATATATTTTTCTCCGTTTCCTTCAGTGAAGCAGAAAAGAAAAGAAATCCCTGCAGAGACCAATGGTGCCTGGTTATACATCTTATGTACCTAATCAACAAGGCATGAAGGTTTGCTGTTTTTTTCTCCTGCTATCATTCTACTACAGGACCTTAGAGGCTTCATTCCCAGGAACAGTGCCAGATCTATGTTATCTGTGATACTTTAATAAATTAAAAAAGGTACAGAAACTAACAAACTGACAATGTAAAAAAAAAAAAAAAAAAATCCTTGGCACACTGAAATTAAATAAAACATGCTAGCAATATGATAATGTGATATTTCAGTCACAGCTGCCATGTGAAATAGGTTATATAATGCCCACATTTCACATCACTAGATAGAACAAATAATATTTTAACTATTTTAATTCACTATAAAATTACCATATTTTCCTCACATTCTGTCATATTAAGTTAAAATATTCCTCAGCATACCTGTGAGAATTTCAATAAATGCAAATTCAAAACTTTGTTTATGCCAAAAAAAAACACAAATTAAGTGACTTGCTTCCAGAATGTTGCTATTGCAAATCTGGTACCATTATGTACCAGTTGATTAACCAAATGCAAAAGGAATAGTACCAAGGGAGCATCTATCCAGTATTTTAGTCAACAAATCTCAAGCGTTAACAGAATATACTTGCCCAAAATCCTAGATATTTCTTTCTCAATATTACCCTAAAACTGTTGGGTTCCCTAAAAAAGAAACAAAAAGCAGAAACTGCAGTGATGATGTACAGGACGCCAATACTTTATTAGACAATCATAAAAAACATAAAACAGTTTGTTTCCAAAAGGACTGATAAAACTGGACCCAACACGGTCCGTGTTTCAAAGAAACACTCCTTCCTCAGGGGTCCTAACACATATCAGAATAAAGTAACCTGATGGATAACAACGGTATAAAAACTAGAAACACTGGTGAATAACTGTAAATGCTCACCGCTGTTTCCAGTGTTAGGACCCCCGAGGAAGGAATGTTTCTTCGAAACACAGACCGTGTTGTGTCTGGTCTTATCAATCCTTCTGGAAACAAACTGTTTTATGTTTTTTATGATTGTCTAATAAAGTATTGGCATCCTGTACATCATCACTGCAGTTTCTGCTTTTTGTTTCTCGTTTCGATTTTTAACTGCAGTTGAGCTGGATCTTTTGTTTGTTGTTGGGTTCTCTAAACCCCCCCCAAAAAAAAAAAAAATAAAAAAAACAACAAACCCTTTGCACTACTGAAATCACTTCAACTGCTACTCCCGTCTCCCAAAGGGGTTAAATATAAATGCATATTTGACTCACTCTTCGCATATCTTGGCACCAAGACCTGGAACAACCTCCTGACTGACATCAGGATAGAAACATTCTAAAATAGATTCCGAAAAAAATTTTAAAACTCTCTTCTTTGAAAGCATATACTTCGAAGACAACTAACTCAAAACATAATATCACTAAATCACCCCTCCTCTACTCAAATGCTATACAAGTACAATCAAAGAACCTCCATTCTCTCATCTCTATTAACTTAAACATAATTCTGTCCTCCTCAAATTACTATAATGTAGTATATTCATTCTGTAATTTGAAATATTGTTAGTTGCCTTGAACCTTTATAGGCATAGCATGACAGGGATGAGGTGTTGAACTGGTTTTGTGGCTTCCTTATATCCCGTACCTATCAGGTACGTTTCAATTATGCTCTCTCCAATACCTGGAGCAATCCATCCAGTGTGCCAAAAGGGTCACCGCTATCCCCATTGCTTTTCAATGTCTACATGTCCTCACTGGGCATGCAATTAACCCAGCTGGGGATAAAATTATTCAGTTACACAGATGACTTTACGATTATCATCCCATTTGCTGACTCTAACTCAGAAACTGTTCCCAAAGCTTCAGAAGCTATAAACGTGATGGAGCAATGGATGACAGACTTCAAGCTCAAACTTAATTCAGAAAAAATTAAATTCTTCGTTGCTTCACCACATCCGATTGACACCAAAACACCACTATGCATCAATGATCTTAGTTACCCTATTCAGTCCACCATGAAGATACTAGGTGTAACTCTGGATCAATGCCTAACCATGAAAGACCAGGTGGACTCCTTAATCAGGAAGGGATTTTTCACTCTCTGGATACTTAGATCCATTAAATCATATTTTGAAATGTCAGCATTCAGAACCCTGGTTCAATCCCTTGTACTAAGTCAACTTGACTACTGTAACATCGCCTATTTGGCAATTTCCCAAAAGAATATGCGACGTTTACAATTAATGCAAAATGCAGCGGTCAGACTAATCTTCGGGCTAAAGAAATTTGATCACATGACACCCTGCTACCGGCAGTTGCATTGGCTACCGATGGAAGCATGCGTAAAGTTTAAGTTCGCCTGCCTCTGCTTTAAAGTACTATACGGACTAGCCCCTAAATACATAACTGACCTTTTCTCCTTCTCAGCCAACAGACACAAGAGAAGCTCACATTCGAACTTCATTTCCCCCCCAGTTAGAGTTTGTAAATTGAAAAAACACCATGAACACCTTCTCTCACTTCAAGCAGCATTATGGGGTAAAGATCTAGAACAATTGCTTTCTCCCACTACTTATGAGGAATTCAGGAAGCGTCTAAAAACATACCTGTTCCTGAAGTATCTAGACAACTGACCCGTACATCTCTCTCTCCTCAATAATGGTTTTCTTGACCTATTATTCACTTTCTTCCACCTCTCTTAAGTTCAATCAATTTGTACCTTCATTTAATCTTTTGTAAACCGCATAGAACTTCATGGTACTGAGGTATATAAACTGTTATTATTATTATTATTATTATCCTTGCCCTTCTCCTCATTGGCTAGGCAGTCGCATCTCTAGCTCCCTATTAGCTCCTGGAGCTATCCATCACCGAGAAGCTCTGCCCTCCCCTGCAGGAGAGAAAGCCTAGCCTACATCCTCACATCCTTGCCCTTCTCCTCATTGGCTAGGCAGTCACACCTCTACTCCCTATTGGCTTCTGGCATTATCCATCACCGAGTAGCCCCGTCCTTCCCTGAAGCAACCAGAAGCGCCCTTTTTCCCCCTCCGTGACAGTGGTTCTTTTTACTTTTCCTTTTAGTCTCGTCCGGGATTTCCTTGGCAGATGGAGAGAGGGCAGGAGGGGGAGTTGCCGCCGTGGTGGTTGTCACTGGCTCTAGGCTCACAGCATCACCTAGGGAAGGCAATGGGGAAACCGCCGCAGGCTCCTTCAAGTAGGGGAGAGTTCTATTGTACTGTGCATGTGGAGACATGGAGGCACATAGTTTCAATCCTAGTGCGCATGCACTAAGGGTTTTGTTATTATGGATAAGGTAAGCCTTTCACAACCTACCCAAATCCTACTGTGCCTACATGTAGGTTTGTTTGGTTTATTAAATGGTTCAAAAAGATAGACACGCTGAGAACATGCACATTTGAGAAATGACCATTTTCAAAACGAAAAGAGAGATGTTTTTCTGTTTTGAAAACTGTCATGTTCGCTACTGGATTTTTGTGCATCTTCTGTAAAATGTCCAAACTCGGATTTGGATGTCATATCAAAAATGTCCCTCCACATCAACCGGTATTAAACACCATTTTCTTATTATTATCTCAGAAGCAATGAAAAGCAGAGATATGCAATCACATGACTGAACTAACCAATGAAGTGATGGAAATTTTCATAATATGGAACCTCAGTCCACAGCAGTGTTCAGTCCATCGGCATAAGCTGTACACCCCCAGAAAATCCAAAATTACTTGTTTTTAAATAACATTTTAGAAACATTGCCTCGAGGTGGGAGGCTTACCACCCACAACAGAATATTTTTTAAACCCAATAACTGATGGTCAGCCTCCTACCAATGATAAACAAAGGATGCATCTGTCCTGCGCACCCATATATTATTTAAATGCTCTGCTATTTAGTACATGATATTCCTTGTTGTTTGGCTGATGTAGAGTAATGGGCATGGGAATTGAATCAGATATATTGCCCCTGCAGTTTCACAAGCTGTTTGGCTTCTAAACCAATGAAATTTGGGAAGAAAAGGATAATACACTACATTGCTCCCCCACACATGGGCACAATTAGGCTGATTCTATAAATGATGCCTAACTCCTAGGCACTGTTTTACGCAGTTGTCAATCAAACGCTAGGTGCCATTTACAGAATCACGCTTAGTGGTGCTTAGGCGTCACTTGTCAGCCTGGTGGTAGGCGCCGGTATATTAGACCAGAGCTTTCCTGGCCTAATTTAGCGGCACCTTCCTAAGTCACGTCAAGCCTATTCTCTTTCCCTAACCACACCTACTTTTGAAGATGTTGTTAGGTGCCAGTAGGTGTCTCAACAAATGCCGTTATGCGCCACATGGAATTCCACGCTTAACTTTGTTTTTTAAAAAATATTTTAAAGTTAGTTTTTAATGGTGTGGATTTCAGCTAGGCGTCGTTAGGTGAAACCAATAAGAGTGTCTGGTGGCACATAGCCTAGGCACCATTTTTAGAATTCCCCCCAATAATGACCACATTTATAATGGCCATGGAGTCATCACTCTGTGTAGTGTCCAGCTGTGACTTAGATAATATTTCATCCAAATTGCTTCCACAACAGAATGCAAAATGGCAAACTTGTTGAAACACATCATACAATTGCAAAATTTGCCAGTGTTACATGATGATACATTTTATTGCATAAGAATGACAGAAATAGGTTAGAACACACCTATCCAGAAGTCTGCAAAAGGTCTCTCTGGGCAAATAAAGCATTACTATAAGGCATGTTTAAATTATTGAAGCCAGATATCCTTGAGAGAAAAATTCATCAAGAGCATATGCATTGTAACTGGAGAAACTGGCCAGTCAGAACAGTGGTGTAGTAAGGTTAGGATGCGGCCGGGTGGTGGTGCCCGGCCCCCATGCCCTCCTCTCTGCACCCCCACTCCTTCTGAGCTCCCCCCCACATTCTTTCCCACCCCATTCCACACTTGCACTCTCCCTCCTCCCATACCTCTTGATCTTCACCAGCACGAGTGGCTTCTACAAACATGCTGCTCGTGCCAGCATTGAATTTCCCTCTGACGTCACTTCCTGACCCAGTGACCCGGAAGTGATTCAGAGGGGAACCAGGCTGGCATGAGCAACAGGCAGAAGTTGCTCGTACTAGCGAAGAAAATATGGAGGTATGGGGTGGTAGGGAGGGATAGCGTGAGGGTGGCGTGGTGTGGCAGGGCGGGGCGGAGAGGTACCAGTTCCCCCTCTGACTTGGCACCTAGGGCAGTCTGCACCCACCGCACCCACCTTACTATGCCATTGTGTTGGGATACAATTCCATAAATGCATCAGATGAAACCTTTAATACTGCATCCGAGTATTACAATCAACTCATTTTCTAAGTAGTAAGGTTTAAAAATCACTTGGTGTAACAGTGATCAAAACATCCAAAATTTCTATCAAGATGGTACTGGTATGAATAGGAGAAAGAAAATTGAATATTACATATACCGTAATCACAACTGTTCAACTACTAACGAAATGCTGCCAACTTATGGGGTCTTTTTACAAGCCTTAGCATGCCCTTACTTGGTGTGGGATAGAAAATTTTAATAAAATTTGAAAAAACTTGGCAATCCAGTTTAGCCACATTACCTGCAAAGATCCTGCACAGCATGCTATGTTTCAACTCATGCTTTAGCACACAATTACAGAGTGACTCAGAAGACTCATCGGATGCTAAACAAATGCATCTTTCTTCACTAGTGACTGCCTCGCCTGAGAGAAGCCAGCCTAAAACACATTGCAGTATGGATGCCAACCACCATTATAGTAGTCATATTCTTGCATGCATATGGATGCACTATCACTGATTCATGCTCCAGGTATGCGCTCAAAAGAAGACACTTCAACCACATGGGATCTCTTAGAGAGAGGAGGAGATATATGTTGTGGATGGACAGACATCATATTTCTATGTTTAACCAAAAATTCCAGTTTTACAGAGATTGGATGCAAGAGTTGGGCAGCTGCTTCAGGGAGGGTATCACTAAGTACCCTTTGCTCACACTTGCACTTCCATTGCTTTCAAAAGAAGTAAAGCCCAGATGTCTCTATCTGTCCTCCTTTTTCTGGAGCCATATGGTAACCCTACAGCCAGTCACAAATGTCTTCAGCTATTCAGCCCGAGATTTCAGACAGGGCAGATCTAGCAAGGCAAGTGACTCACCGAGACCTCATAACTTCAGAATTCACCAAGTTCAATGACTGACCCAAAAACTACCAGGCATGGAAAACTGACTTTAAGAATGCCATATCACATATGAACCTCATCCCAAAGGAAAAGATAAATCTGATGCTTTGATGGCAGGGAAGTGAGTCAACTGAATATGTGAAAACATTAATATATTCACATATGAAAAACCTATGCAATGGGCCCAGATGTGGGAAAGACTCAAACAGTACTATGGCAGCCCATACATTAATGAGAATTTGCTGAATGAATCAATAGAAAGCTTTCCAAAACTATCCAGTAATGACAAACTTTAAATTTCAAGAATTAGGATATCTCCTTCAAGAGCTAGAAACAGCCAAAAGTGAACAGCGCTTCCCAGATATCTATCCTTTTGACACAACTTGGGGTGTAAGGTCCACCAAACCAAAGCTGCCATATGACTTAAGAAAGAAATGGTTATCATATGGCACAAATATAAAGAAGACAATCAAGAGGAATAGTCTTCTTATGAAATCTTCAGAAAGCTTATTCAAGACTTGGTAAAGAGGAGAAATGATCCTAGCTTTTCATCTGATACCTCTGAATAGTCATCCTGAATGAGAGACCAGCCAGCAGTAGGCAACACCAGGAAACCTTTATCTGTCCATAAGACAGAGGTGTCATCCACACTTTCTTTTTTTTTTTTTAATCTTTACTCATTTTAGAGCCAGAAATAAGTGCAACATATTATATAATCATTTACACTTTAACAGCCCTTAAATTCAATCAAAATTATATTCTACTTATCCAAAAATTTGTACTCAAAATTTTTAAAAAAATCTTCCCACCCACCCCAGACGTGTACTATCAAAATGGAAAAATCAACAATCACTCCTTACAGAATTTTGTCAATGGCCACCATACGTTCCATTTTAAAAATGTGACAGGTATTCCTACCATAAAGTATAATTTAATCGATCCCAGTTTTTCCAGTTCCTCAAAATAAGTTGTATGGCAACCCCTGTCATTATACAGAGAAGTCATCCATACTTTCTGATCTTCCTCTCACTACAGTTAAAGCACAAGATCCAAATCAACGGGTGTTCTACTGTATACATAAGAAACTTTATATGCCTCATGTAGATGACACCTGCAGGCATAAAGGCAATTGGAGATGTATACATTTGGGTACAGATGTGGGTGAGTTTTGGAGTGCTTACCTTACAATGTAGAAGGAAGGAGTGGCATAGTAGTTAGAACAACAGCCTCAGCACCCTGATGTTGTAGGTTCAAATCCCATGCTGCTCCTTGTGACCCTGGGCAAGTTACTTAATCCCCTTATTGCCTCAGATACATTAGGTAGATTGTGAGCCTGCCAGGACAGATAGGGAAAATGCTTGAGTACCTGATTGGTAAACTGCTTAGATAACTTTGATAGGTGGTATATAAATATCTAGAAATAGAAAATAGTAAGGGGGTTATAGTGAAATGTGTACCTGGGTACCCCACTGCTTTGCTGGGATGTTTGCCTGGTCAGTCGGTTAAGAACGCTGGTCCATCCTATGCCCCAAAGGTAGTTTTTATGTGTTTTTCATTTGAACATTTCTTTTCAAAAATTGTTCAGAAAGATAGATGCACTGAAGACAAACACATCCTAGGAAATGGCCATTTTTAAAAAAAGAAAAGAGATTTTTTTTTTCCTAGTTTGAAAATGGTTATTTTCTCTACTGGATTTTTGGACGTTTCCCCCCCAAACATCCAAAATCGGATTTGGATGTCATATTGAAAATGCACCTCTGGGGTAAATTTCCCAAACTTTTTATAGGTACCATCAGGCCTAGATAATGTGCCAGGGTATGTATTGGATCCTTCCTGAGCTCATGGAACATCTCCCGGATTGGCTTTATTTAGAATGGCAACTCATGTCTCCTTTGAGATTGTCACAAAAAATTGCACCCTCCAAAATACAGGACAAGAGAATCACCTTTCCTTACAAAAAGGGAGAAAAGACCTCAGTGTCTAATAGGGGCTCTTTAAGCTTCCCATATAGACAGGCTAGTTTTAAACAGAATTTAATCCTAGCAGACGCATCCTTGGTCAGAAAAACTCCCAATTAGTGCGTGAACTTCTAATTTTCTTATAGTTTTATGTATTTTCTTATAGTTTTATATATTTTTTTACTTTTCTTCAAACATCAATTGTCAAAAATAGAAGTCACTTATCTGAGTACTTTGATATTCAGGTGTAGTCCTGGAGTAAAGAAAGCAGGAAAAACTGCTCTATGGAAAAAAGCTATCAATCAAACATTCTTCCAAAATATCCAACAGGGGCCCCTGTTTCGCAACAAAATGCTTCGTCAGGGATTTGCTGTGTATTTTTATTTTTTTTGAGGTATGCTGCTTCAAGTCCTAGGAACTGGTTTTCCTTTGATACACTGTTTCCTCTCCAGCTCGGGTTGGTTCAATTTTTTGTGATTTATTTTGGGCATCCTTTTCTTGATTTTTTGGATATTTTTGATTCCTTTGAGATTGTGCCATGTTTTAAGTATCAAGTTACCTAGGATTTATAAGGACAATCAAATTTTATTTTCTACATGGCAGACATTAAAATTTATTAATAACTTAATACCTATTTCGATTCATCAATCTACGTGTAAGTCCTTGTGGCTGAACTCCAATATTCAAATTGGCGAGTCTAAGATCCTCTGGAAGCACTGGCTGCAGGCGGGCATACGCACACTGGACGATGTGTTATCAGATGGAAAGATGCTTGACTTTTCACGACTGCAACAAACATTTGGTATTGCTAAGTCTCAAATATATAAGTGGTTGCAGTTGAAGCAGGCCATTCAGAAGGGGGTTCCCTAATTGGCGTAACTTAAAAACTCAGTATAGCTTGCCGGGTCTGTGCTTCCAGACAGATTTCCTGGGGCATCAGGCAGCCAAGTGGTATAAATTAATATCTAAATTTTTGAATAAGAAACCAAAAACTAGTCTTAAAGACATTTGGAGCATTGAGACTAAGCAGCAGATTTCTGCGTCTCAATGGCCACGGATTTGGACTTGGAGGATGAGATGTACATCGTCAGCATCTATGAGGCAAACGGGTTTTTTTTGTTGCATTGAAGATTTTGGACCCCTGTTAGATTACAAAAATTAGATAGTTCTAAGTCAAATAGATGCTGGCACTGTTATCTCGATATAGGGACACTGGATCATCTGCTTTTTTTTGTCCCTTGATACTTAACTTTTGGAGATCCATTTTGGAGTCAAATAAATAGCATACTGGAAGTTCCATTGGCATTGACGTATGATGTTGTGCTGTTTGGTACGTTATTGATTGCCAAGAGTCTAATAACTTCACATAACAATAGAATGCTTTTCATCATGACAGGAGTTGCCATACAACATATTCTGAAAAATTGGAAAAATTGGGACAGGTTAAACTATAGTTTTTGGTGGGAATCCTTGTGCCAAACTTATAAATTTGAGAGCAATACAATTGGGACATTATAAGAAATTTAAGGATGTTTGGGACCCATTGACAAAATTTTGTAAAGATTAATTATTGGTTTTAGCCCTTTGATTACACACATCCAGGAGGGGTGGGGGATGAGGGGGGATATACCTTTAAAATATTATTTGATTGTAATTTGGTGGTCTTGATCATTTGTATTACTTTTGCTTATCTTTATACTGTATGAAAGGATGTGGGGGGAAGGATATGTATTTAATATATCATTTGATGGAATTAAGTGCTGTTTATTTTGTACATTGTTCGATAATATGTTGCACTTGATGTTGATTTTTTTTTTTAAATGAATAAAGATATGGAAAAAAAAAAAAGAAAATGTCCCTCTACATTTTTTGGGGCATACTGTTTTAAAACAAAGGTAATTAGAATCCCCAACTATTAAAGCCTATTCTTAATACTGGCCCTACTCTTCAGAGCTGTATAAGAGATGCAGGTGATCTCAACATAACAAGCATTCAGATTCCGCTATTTTCCTAACTTGAACCAAACTCGTTGTTTAAATGCAAAAGCAAATATTGCAGTAGTAAATGCAAACCACAGTTTCTCCTACACACAAGCTTGGGGTCACTGAACTCAATCAGCACAAACCACAATCAGAGTTTCCCCCTTCAGTGCTCACCGAAAGGCTAGGGACTCTCACAGGCGATTTCTCATTGACCTCAGATCAGCTTTAAACAGGTTTCAAAGGCACTCACATAGCACTGCTTTAAACCTAACGGGAAAGGAAAACTGCATGTGTACAGTTCGCACAGCCAGCCAGGCCCAATGCCAGATGATTTCCTGAGCTCTCTGACCCAGCCTTCCTTATTCAGAGCCCGGATTATATTGTGGTAGGTTGTGTCTGCCATGGGTCTGGGCTGAAGACCCCCAGAGACCCCTTGACTCAGGGAAAAGGATCCCACTACCAACAATGCAAACAAAAGAAGCGTCAGAAGAGGCAGGACAGCCCCTCAACTCTCCAGAGCACCATAATCTCCCCCTCAGGAATTTTTAATTTGTAACCAAAGGGGTTACACAATTACCTGGCTTTGAGGGTTGTTATAAAGACCTATCCCAGTAAAGATGAAAATATCTACAGAACTGAAATCAAGACTGTGAACCAAGGGGCAGCAAAGACCTTCCACAGACCCATCATTGAAGTGATGCTCCTCATGCATCCTGAAGACATCTGAACTTAGTGGACCATTATCTACTCCAAAAGACCAAAGACTTTATGCTGTCCAGTATCTATCTCTTGTTTTAGTTACTTTTGAGATGATGAAGAAATCCTTTGAACATCCAAAATCTTGGGAAAAAAGAAAACCTTTAGACAATGGAGATCCAGTTCCAGAGAAATGGACTTCGCATGTTATCATGTTTGATTATTCATAGAGGTAAAACAGTATCTACAGTCTGCTATCTACTGATACCAGACAGGGAACGTCATCCCCTTATTTTACGGGTGCATATTATATTGTTTACATATCCTGTTCTGTTGTCTTGTGAGCAATCAGTTCTTGTAATTTGTTGTCTATTTTTATTGGGCCCGCTTTGGACATAAGATCCCTGGCCCCACTGTCTCATGGTTCTTTCCTATTGGCTCACTCTCTGGCTTCAGGCATGCTAAGTAAGCAGCCCCCTCCTCCATTGTGTACTAGGAGAAAATCTCTATTTTTATGCCTTAAGTTCTACCACCAGACTGCATTCTAACTCAATATCAATCCCAGGGGCTTTATTGTTTTTCATTAGTGTCATAATTCTCACTAACAACTGATATTCAAGCACTTCTAGTCTGAGGATACTGGATTGAAAAACAGACTCCTTTTGGCATAGACAGTGGCTCCAACTGAGAAACTTCAATTGTAAAGGGTTCATATTCAAAACACTAAGACATTCAAAAAAGGCATAATCTGGCACTTGGAGGTTTTGTTCACCAAAATGTTCAAGTGCTGATTTTCGAAACCATCTTTCTGGATATCACATTTAGTAGAATTATATCTACCATATTTTTTGCTCCATAAGATGCACCTGACCATAAGACGCACCCTAGATTTAGAGGAGAAAAACAAGAAAAAAAAACATTCTGAACCAAATTCTCCCTGCCAGGCTCTGCACCTAACCCCACACTCCTTGCCAGGCTCTGTACTCTGTCCCCCCTCCCTGCCAGGTTCTGTACCCTGTCCCCCCTCTGGTGGTCTAGTGATAGGCCGGGACAGGGTGGGCAGGGACAGGGCACAGATGTCAAGACAGATGATTTTTTAAAATATGCAATGTCACCTCACTAACAACTATAGAAAAATAGACAAATATAGTGCAAAATATAGACAGCAGATATAAATTCTCAAAACTGACACATTTTGATCACTAAATTGAAAATAAAATCATTTTTCCTACCTTTATTGTCTGGTGATTTCTTTATTTCCTTCCTCAGGCCCAACAATTGTCCCATCCTTCCTCCCTCCCTCCTTCCTATGTCCCCCTTAATGCCTTCTAGGCTTTGTCCTCTTCCTCTCCCCGTTGTCTGATGATTTATTTCTTTCTTGCCACAAGCCCAACAATTGTCCCTTCCTCCCTCCCTCCTATGTTCCCCTCGCTACCTTCCAGCCTCTGTCCTCTTCCGCTCCCCCCCAAGCCTGCCCGCCCGCTCATTGGATTTAATTACCTCCTGCTGCTATAAGGACACGTTGACAAAGAAGCAGCAGCGGGAGGGGGGAGGACTCCTGGATCAGCAGAACAGCAACGGAACAGAAGGAATTTCTGGGAAAAGCCAGGCGGGTGCAGTGATTGCACACCGTTGGCCCAGAAGCCTTACCCCTGACGTCAATTCTGACATCGGAGAGAAGGTCCGGGCCAGCCAAGGATTGACGTCAGGGAGTAAGGCTTCTGGGCCGGCGGCATGCGATCGCTGCACCCGCCTGGCCTTTACCTTCTTATACTTTCAACGGCAGCCCCAACTAACAGCAGCAGCCGCGGCGGTGGGCGAGGGGCAGGCGGCAGTCTAAATATGGTAACGGGGAAGGGAGGAATTTGGGTATTCATGCCATAGGATGCACCCTTTTTTCCACCCACTTTTTTTGGAGTGACAAATATGGTATTTAATATTTTCTTTCTCATATTTCTCTAGATTTCTTAAAATAAACTTTTTGAAAGAGAGAAGAGCAGAATTGATAGGTCCTGGTGGTTGCCAATGAGATTTGTTATGTACTATAGAAACGGTTCATAGACTAAACTGCGTGAGACAATCGCATGTGGACAATACAGGGCAGACAATCGCGTGCAGGACATCAGCACGCTGGATTAAAGCACTCAAAGGGTGTGTGTGGGTGGGGAACCACTGCCATTTTACTTAGAACTTTTGGTGTACCCGTTGGGGAGGGGTATTGGGGGAACCCCCCATTATGGAAGAAACAGCCTTTTTCCCTATTTTTTAGGGAAAAATTATAGTTCCCTCTGTAAGGGGGGGGGTTTCCCCCACTCCCAACAGGACCACCAAACGTTCTCAGTAATGTGTGTGTGTGTGTGTGTGGTTTCCCCCATACCCCCCTCGGAGCGCTTTAAAATAGTGTTTTAA
Source organism: Geotrypetes seraphini (assembly GCF_902459505.1). Classification (NCBI taxonomy): domain Eukaryota; kingdom Metazoa; phylum Chordata; class Amphibia; order Gymnophiona; family Dermophiidae; genus Geotrypetes; species Geotrypetes seraphini. The sequence goes on along the minus strand of NC_047086.1, from coordinate 169,215,240 downwards.
TCCAGCGCACTAAAGTCCTGCGCTCGATCATCTGCCCAGCATTATCCGCACAAAGTTTTGACTCATCACCATAGAAACATCAGTGAAATCATAAACTTTAATTTGCAGAGTCCTAAAAAAAAATCAAGATCAATATGGCATTTGACTGGATCGTGCAATTTAGTACAAAGGACAATCCTTTATTCAGGAGACAAATCATAGTGGGAGCGATTAATACTGTAACTGCTAAATCTATCATTGTTCTGATCACACGTGTGGATCTTGTTCATTCTGTAGCTCTTTTTTTCTTCCCTCTAGAAAAGATTGGCATTTTATAGTTGCCCCTCTCATGGCTTCTGGGTTGAACACTATGGGATTAGATGCTAAGAGACAGATTCTGCAAATGCACCATAAGTTAGGCAGCAAACAACCTCATCATAATCGCAAAGCCCATACTCTTGAGTGAAGCTCGGTCTTCCAGTTACTGCATGTTTAACTGCGATCTGCCTTTGGCAAATATCATTTTGATTGACAGAATACAAAATAAACAAAACAAATGAGCAACTACTTTTTTATATCCTTTTCTGAAACTAATCAGAAAAACAAGATTACTTTGAACAAGAAGGTCAACAAAACAAGAATATTTTTCAATTACTGTGGTGAAATATACAATCCAGGATTTCTTATTGCTGCGGCTAAGTACAATACTTCTGCAGAATGGCATCAGTGTAAGAGAAGCTTGAGTGCTTCTGAAAATCATCCTTTCATAAGCCTACTCCAACAGTAGCCATAGCAACTGTACTGTAACAATGAAGAGCCTGGTACATACTCTTGTTTTCTATGTTTGTGTGATCATCTTTTCAGTAGTCCTCAGGGATATATGTAACTCTTGAAAAACCTTTCTTAATTATAATCCTATATAATAAAACGCTAGCCGTGCATGCGCACTCAGACCTGCGTGATCTGTGATCCGTAGGTCCATGGTCAGAGTGCGTATGTGGCGGTCAGATCGGGAAAGCAAAGCACAGCACTGCCGGCGACTCCCCCTCACTCACCGCCAAAGATTCATGTCTGTCCAGGTCAGGGAACAGAATATTATAAGAAGAGACAGCCTCACAATGCACAGGGGGTGAGAGGAGAGATGAAACCAACGGTCCCAAACTCGAGCGCTGTGGCCGACTCTTTTACACTGCATGGCCGAACTCTGCAGCTCCTCTCAAGAGCCTCACCAGCACTCCAGCGCTGTAGCCGACAAACTCAGAGCCACACCTAAGCGCCAGTTCCTCTATGGCAGTTAGCGTAGTGAGGGGCCGGGACTTAGGAGGAGAGCAGACCCGGGATTCGGCCGGCCCCGGCCAGGCAAGACCCCCTTCCCCGCCGCACCCAGGCCCCGGCGGTCCACGTCTGCAGGAGGAGGGCTTCGAGGAAGTACAGTATAATCTCATTATAATGGACTCGCTTATAATGGAACCTCGTCTATAGCGGATGAGGTCCGCTGGTCCCGGCCGTGCGGATTTATAAACATGCAGAAACTCATCGCATATAACGGACTTGCATATAACGGACTTTCAGATATAATGGACAACCAATTTGGTCCCCAGAGCCACTTTTAGCTGTAGTTTTGTTCAGCTATAACGGACATGCTGGCTCTGCCTACAAGGCGCATGGCGTGCCAGTGATATAGTATCAAAATGCAGCCCAGAAGAAAATGACAGATTATTTTTCTTTCCAATACAGTACAATATAATGCTTTAGATTTACAGTGTTCTTCAATTTTTTCACACCCGTGGACCGGCAGAAATAAACAAATTATTTTGTGGACCGGCAAACTACTAAAACTGAAATTTTAAAAAACCATTTCCGCCCCGTCTCCGCAAACCATCTGATCCCATCTGCACAAGCCGCAGTTATGATTTTATATTGAACGTATTTTATTAAAGTATAAAAAGAAACAATATTCCGTACAATTGTCATTTTATAAATACAAATATACAGAGCAAGGACCAACAAAACCCCTGTCTCCCCTCCCCTTCACATATATCCCCTCTGCTATCAAGAAAACTGAACAAGCCAAGTTATTATAGAATACTACACAGAAATATCATGCTAACAGAATACTGCAGTCACACATGACAGGAATAGTGTTAGGGGAGTGCCCCCTGGTCTGAGAGAGCCCTAAGCCTGCTGGAAGCTAAAGAAGCACTGCCTGGGCTTTGCAGTCCCCAGTTATGTCTCTAGCAGGATATATTTCAAATCTGATATATTCTAATAACAAAATAGAAATAAAATTATTTTTTTCTACCTTTTGTTGTCTCTGGTTTCTGCTTTCATCTTCTTTTCACTCTTTTCCTTCCAGCATCTGCCCATTCCATCCACTGTCTGCCCTCTTCCCCTTCCATATATATCTGACTTATTTCTATGCCCCTCTCCCCTTTCCATCCAGCCTGTGCCTCCTCTCTCCTTTTTACATAATTAATTCCACCTTCACTGCTTTCTTCATTTTTAACTCTCCTACACCAGATCTAGCATCATTGTCCCTCTCTGCTTATTTCTCTGATGACCCCTTCCCATCATCAATCTCTGATGTTTGTCTCTTCCCTTCCCCTCCTCTAATCTCCCTGCCAGCTGATTCCTTCCTTTTTTCCTTCTCCCTTCTATTCTCCCCCTGTCCAGCAGTAACTCTCTTCCCTTCCCTTTCCTTCCTCCTCTCCCAGCAGCATCTCTCCTTCTCCTTCCTTCCAGATTCAGTAGCAGCTGTCCCTTTTTTTTCCCTTGTCCAGCAGCTTCCCAGACTCATTTCCCTCCTCCCCTCCCCTCCCAGACTCATTTCCCTCCTCCTTCTCCTTCCCTCCAGGTCCAGTAGCAGCTGTCCCTTTTTTTCCCTTGCCCAGCAGCTTCCCAGCCTCCAACAGTGGCTTTCTCCCCTCCTAGCAGCTCTCCTTACTTGCCAGCGCAGCGATTCAGGAAGGCAGCCTTGGGTCCTTTGTTGGGTCGTGCCACCTCTGAGGAAAGAGGAAGTTGCATCATCAGAGGCGGGCGCGACTCAGCAAAAGCCCCAAGGCTGTCTTCGTGAATCGCTGCTCTGGTAAGAAAGGAGAGCTCCTGAAAGGGGAGAAAGCCACTGTTGGAGGCTTCCCATGATCTCTCCAGCCCAGCGCGGACCACCTGGAAATATCTCGTTGATCATGCTGGCCTTAAGCGGACCGGCAGGAAATTGAAGTTCATCAATCTCGCCCGCCCTGTGCGGACCGGCAGAAATTTCCTGCGGACTGGCACTGGTCCACGGACCGGCGGTTGAAGAACAATGCTTTAGAACATCTTTTAGTGTTCTGGTTTTGCAATCATTTCGTGCCATACCAATGTTTTGCTGAGTTTTGTTACTGATATTGCTGATATGCTTGTGCAGTGACTGTTGTTCAATGATTGTATGTTGTTTCAGTTGATCTAAATAAAGTTTTAAAAAAATGCAACTCTGGATATAACGGACTGTTTTTCCAGGTTCCTTGAAGTCCGTTATAATGAGATTATACTGTAGATTATTGACTTTTGGAATCATGGGAAGATATGATAATAGAGTGAAATTGTATACTGAACTAACATTTCATTTAATAACTTTAATAAAGTACTGTACTAAGGTTACACATCTTAACTTTATACTGTTTTCCTCTGCTTCTTACACCATTAATGTGTTGGCTGGAATTGAATGAGAGGCATGTGCAGCCATATTTGCATACCTTGTTTACTGAAATAGATCATATGGCACTCATTTTCAAAAGAGAAAAATGTCTCAAAAGCAGCAGATGGATGTTTTCTCACAAAAATGTCTAAATCGCGATCCGGGTAGGACTTGTGTGGGCTTAATATCTGGATGTATTTCAGTGATAATGGAACAGATAAAAAGGTCCAGGACAAAAAAAGGAAGTATATTTTTATCTAGACCTGTTTCACTCATGAAAAAGTCAGAAAAAGGTTCCCTAACTGACCAGCTGACCACTGGAAGTATTAAGGCAGGACCCCCGTCATAATCCTGGCCCCCAAAGATATGACAGTGAAAGCACATACCAGGCTTTATGTCAGCTCCAGATATGGCCATTACAAAGAAAGCAGCAAGCAAATGAATTGAGTAGCCTAGTAGTAAGGTCAGTGAACTATGGGACCCAGGTTCAATTCCCAGTTTAACTTTTTAATTTCAGTACAAACATGTGAGCCCTCCTGGAATATAAAAATACCTCCTATTCCTAAATATGTAAGGCCCTCTTAAGCCTGATGCTCATAGGAATTCTATGAGCTTCGGAACAGGGTTGGAGTACTTAGCACTCCGGGCCAAAGTAGAAGCCTCTACCGTGGCTTAGTAAAGGGTGTGTGTGTGTGTGTGTGTGTAAATGACCTTCAATCTTGAGGGCTATTGTAGTGGTGGATCTTTAGGTACAGTAGTTTTTTTCTGTTCCTGGAGGACTCAACGTTCAGTCAAGCCAATTAGGGCCTTAGACACCTCCCTCTTGTATGCTGGGATACAGAGAGAAGAGCCTAAGGCCCTGATTATTCAGACACCTAAAAGGAGGATCTGAGCCAATTAGGGCCTTAGGCTCCTCCCCGTGCATCACATGATGCATCAGGGAGGGGAAGGCCTACAATTTTGGACTGGTGGGCCTCTGAGTTTGGGGGACCTCCAGTGGCAGGAGGGAGTGGGCATCACTCCTGCCTTTTTTTCAGAGGGGAATTGGGGAGGATAGGGAATGTTTGGGGGGGGGCACCTGTTGTGGGGGTGGGCCTTCAGTGGCAGGAGGGAGTGGGCATCACTCCTGCTATTTCACTGCCATGGGGGGAGGGGGAGTCAGCATGGCAGGAGGGAGTGGATATCCTTCCTACCATTTTTTTCTCGCATGGGAGGAGTCGAATGGTAGGAGGGAATAAGCATCCCTCCTGCCGATTTTCGCTAGTGGGGAGATTTCTGGTGCTACATTCATTGTCTTTTCCCAGTCTCTGGCTGCACTTCTTTCTGTCTGTGCTCTTAACTGTATTTCCACAACCTTCTTATCTATTTACTGTTTTTATCTCCTTCTTCATTTTCTCCCCTACATCCATCTTTGGCATTAACTTTTAATATTCAAATTTTTTCAATTTTTCTGCTTCCTTCTCAAATCTGTCTACTGCTCCATGTCTTCCCTTCTCAAGTTTCAAGTTTCAAGTTTATTGATTTTTGATATCCCGATCATAAAACAAATATCTGACCGGTTAACAATTAAAAAAAAAAAAATTTAAAATAGGAGAGTAAGAACTAGTTATTGGTGTATTAGAAAAATAAGCGAAAACATATTAGACATATACTGACAAACATGACCGTGAGGAGAAATGGGAAGGGAGGAAAAAGTTACATAATATTAGAGGAAATGAGATAGAGGGAAGGGATAGGACATGAAGGACAAGGGTGCATGGTATAAGAAATATGCGCAGAAATAAAGGAGAGCTTTTAGGACAAGGATGAGTAAGTAAGTGGATATAAAAGATTAGGATTTGTTAAAGGCATCCTTGAATAGGAAAGTTTTAAGATTAGTTTTAAATTTAGGTAAATGAATTTCATCCCGAAGAAATTGAGGGAGAGAATTCCATAATGTAGGAGCTGTTATAGCAAAATTAGTTTTTCTTGTATAGTAAGATTCTTTTAGGGAAGGAATGAAAAGGAGTTTTTGGTCAGTAGATCGTAAGGTACGGGGAGAACTTTGGGGTATTAGTAATTTGTCCAGAAATAAGGACAGATGGGAAAGTTTGATTTTAAAGGAGAGCAGTAAAATTTTATAAATTATACGGTGTGTGACAGGGAGCCAATGAGCCTCTTTAAGAAGCGGGGTAACGTGTTCGAATTTACCTATTTTGTAAATGAGTTTGATTGTGGTATTTTGTATAATCTGCAAACGGCGAAGTTCTTTTTGGGGTAGTCCATTTAATAATGAATTGCAGTAGTCTAAGTGAGAGATAACTAAAGAATGAATAAGAATATTGATCGAGTCGGTATTTAGGATGGAAATGAGTGAACGAATGATACGAAGTTTAAAGAAACAAGTTTTTACCACTGTACTTATGTGATCATGGAAAGTGAGATCTCTATCTAGAGTAACGCCCAGTAATTTTATTTTAGTATCCATAAGTAAGGGTGTGGATTTGATGTAGATTGTTCCTGGTAAGGTTTCGGATTTTTTAATGGGAAGGAGTAAGCCACAAGATTTAGCAACATTGAGTGAAAGTTTATTAGAGAACAGCCAATCACTTATGATATCTAATTTAGTGTTAAGATCATTAATATCCGAAGAGTTTGAAGTATTGATGGGGTAGAGCAGCTGAATATCGTCAGCGTAGGCGAAAATTGAGAATCCTAGTGATTGTGCCAGAGAAAGAAGAGGGGATAGAAAAATGTTAAATAGAAGTGGGGATAAAATAGAGCCCTGAGGAACTCCAAAAGTTTGAGTTACTGGAGAAGAAGTTTGGTTTTTTATATGAACTTTAAAGTTGCGTTGATGAAAATAAGATATAAACCAGTTGAGAGCGGGACCTGTGATGTTACAGTCTGCTAATCTAGATAAGAGTAAAGAATGGTCAATGGTGTCAAAAGCTGCAGATAAGTCAAGGGAGATTAGTATAACTGATTTTAGATGATCGTGAGAGTATTGTATAGTAGAAATGAGACCTAGTAATGATAATTCAGTAGAATGAGAAGTTCGAAAGCCAGTCTGATAAGGATGTAGGGCATGTGTTTGATCAAAGAAATCTGATAATTGAGAATGAATCACTTTTTCGGTAAGTTTAGAAATTAAAGGCAGATTGGCAATGGGATGATAATTGTTAGGTAAAGAAGGATCAGTGTTGTATTGTTTCAATTTTGGAAAAACTAGAGCTGATTTCCATACGGTATCCATGTGCATCATCTCCTCCCTCTCTCTGCCCTTTCCCTCTCCTCCCCTCCATCCATGTGTACCATCCAGTGGCATAATAAGGGTGAGCAGTGCTTGGGGCAGTGACATCCCTCCTCCACCCCCCCACCGCGCATGCAACCCCTTCCCTTTCCCTTTTTAACTTCTTTGGTGTGAGCAGCATGCCTGCTTCGGTGTTGACCACCTTTTGACATTACTCCTAAAACGTGGGCCCTGGAAGTAACGTCAGAGAAAGCACCAATGCTGACGCAGGCAGCAACCTCATACCGGGAAAGTAAAAAAGGTACAGGGAAAGGCAACGGGCAGGTGGGCGCGCACATGGTAAAGAGAGAAGCAGGGGAGGCAGAGACTGTGCTCAGGGTGGACCGCCCCCCCAGCCCCCCTTACCAGCTCCTCCCTCTTTCTTCTCCCCTAGTCTCATCTTTTCTTAAATGGCATTTTCCCATCTCTCTTCCCTTTCCTACCCTCCCATCCTTGTGCACTAACTCCTTCCTCTTTCTCCCCTTCCTCTCTATCCCAGTGCATCATCTCCTTCCTCTCCCCCCTCCTCCCCTCTGGTGATCTTTCTCCTCTCCTTCCCACAGTCTGGCATCACTCTTCCCTTCTATACCTTTGTGGTCTGGCATCTCTCAGACCTTCTCTTCCCCCTCTCCCCTACCTCTCTCTTCTCCTTCCATGGTCTGGCATATCTGTCCCCTCCCTCTCCAGTAGTCCAACATCTTACATCTCTCTCCTTCCCTTTCCCCTTCTTGTGATCTGATATCTCCCCTCCTTCCTCCTCCTCCCTACCATGGTCTAGCATCTCTGTCCTCCCCTTCCCTTCCTTCCCCCGAAAGTCTGGCAACTTTATTTTCTTTTTTTCTTACCCATCCCTGTGGTCCAACATCTCTCTAATAACCACCCCCTGCATCTCCCCACAACCCCACGCATTCCTCTCCTCCACAGGATCCAGTAAGGCAGCTGCTCTTACACTCTTTGGACTGCTGGCAGCATGAGTGAAGTAAACACACTGCCTTCAGTGGCATGGAAGCTTTCCCTCTGCTACTGCTTCCCAACTATGTGAGGATAGGAAGCAGTAGCAGAGGGAATGCTTATGGACCGCCAAAGGCAACGTGTTTACCTCATTCACACTTCTAGCGGCCCACAGAGTGAAAAAGCAGCTTCAGCTATTGATCCTGTACTGGGGGGCGTGGGGGGGGGGGATAGACCACAGACTTCATGGTGAGCTGACCAAAAAGTCTCCATAGACTTTATCTAACAGGCCTTGCAATGAAGACCACTGAGATAGGGGAATTGAGATATGGAAGAAATGGATTGTAAGGAGAAGAGAGGCTGAGGGAAGAGTTATAGAATGTATAAGAGAGAACAGAGTTGAAGTGAATGCAAGTTGGTGTATGCATGGGCAGTGTTATGAAGATAAGTGGGTGAGGGATGGGCTGAAGAAAGAAACAGATGAGGACAGAGAGAGGAACTGCATGGGATTCAAAGAGCAATTGGCTGAGAGGTCAGATAGGCTGAGAAAAGGTTTCTGAGAAGAGATCAGGTTGGAGTGAAGAAGCACTAATGGGTGAGGAAAAGGATAAAAGTGGCAGTAGGGGTAAGACTAGGAAGAAAAAAAAATCAAGAGATAATTTTCAGATTTAGGGGTGGTTCGAATCTATCAGTTGCAACCCATAACCGAGTGAGCCCAAGAATTACTGGGTTGGAATGTACATATTATATTGCTATTTGAGGTCAGTTTTGGGTATCTGCTTTTTTCTTCCAACCTTGCAGTCACAAGGATAAATAAAGTAATTCATTAGAAGGATGAAGAAAGGAAACAAGGTTGTGGAAGCATGAATTCCATGAACTGGACATCTCCCTTTTAAAACCTACTTTTTCTTGGCAGCTTTGGTATTGAGAGGGGCTATGGTTAGAGACTGTAAACCATTCAGCATATCAAATAAATAATAAACTTGAAACTTTGAATGGACAGTAGCACTGTTCCATTTCCTCACAACAATTATAAAATATTATTTCCCATTATATCCCACAGGAGGAAGAAATGGGCAATGGGCTATGTGAACCTAAAAAACAGTTCCCCAGCAGCAGCAGGAGGAAGTGGCAGGAGATCATTGACAAATTTGGAGGGCAGAGGGGTGGGGGTGTTGGAGGGTTGGTATTTTCTTGGTTTGGTTCCCTGTGTGTTTTCTTGGTCTGGCTCCCTGACATTCCTTGTGTTTAATTGCTAAACCAATGTTCTTGACTATTAGTAAAACTCTGGAGCCATCTATCAGATCTCAACTCAGCTCCGAGCTGGATGCTTGTTCCTTGGCCACTGGAGCAATATTATGCAGGCAGCCCAAACATAGTGGCTTGATATGAGTGCATGCTTCTGCTGTATGCCCTGGGCTCAGGGCGAGCATGTGGCAAAGAATCTCATGTAGATTCTACAGGTAGAGGGTGGTCATTGGCCTGGAACCTGTGAATGCCAGGGGAAGTGCTGCAGTGCAAAAGCGGATAGGGAAGCAGTCCCAGAAAATAGGAATGTGCCTAGAGCCAGGGAGAGCAGAGTAGGGAAATGATCCATGCCTATGGTCAACAGGGAGTTACAAATTGAAGATGAGTTAAACCTACCAAGGAAAGGAAGTCTCACCTGTAGAGGACAGTGAGAAGTGGGAAGTAGTGATGGGACGAGAGAGCTAAACCTGCATCAAACAGCAACTTGTTAGGGAAAAGTGCATTGGAGCTTGCTGGGGAGTGAAGGTAAACAGAAGTCTGGGTCAAGAGGAAATGGGAAACAGAACTGGCTGTGTGAGGAGAATTTTGTTGTGAGTCTTGAGTTCAGCAACTCTAATAATTTTCAAACGTTGGCTCCTATAGTCCACACTGGGTACTTCCAGCACCTGTCTACCTCCTCTAGTGCAAAATTTGGACTCCTTGAGAGCCTCATCTGGGGTCTTCCTCTCCACTAGTATAATGAGGAAGAGTGCCTTATGGAGTGGAAAGTGGCCTCTATAATAGAGTCCTTTTTTCATGCAAAACAAGCCTAAGCAATCATTTCAGGCTCTCTGGGAAGATTCTCCGTATAGTGAAGCAGACAGCCAGCTCTTCGGGCTGTTTCTATTATTGGCCCCTGAACTGGGCGGGAGTGGGAAGGAGAGAACCAGTGCTGCATAAACTATGTCATTCCCCAGGGTAGCTATGTAGTTGTCGTGAACTTTCCCCATTCTCTAACGAAGAGACAGAGATAAATGGGCCAGTATGCTTTTATAGTCATCACCAGATAGTGTTGAACTTAACAATGATAAAGAAGAACACCAGATTCATCTGGTGTGATATAACATTAGCTGAGCTGATGTCACCAGCTGGTAATATTTATTGAATGATGGTGTGGGTAAAATGGGAGGGGGGACAGATAGTGAGGGGAATATATGAGGTGTTATCAAGGGTCTGTAGAATAAGGATTGACAATTTTATAAGAGGAGGTAAGAAAGGGTTAATAGATAGAGCTTGTAAGAAAGAAAAATGATTAGGGAGGTTGCTAAGGTGATGGGGTGGAGCAGTCACGTGATTGGTTGGATGTTGTGGCACTCTGGAGTGAATTCTGTGAGGAAAGGGGAACAGTAGAGTAGTCTCTTCAGGAAAAGATTATTCTCTTCAGAGTATATTAATTCTTACTAAAAATATTCTTCTTCATTGTGATTTTAATGTTAGGAAGTTTGGTTTATTTTGAGTAAGATAATTTTTTGCCTTGTTAACCTTCTCTGTGTCTGTGTTTTAGTCAGGGCAGGATATTTTGTCTGTCAGGTGCTGGATTTGTTGCCTGATTAAGAGAGACTGCAATGGAGAGGGGCAGTTTGGGCTCTTCTGTGGAGGTTTCACAGCCTGGCAGCACAACAGTCCCCTGTGTGGAGTTGCAGTTAGCGCTGTCTGCACGACAGTGAGCAGAGTGGGTTGGCTATGAGGGAGATGGGATGTGAAAGGTGTTTGCTCGCTAATGTACGGTGTGTGAGAGAGGGACTTACCTGTTGGGGTTATTTTGTGTGACACAGAGAGGTCTTTCTGTTGAGGTGTAATTTTGCCAGGTTGTTTCTTAGTAGGCAAGTTTAGGGGAGCTGGCAGGTGGTTGGTCTTTAGTTCACGAGGGTAGTGACTGGCTGGTCTGTGTGCCACATGGTAGGGCACTTCTAGATAGGTTTGAGGCTTTGACTCTAAATTCTGGTGTTAGAAGGAGGGAGTTGGGAGGTGCCGATGCTGCATTCAGGTGTTTGTTTTTACAGCTAGGCAGAGTTGTGGATTTGTGGCCTTCACAGATTTGGTGTTCCAATGTCTGGGAGCTTAGGAGCACTGGCAGCTGCCATTGCAATAGTTATGTGCTCAGCGGCTGCATGACTGTATGGCATCAGCATTCACAGTATTGTGATTTAAAATTTTGTTTGGAGTGTCAATAGGGGCCATCTTCCTAATTTTCCTTTTGTGCTGTGGCCTTTCTGGGTCTCTTGGATCTTCCTGTGTCTGCCATTCTTTCTGTGGTGATTCAGCATGGTGTCAGCTGTCCTGATTTGTTAGCTCAGCTGGAGATGACCTGTTCTTGGTGTTTCAGGTACATTCATATTATGTACTTGTGGTGTTTTTCTGGGTGTGTGGTGTGTGTGTGTTAGGGGGAAATAGATTTCTTGGTGTCTGTCTCTGTGGAAAGGGAGAGGGTTCATTGTAGTAAAGTTGAGGGTTTGGTTTATTTGTGCTGGAGAAATTAAAGGGTAAAGGTTTTTATGGTGTTAGTGGGGAATCATCTAGGTAAGTGGTGAGCAAACTTAAACAAAGTTATTGTAAGGGTAACAACCTATTGTGTATGTCATGTATAGGATATACTGAGTGGAGTGCAGTAAAAAAGGTTGATGTGAATCGCTTGTTCACTCTTTCCAAAAATACTAGGACTAGGGGGTGTGCAATGAATCTATTAAGTAGTAGATTTATAACAAACCAGATAAATATGTCTTCACACAACATGTGATTAATCTAAGGAATTCATTGCTGGAGAATGAGGTGAAATCAGTTAGCTTAGCGGGGTTTAAAAAAGGTTTGGGTACTCTCCTAACCGAGAAGGCCTTATTGAGATGGCTTGGGGAAATCCTCTGCTTATTCCTATGATAGGCAGCATAATTTCTGTTTTATTACTAGGGCATAGAATTTGGATTATAGGATCTCACTAGGTTCTTGGGTCCTGGGTTGGCCACTGTTGGAAACAGGATACTGTTCTTGATGGACTTTTGGTCTGTCCCAGTATCACAATTCTTCTGTTCTTCTGTTCTTATAAGGTGCAAGGCATCAGAAGCACTATTGGATAGAGTTAAGGGGGGGGGGGGGGGGTTGGTCGAGTAGTCTGGAAATGGAGATGGAAGGATAAATATCTGCCACGATAATGATGGGGGACAAGACATTTTTGGATTTATTAGGGATAGGAAGACATGCAAAAGTGGCATTGTGGAACCCAAGGGTACAAGAGGCCAACAAGTAGCAGATGGTAAAGAGATAGATGACTTCTTCACTAATATTTCCTGTTCTGGGTTCACAGCTGAAGTGTTTGGGGGGGAGGGTGTACAAACACCTCATGTGACTGGGGCAGGAGGTTTAAAAAACCCTGATTGATTTTCAGTGGCTTGGGTTTGTGAGGGTTCGTTAGAACTACGGGTGGATACCACGAGGGGAATGGCTGGTACATCCAAGGGTACTGCAAGAATTTGGGGGTAGTTCTGGTGACTCTGCTGACTACCTTCTCACTGCTTCTGTAGAGTAGGGAGTGGGTAATGCATGAATAGAGCAGGGAGAATATGGTTTCCCTCCACAACAAATGGAGAAAAGGCAGCACTAGGGATATACAGACCGGTAAGTTTGACTTATTGGTGAGTATCTCAATAGAAACACTTTTACAACAGAGCTTGGGGATTCACTAGAGACAGATTTGGATCGACAAATCTGCTTACTTTCTTTGGGTGATCTTGGCATTAGATAAGGGGAGTATGGTGAATATGGTGTATTTTGATTTTAGTCATTTTACCATTTTCATAGGCATATCGTATTCAGTGTTCTCGGTATGGAGGGCTCCACTGGTGGTCTGGGGCAGGAACTAGTTGGTCAGTAAGGTGTCAGTGGGTTGTGGTCCCAGGAGATGGTTATGCCAAGGGAGGAACTTATCGGTAGTGTGTTTGAAGGTTTGTTATTGGGCTTGTTCTTTTCACAATTATGTAAGTGGGATTGTTGTAGGAGGCCAAAGCAGTAATGGACCAGACAGTCCTGATGGTGTGCCTAACGAGGATGGGCTTAAGTTGTAGAATGGCTTCATATTGTGCAGCTCAGATTTCATGTTTAGAAATGCCAGGTCATGCATTTGCATTGCTAAACCACAAGGGAATGGTGCGATTAAAGGGTGAAGACCTTGGTGTACGAATGAGGAGTGCGGGTTTGGTGTGATTGTATGTGATGAGCTTCAGGAGGCAACCAGGTTGTAACAGTGCTAGCAAAAGCTAGACAGATGTTTGGATGCATGGGAATCAGTATGGCCAGCAGGACAATGGAAGTTTGCTGCCCCTCTACAAATTTTGGTGAGACCTCCTTGTGAATTTTGTGTACATTTAAGTTCAGTTCAAAGGAAGGCTACTACAAGGGTTGATGGTCTATGTCCTATAGGCATATGGGAACTGAGTTCATGATCTCCATCTGTATACTTTGAGGAGGAGCATGAGAAAGGAGATAATAGTGATGTTTAAATACCTATGTGGCCTAACTATACATGAGATGACTCCCCTTTTATTTGACAGCAAATCCAAAGTAAGAGGGCAGGGGATGCAGTGCAGCAGTGCTGGGCTCTGCAGTACGGTATGGCGCTACATTGTTACAGAAGGTGAGGTAGATGCATGAAATAGTTTTGGAATTCCAGTAGGTGTAGGAGTAGTAGATGCATGAAATAGTTTCTGAATTCAGGACGGGTTTGTATAGGCACATGGACTCTCTGGGAGAGAGGAGTTAATTGTTACTGTGGAGGGGTATACTGGCTGGGCATTTTGGTCTTTATCTGTCCTTATGTTTTTTCTAAGTGGCTTTGTTTGTGTCCTCAGACTGGAGGAACTGCAAGGCGCTGGATAGGTGCTGAGAGCCAAACTGCTTTGTTTGACTCATTTTCTGCAATTTTGGGTGCCAGAGGTGCATTGCTCCTTTCTCTTATGGAGCAGCCGCATGTTCTATTAGTACTGTATTGTTTGTTTGTAGGATGATTTTAGAAGATGGTTCACTTGACATTTGCTGGTGTGGGGATTTTATGGAAGTTATGAAATTGGTTGTGGGTGCGTGTGATCTGGTGTCCATGTGCAGGGTTTACTTGTTTGTTTGTTTTTTGTATGAGGGTTTAGTGACATTTGTTTGCAGTATTGCCTGATGTGTGCACTTCATGATTTGTAGTGGTGCTCTGGCGATTAGCCTTTTTGCAGCACTGGGCAGATTATCGAGTGGGTAAACTGGCACCTTCTCGACCTGCTATTGTGTTCACGGGGTAGCTGTCTGGAGATGTTGGGTTGACTGCAGGTTAAATGCAATTGCCTATTCCCCGGTCACCTTCTTGGAAGGATCAGGAATTTGGATTCTTTTATACGTGTGTGTGTGGAGTAACGGGAATGTGCAATATCTTGTTTACCATTCTATTGGGCTGGTGAGGATTTTCTTAGCTGTTTCTGAGTCCAGTGGGGCATGGACTATAGATTTTATGGTTAGGTATATGGAGCATTTGTTGGGAGTGACCCTTGCTAATTCTTTTCCAGCAAAGACAGTTTCCTAATCTTCTATTCTGCTTCCCTTATGATTCTTTTGGTGGGTTGTGACATTTGTTCAGCAAAGAGAGAGGATTTCATACTGCCCCTGAGGCAGGATCTGTTGTCTGCTGTCTGTGTTTTCCCTAATGCCCCCACCCCTTTTTGTTTTGTTTGGTCCTCTATTGAGTGTGTAAGGAGGATTGGGACATGGTTGCTATTGAGTGGGTTTAATACTAAGCTTTTGGAGTTATGGATAGCATGTGGGGGTTTAGAGTGGTTTCTCATGAGTTTGTTGCAGCTATTTTCCATGGACATTATTGTCCTGATGCTGTCAACCTTTCAGGCATAGGTTTGGCCTATTTTATTGGAGACTTGTTTTAAAGCTGTTGGCCGCAGCTTATGTGGTGGGGGGAGCGGTGACAAGCTCGAGGCTGTCACCGCTTGTGGCGGAAAATGGGGTTTGGCCCAGTTGGATCTGGGAGATGAGCAGTTAATAAATAAATAAATGTGACACTCGTATGCGATACCGCTGCGAGGGGAAGCATGACCTTGCGTCACCGTGGATCATGTTTGGGGGGAGGGGAAGCATGACCTTGCGTCACCGTGGGTCATGTTTGGGGGGGAGGGGAGGGGAAGCATGGCCTTGCGTCACCGTGGGCCGTTTGGGGGAATGTTATAAATTTAAAGACTTAACTGGAGCTAGTTTCGACACCGAATAGCTCCCTTGGGGTGTGTGAAATATGCATTGGGGGTTTGTTGTTTTTTGGACACAGATTGCATTGTAAGTGAAGATAATATTCAGATAGATAATAAAGCTGCGGCCAAATATTTATTCCAATAAAACTGAGTTGTGTGATTATTGATTGATGGTGATTAGCTTTCAGTTGCAGGTGACGGGAATGCGAATGCTAATGTTAAGAAGAACACCAGATTCATCTGGTGTGATATAACATTAGCTGAGCTGATGTCACCAGCTGGTAATATTTATTGAATGATGGTGTGGGTAAAATGGGAGGGGGGACAGATAGTGAGGGGAATATATGAGGTGTTATCAAGGGTCTGTAGAATAAGGATTGACAATTTTATAAGAGGAGGTAAGAAAGGGTTAATAGATAGAGCTTGTAAGAAAGAAAAATGATTAGGGAGGTTGCTAAGGTGATGGGGTGGAGCAGTCACGTGATTGGTTGGATGTTGTGGCACTCTGGAGTGAATTCTGTGAGGAAAGGGGAACAGTAGAGTAGTCTCTTCAGGAAAAGATTATCCCTCCCTCCCTCCCATTTGTGCTGATGTTATGTTTTGTGTCAGTGTTGTGGGGTGGGGTGGGGGGTTTACATGTTATATGTCGACTTGAGTGGGTTTGGTGGAGCTTATGGGGTTGGGGGGGAGGTGGTCGCAGCTTTGGGTGGGGCGGAAAATGGGGTTTGGCCCAGTTGGATCTGGGAGATGAGCAGTTAATAAATAAATAAATGTGACACTCGTATGCGATACCGCTGCGAGGGGAAGCATGACCTTGCGTCACCGTGGATCATGTTTGGGGGGAGGGGAAGCATGACCTTGCGTCACCGTGGGTCATGTTTGGGGGGAGGGGAGGGGAAGCATGGCCTTGCGTCACCGTGGGCCGTTTGGGGGAATGTTATAAATTTAAAGACTTAACTGGAGCTAGTTTCGACACCGAATAGCTCCCTTGTGGTGTGTGAAATATGCATTGGGGGTTTGTTGGTTTTTGGACACAGATTGCATTGTAAGTGAAGATAATATTCAGATAGATAATAAAGCTGCGGCCAAATATTTATTCCAATAAAACTGAGTTGTGTGATTATTGATTGATGGTGATTAGCTTTCAGTTGCAGGTGACGGGAATGCGAATGCTAATGTTATGCACACTTATGCAAGTTCATTTAAGGATCTTCAAACTGCCACCCGAGTAGCATAACTCGCTGTGGTAGAAATCCTCATTGATCAAGACTTAGCATTTTTAGTGTTATCATGATTACTTTTGTTTTTAGTAAGCAAAGATAAATAAAGTATAGTTTAATAACTTAACTTATATGCAGTTTGTTCCCTTGCCGATGTATTTTGCATATACTTTATCAAGGACGGAGAAAACGGCAGAGATAAAGGAAAAAATTGCATTTTGCATTTAGTATACTCATCTAATTTAAATTCCATATTAACAAGTATAATCTCTGTAAGCAAACTTCTTACCTTAGTTCATATTTGCCTAACATACATTGCCGCTGGAAGTCTAAAATGGTTGCAACATTCAAACAACGCACTGAAGTAGGGAATCCCTCTGACATCATAATAACATAAGTAAATGACAGCAGATAAAGAAGTGAAAGCATGAAAGTACTGCGCTATGACGCAGAGGCTCTCTGCAACCACACTGTGTCTTGGCTGGGCTCCACCCCCATTGCACATCAGAAAGGGCGGGACCCAGCCAAGACTAACAGCTTGGTTGAAGTGCAGCTTGGTTGAAGTGCATTGCAGTGTAGTACTTCCATGCTGTCACCGGAGGGAAGAAGCCAGGAGCTATAAAAGCAGGTTTGAGGTGCTGGGGAAATAGGAACGGAAGAGTGAGAAAGGAAGTGGGGGAGAACAGTGGCATAGTAAGGGGGGTGATGGGGGGCCCCCGGTCTACCCCAGGCACCATGTTGGTAGGGGTGCTACCCCCCGCCTCTTCCCATTCCTTCCTGCCTTCCCTTCCCCCATACCTCTACTTGAAGTGTTGTTCACGGTGGTCAACAATGTGCTCTTCGCGACCCCGTTGGCTCTCCCGCCAATGCCACTTCTGGGTGTCACGCATAGGAAGTGACGTCAGAGGGAGAGATGACGTGATCGAAAAGAGCCGCGAGCAACAACTTCAATTAGAAGTACAGGGGAAGGGGGGGCAAGCGCGGCAGGTGGGATCGGGGAAGAAGCAGGGGGGGGCAGAGATGAGGGTGGGGGAGGGGCGCCACCACCCTTGGCCTCTCACCCTTGCTATGCCACTGGGGGAGAATTAGATATTGGACTGGAGGGGGAAGAAAGAGGTAGAGTTGGCTGGATTGGAGTTATAAGTTAGGCGCCAGTAAGTGCTTATCTTTTTAGGCACCAATTACAGAATCTGGCCCTGGTATTCTACCAAATGTAAAGGTGATCCTTTATCCACTAGTTGAAAGGTACGGCCCCTGATCAGGTCAGAAAAGCAAGCTACGTGTCCACACTGAAAGATGGTGGTCAGGAAATAAACTGGGTAGATTAGATAGGATGGAAGAAAACGACTATCCTTGTCAGACAATTCTTGAAATGTATGTGGGATTTACAGACGTGTGGCTACTTCCTATCCATGAGCCAGAAAATATGACAGGTTTGGGCAAGTACAGCAAATATTTCAGTAGACTTTGCATTTGATCTATAACAGCTGTACAGAGTCAGCACCACACTGTAATTCAAAAAGAACAAAGGGAAAGCGAAAATGGATGGGATATACCACCTAGAAAATGACATGGTGACAAATTTATACCCATCCTCGCAGGAACTGAATTGCCCCATCCCGTCTCTGTGAGTTTTGTCACTGTCCCTGTCCCATTTTTGTAAGCTCTGCCTTAACCGCCCAAGCCTCAAACACTTATGATTTTAAAGTGTTTGAGACTTGTGCAAATGAGGACAGAGCGTGCAGGAATGGGGCAGAGACGGGAAAATGAGTTCCCGCTGGGACAGGGAAAATTTTGTCCCTGTGTCATTCTCTTAATACCACCTTTCTGGGTTTACAAAGTGGTTTGCATACGACATGTTTCGCACCCCCGTGCTTTATCAAGGGTCTTCCGCAGCCTTCCCTTTCATCTGACTCAGTATAAGTTATGTGAATAAGAGTGGACTTACTGAAATAACTTACACTGAGTCATATGACAGGGAAGGCTGCGAGAGACCCTTGATAAAGCACGGGGGTGCGAAACATGTCAGGTCATCTCTCCCGAGTCATGTCAGCTTTAAAGATTAAGTATTAAAGTATTAAATGACGCTACTATAGTTTTAAATATAAAAGTATACTAAAAATAACAAAAAATAAGAAAGTATAAAAGTTATATGCATAGGCCAGTGATGAGAACCACTTAATTCTTCCCGTTAGCAAGTCACATTTAGCGGTGGAGTGGTGGGGCTGAGGCCTTTATGAATATTGAAGTGTTTATTACTTTTCTGATATTTGGGATTTGGCTTTTGAATATTGAGGATACTTTTTAAAAGAAGCATGTTTTTCATATTAGGCGCCTAACTTTCAACAAAGTCCAATTAAAGCCAATTATGAGGTATATGCCAATTATAAGCACTTATTAAGCCTATTAATCAATTATTAGATGCCCACATCGGCTAGGCGCATCAATACAGTCACCTAATTTTAGGTGGACTATGAGGAATTTAACAGTTTGTGTTTGCTGTTTTTAAGATTCAGTTCTTGGAAGCATCCCCAATTTCTACGTGTTGGCTATACAGCATAAATATGCATTGCAGCTCAACTACTGTAGTAACAAAACTGATTTATATTTTTTTTTTCTCTCAGAAAGCACATGTAAGTATATATCCGGTAAAGAAAACGCATTATCCAAACATATCTTATAAAATAGAAAAAAAAAATGCACAAATTGAGGTATATGCTGGAATAAAGAATACATCAACATGGAACCAGGACAACATTTCAGACGTATTTGAGAAATTCAATTTAAAAAGATATTCAGATGGAATTTAGCAATACAGGCATTTATGAAAATAATGGCCTCTCTACCCTGTGGAAATTGGAGACATTTTAGAATAAAGGTTAAAAGGTTCATCTAACCTTCAGCATGTGGTAAATATTAATGGTTTTCAATTCACATTCAATAGAAGAAAGCATTTTGTCAGATATAATGCTAGCAAAGTGAGTAGCAAAGTGCCGTGCAAACGATTTTAAAAAATAAAATTGTGGAACACGTAGACAAGCATTCCTGCAAGTGGTGCTCATCCAATAGCTTCCCCTCTGACTCAGCTTCCTGTTTCTACCTGGGCGGTTCTTGTCAGAGGGCAGCCTTGGAGTCGCAGCAGCACCGCTTGTAAGTTGCAAGGAAAGGGTTGCCGCTGCCACGTTGCCGAGCCCGGATCCATCTTCAGGCATAGGCAGAAAACCAAGAAGTCCAGCACCCATCTCAAGCAGCTTTTCTTTCACCATCTCCGGCGATTTTGAGTTGCAGGGTTTGTTGATAGGTGAAGTCTTGTTCACTGAGTCGTGGGGTTCTTCTTCGGGTAGTCCTTCGTTCACAGTCATAGTTCTCTCAGATAGCCCTTCGGTTGATGAGTCAAAGGGTTCCTCAGGTAGGCCTTCAGTCACTGAGTCCTCTGGTTCAGCATCTCTGTGTTCGTCGATTCTTGAGAATCTGACATTTCATTGACGTTTCCATATCTGCTATCTTCATTTTGAATGACGGCCCCTTCAGGGTCCGCCTGAGAGTGAGGGGAAGAGAGGGAGATGGTCCGATAACACAAAGAGGTTAAGTGGCACTTTAGGTTTAGGAGGACAAATGCTGAATGGAAGTGTGGGGGATGAGAAAGGGGGACAGATGCTGAATGGAAGTGGGTTAAGAGGGGAGCAGATACACTGAAAGAAAGTGTGGAGGAGAAAGAAAAAAGGGCACATGCTGGATTGGGGGAAGAGGATAGAGTTAGATATTGGAAGGGGTGAGGAAAAGAGGTGGCAAGCTGTAGGTAGACACAATGAAAGATGGAAATTGAGAACTGAATAGTAAGAAATAATTTAGACAGAGACAGAGAAGGAAGGCCAGGGAAGAAAAGGAGGAAGGGAGAGGAGAGATGCCAGAGCATGGGGGAATGAGAAGAGACAGATAGCAGACCTGGGAGGAGGAAAGGAAGAAGGAGACAGATACCAGATCTGATGGGAGGAAAGAAGGAGAGAGATGTTAAAATCTGCTGGGAGGGAGGGAGAGATGGAAGGGAAGAAGACAGATGCCACACCAAGGAGGGAGCGGAGAGAAGTAGATGGATGCCAATTGGGGAGGGAGAAATGGAAGGGAGCGGCAAACAGTTTCTGGAAGAGGCATAAAAACATAAGCAGTGCCTCTGCTGGGTCAGACCAGAGGTCCATCACACCCAGCAGTCCGCTCACGCGGCGGCCCATCAGGTCCAGGACCTATATAGTAATCCTCTATCTATACCCCTCTATCCCCTTTCCTTCAGGAAATCATCTAATCCCTTCTTGAACCCCCAATACCATACTCTGACCTATCACACCCTCTGGAAGTGCGTTCCAGGTGTCCACCACCCTTTGGGTGAAGAAGAACTTCCTAGCATTGGTTCTTAATCTGTCCCCTCTTAACTTTTCCGAATGCCCTCTCGTTTTTGTAGTATTCGAAAGTTTGAAGAATCTGTCTCTCTCCACTTTCTCTATGCCCTTCATGATCTTGTAAGTCTCTATCATGTCCCCTCTAAGCCTCTGCTTCTCTAGGAAAAAGAGCCCCAGTTTCTCTAGTCTTTCAGCATATGAAAGGTTTTCCATACATTTTATCAATCTCATCGCTCTTTTCTGTACCCTCTCGAGTATCGCCATATCCTTCTTAAGGTACAGCGACCAATATTGCATGCAGTACTCCAGATGCGGGCGCACCATCGCTCGATACAACAGCAGGCTAACTTCCTTCATTCTGGATGTAATACCTTTCTTGATAATACCTAGCATTCTGTTCGTCTTCTTAGAGGCCGCTGCGCACTGTGCCAATGGCTTCATTGTTTTGTCCACCAGTACCCCTAAGTCCTTCTCTAGGCTACTTTCACCCATTACCAGCCCTCCCATTGTATAGCTATACATCGGGTTTCTGTTTCCTACACGCAAGACTTTACGTTAAAGTTCATCTGCCATTTATTCGACCACTCTCCCAGTTTGTTCAGGTTCCTTTGTAAATCTTCGCAGTCCTCTTTAGTCCTAACTCCACTAAATAATTTGGTTGTCTGCGAATTTTATAATTTCGCACTTTGTCCCTGTTTCTAGATCATTTATAAATACATTGAATAGCAGCGGTCCAAGCACCGACCCATGCAGAACTCCACTCATGACCCTTCTTCAGTCCGAGTAGTGGCCCTTCACTCCTACCCTTTGTTTTCTTCCCGCTAACCAATTTTTGATCCATCTATGTACGTCTCCTTCCACCCCCATGGTTCTTCAGTTTTCGTAGTAGGCGTTCATGGGGTACCTTGTCAAAGGCTTTTTGAAAATCCAAGTACATGATGTCAATGGGGTCCCCTTTTTCCATTTGTTTGTTAATTCCTTCGAAGTGCAATTAGTTTGTTAGGCACGATCCTCCCTTGCAGAAGCCATGTTGGCTTGTTTTCACCAGTTTATTCCTTTCTAGATGCTCATCGATGCTGTCTTTTATCAGCGCTTTCGCCATCTTCCCTGGAACCGAAGTCAGACTTACCAGTCTGTAGTTCCCCGGGTCACCTCTCGATACTTCTTTAAAGATGGGCGTAACATTAGCTATCTTCCAATCCTCCGGGATCACACCTGTTTTCAGGGATAGATTACAAATCTGCTGTAGTAGTTCCGCTATTTCCTCCTTTAGTTCTTTCAATACCCTAGGGTGGATTCCGTCCGGGCCCGGAGATTTCTCAGTTTTTAATCTATCTATCTGCTTATGTATGTCTTCGAGGCTTACCTCCATGGATGTTAATTTTTCTGCTTGATCTCCTTTGAAGATCTTTTCAGGTTCCGGCACGTTGGATGTGTCCTCTCTTGTAAACACTGATGAAAAGAACATGTTTAGTCTATCTCTTCTAACCATGTGGTGACATTCCTTTTGATGCTTCCTGTGCTCCTTCCAGTTTTCCCCGTTTTTGTCCTTTTTCCATATCCGGAATGATCTTTTCTTATCTCCTATCGGTTTCTTCACTTCTTTAGTTATCCACGCCGGGTCTTTTGTTCGGTTCTTTTTGCATCCTTTTCTAAAATCTGGGGATATACAGATTTTGCGCTTTGTTTACCGTGTCCTTGAATAAAGACCAGGCTTGCTCCACAGTCTGCGATTTCTTTGAGCAGTTCCTAAGTTTCTTTCTTACCATTTCTCTCATTGCTTCGTAGTTTCCTTTCTTGAAGCTGAAAGTTGTCGCTGTGGTTCTTTTCCCTTCGAAATTCCTACTTCAACTTTGAACTGGATCATATTGCGATCACTGTCTCCTAATGGTCTCACTACTTCCACTTCCTTTGCAGGTCCTCTTAGCCCATTGAGGATTAGGTCCAGAGTGGCATTCCCTCTCATTGGTTCTCTGACAAACTGTTCCATAAAGCAGTCCTGTATAGTCCACAGGAATCCGGCTTCCTTAGCGCATTTTGAGTTTCCAAGACTCCAGTCTCTCCCGGGATAGTTGAAGTCTCCCATAACAATGGTGTTACCATTTTTGCATTCCTGCCTCATCTCGGCTTCCATTTCTTCATCGTTTACTTTGGTTTGCCCAGGTGGACAATAGTACAGGCCCATCTTTATCTCGGACCCATTTCTTCCTGGTATTTTAACCCATAGTGATTCCAATTTGTTGGTTGTCGCTGCTGTGTCCACTCTGGTCGAGTGTATGTTATCCTTTATTATAAGGCCTATTCCTCCTCCTTTCTGATCTGACTTGTCTTTGCGACAGTGCTTGTACCCCGGCAGTACTGTGTCCCATTTGTTTTCTTCATTCCACCAAGTTTCAGAGACCCCAATGATGTCTAGGTTATCTTTTTGGCCATGACTTCTAATTCTCCCATTTTGTTCCTTAGGCTCCTTGCATTAGTATACATGCAATTTAAGTCCTGGTATTTTCTTGCTTCATTTTTTTTCCTGTGCTACGGTCTTCTTATCATCCTCTTCTTGACCTGTCAACTCTTGTTGTTTGCCCATTTTGTCTTCCCCCTGTGCTATGTTCTTTTTATTATCCTCTTGCTCTGTCAACTCTTGTTGTTTGTCTGTTGTGTCTTCCCAGCATTTTTCCCACTCAGTATCTTCTTGGGATACCTTCTTCCGAATCATCGACACCTGGTCGACTATCAGCTTTCCCCTTCTTCTTCGTTTAAAGCCTGCTCTATTCCTCTCCTGACGTTGTTTGCTAGAAGTCTAGTTCCTATCGTGCTCAGGTGTAGTCCATCTCTCCTGAAGAGCTTGTTCTTGCTCCAAAACGTTGTCCAGTTTCTCACGAAGTGGAACCCCTCTTCCTTACACCATCTCCTCATCCACGCATTTATTGATTGTAGTTCCATATGCCTCTTTACATCTGCCCTCGGTACTTGTAGGATCTATGAAGACGCTATCTTCTGAGTCCTCATCTTCAACTTCCTTCTCAGAATCTTGAACTGATTGATCAGTGTGTTCCTGTTGTAGTCTCTCCTGCTGACATCATCTGTCCCAATGTGGATCATCACTTCAGTCTCTTCCATTTCTGCTCCTTCTAGGATCCTTTCAATTTTGTCAACAATGTCTTTTGTTTTTGCTCGTTGGAGGCATGTCACTAGCCGATCCTCTCTCCCTCCTACTATGTGGCTATCTACTTGCCTTAGGATTGAGTCTCCCACTAGGGTTGCAGACTTTCCCTTTTTTGTTTTTGCTCCGGTCGCAGGTCTGTGTCCTCAGTGTGCTTTACTGCTACCTCTTCCAGACATTGGCAAGACCTTGCCTCCCCTTCCTGCTGGATTCCTCTATGGGCTTCTTCTTCCTTGTAGTCAGATTGCTCATGTCCTCCATTCCTTGTGGGTATATCTTCATCCTTCCTACGATGTTCGTATTCTTGTTCTTCCACTCTCTTATAGGCTTCCTTAATGAACTCCTCGAGCTCCCTGACTTGCTCTTCGATGTGCCTCTCTCTCATAGGGTCTTCAGCTGTCTTGAACAGGTCTTCTGTGATGTAAAGTCCCTCCAGTTCCTGAATCCTGTACTTCAGTCGACTAATTTCCTTCTTCAAGCTTTTCAGCTCCTGACACCGACCACATACATATGACTGCCTCCTCGAGGAGAGGTAATCGTACATATGGCAGTCTGTGCAGTACACTGGGAAGCTCATCCTCTGGATTCCCTCTGCTTCCAATGCTGTCCGCCTTTTTAGTGTACTCTCTATTATTGCACCGGTACCTTTTTGCTTGTGTGTGTGTGTTCTCTTCTGTGTCTGCCCCTTCTTTACCTTCTGTGCCTGCTGCTTCCTTTATTTGCTGTGTGTGTTCTCTTCCTTTCTTTGCTGTGTGTGTTCTCTTCTGTGTCTGCCTCTTCCTTACCTTCTGTGCCTGCCGCTTCCTTTCTTGGCTGTCTTTTGCCTGTGTGTGCTGTCCTTACCTTACCTTTGCTTGTATGTGTGTGCTTCCTTTCTTTGCTGTCTTTTGCTTGTGTGTTCTGTCCTTACCTTACCTTGTATGTGTGTGCTCTCCTCTGTGCCTTCCGCGTCCTTACCTTGGCATCCTTAGGTGTGGTGACTCGGCCCTTCTTGAGGCCCTTCACAAAGGCGCTCTCGCTAATGCGAGCACCTTTGCCGCGTGCCGAATGGCTGCGTGCCACTGGATCCTCCCCTTTTAAGGGGGAGGTCAGATGATGACTCTGGCGATGCGGTGGGGGTGGGCAGAGCTTACTCGCCGCTGCCCCTAACTTCCTTCTCTTGCTATTGGCTTTTGGTTTCTGGTCTTCGCTTCCCTCCTTCTTTCTCCTCTAGCTCTTCTCCTCTTGCTGCCTGTTCCTGTTGGCTCTCTCACCCGAAGTTAAAAAGAGAGCAGATGCCATGGAAGAGGCAGAGAGAGGGCAGACAGTGGATGGAAGGAACAGAATGATGAGAAGATGAGGAAAGCAGAAACCAGACAACAAAGGTAGAAAAAAAATTCTAATTGTTTTATTTGTTTTTGCTTTAGGATAAAATATTATTGTAGCTGTGTTGATAATAGTTTATTAACAGAAAATGGAAATAAGGTGACCCTTTTTATTGGACTAATTTTAATATATTTTTTACTAATTCAGAAACCAAAACTCCTTTCCTCAGTTCAGGACAGGGACACTGTAACAGCATATAGTTTACTGACCTGAAGAAAAAGGTTTTAACCTCTGAAAGCTAATTGAGAAATGTATTACTCCAATAAAATGGGAGCTACTAAATTTTCTTCCCACCATGCCCCATGCCTCCTACCCAAATGCAAAATATAAATTAGTGGGCTTCCCAAAACCCTGCCAGCTTATGATTTCTTCCTCTAGGAAGGAAGGGGGGATTTTGTCAGAGATGTTTGGAGGTTGCATAGAAGAAAAACTGTACACTGGCACTGGTATGGTAATCTTTGTTGTTTGTTTTGAATTTTAAAAATAAAAGAAATAAGTAAATAAGAAAATGGGTAAATAAATGAGGGCGAGGCAAGGGCGGGACAGGGGGGACCAGTGGACTGGTGTGCCTAGGGGCCCTCGACAAATTAATCCTGCCTGACCGGTGCTATTTAATTTATTTATAAATGATCTGGGAATAGGAACGAGTGAGGTGATTAAATTTGCAGCTGACAATAAATTGTTCAAAGTTGTTAAAACGCATGCAGATTGTGAAAAATTGCAGGCGGACCTTAGGAAACTGGAAGACTAGGCATCCAAATGGCAGGTGAAATTTAATGTGGACAAATGCAAAGTGATGCACATTGGAAAGAATAACCTGAATCCCAGTTACCGGATGCTAGGGTCCACCTTGGGGATTACCGCCCAAGAAAAGGATCTGGGTGTCATCATAGACAATACAATGAAATCTTACGCCCAATGTGTGGCGGCGGCCAAAAAAGCAAATAGGATGCTAGGAATTATTTAAAAAGGGATGGTTAACAAGACTAAGAATGTTATAATGCCCCTGTATCGCTCAATGGTGCGACCTCATCTGGAGTATTGCGTCCAGTTCTGGTCTCCTTATCTCAAGAAAGATATAGTGGTGCTGGAAAAGGTTCAAAGAAGAGCGACCAAGATGGTAAAGGGGATGGAACTCCTCTCGTATGAGGAAAGACAAAAATGGTTAGGGATTTTCAGCTTGGAAAAGAGACGGCTGAGGGGAGATATGATTGAAGTCTACAAAATCCTGAGTGGAGTAGAATGGGTACAAGTGGATCGATTTTTCACTCCGTCAAAAATTACAAGGACTAGGGGACACTCGATGAAGTTACAGGGAAATACTTTTAAAACCAAAGGAAGGAATTTTTTTTTTTCACTCAGAGAATAGTTAAGCTCTGGAACTTGTTGCCAGAGGATGTGGTAAGAGCGGATAGTGTAGCTGGTTTTAAGAAAGGGTTGGACAAGTTCCTGGAGGAAAAATCCATTGTCTGTTATTGAGAAAGACACGGGGGAAGTTACTGCTTGCCCTATATCAGTGGCATGGGATATTGCTACACCTTGAGTTTTGGCCAGGTACTAGTGATCTGGATTAGCCACCGTGAAAACGGGCTACTGTTGAATAGGATCAGGCCCAGGACCGAGCCCTGCGGCACTCCACTGAGGTAATCAGTGGAGTGCCACAGGGCTCTGTCCTGGGTCCGATCCTATTCAACATCTTTATAAGAGACTTGGCAGAAGGGCTGCGAGATAAAATAACATTATTCGCCGATGACGCCAAACTAAGCAATGTAGTGGGCAAAAGCACAACAGACATAAATTCAATGTCCGACAACATGATGCACGACCTACTCCTACTGGAGCGCTGGTCTAGGTCCTGGCAACTCAGCTTCAATGCCAAAAAATGCAAAGTCATGCACCTGGGCAGCCAAAATCCATGCAAGACTTACACCCTTAATGGCGAGATCCTAACAAGAACTAAAGCAGAACGAGACTTAGGGGTGATCGTCAGTGAGAACATGAAGACTACCAGTCAAGTGGAGCAAGCTTCATCCAAGGCAAGGCAAATCATAGGTTGCATACGCAGGAGTTTCGTCAGCCGTAAGCCTGAAGTCATTATGCCATTGTATAGATCCATGGTGAGGCCCCACCTGGAATACTGTGTGCAATTCTGGAGGCTGCATTACCGTAAGGATGTGCTGAGACTGGAGTCGGTCCAGAGAATGGCCACCCGGATGGCCTCGGGACTCAAGGATCTCCCATACGAGGAACGGCTGAATAAGTTGCAGCTGTACTCACTCGAGGAACGCAGAGAGAGGGGTGACATGATCGATACATTCAAGTATCTCACGGGCCGCATCGAGGTGGAAGAAGATATCTTCTTTTTCAAGGGTCCCGCGGCAACAAGGGGGCATCCGTGGAAAATCAGGGGCAGGAAACTGCACGGGGACACCAGGAAATTATTTTTCACTGAAAGGGTGGTTGATCGCTGGAATAGTCTTCCACTTCAGGTTATTGAGGCCAGCAGCGTGCCTGATTTTAAGGCCAAATGGGATCTATTCACAGAGAAAGGTAGGGGAGGGTCATTGGGGTGAGCAGATTAGATGGGCCGTGGCCCTTATCTGCCGTCTATTTCTATGTTTCTATGTTTCTACTGGGCTTGATGGACCATTGGTCTGACCCAGTAAGGCTATTCTTAAGTTCTTATGGTTAATTCCTCAAAGGAACAAACAGATGAAGTTACAGGAAAATACTTTTAAAACCAATAGGAGGAATTTTTTTTTTCACTCATTGAATAGTTAAACTCTGGAGTGTGTTGCCAAAGGATGTGGTAACAGCGGTTAATGTAACTAGATTTCATTTCATTTTTAAAAACCTTTTTATTGAAGTTTTCATGAAGAAATAGAAACAGGAAAAGAAATAACAGGTCTTGAATGTTATACAGACATAATTGGATGTACATGGTACTGCTGACCAAACAACTGACATGCAGAGGCATGAGCCAGAACATATCATGCCTTCTTTCAAGTACAGTAAAACATATAACAAAATAACCAGAAAGTAGAGTCCTGCATATTCAAAAAGGGTTTGGACAAATTCCGGGAGGAAAAGTCCATAGTCTGCTATTGAGATAGATATGGGAGAAGCCACTGCTTGCCCTGGGATCAGTATCAGGATACTGGACTAGATGGACCTTTAGTCTGACCGAGTGTGGCTATTCTTATGTTCTAAAAGACACGACAAGGAAAGATTTTAGCACTAGGGACTAGATTCACTAAGCAAACCGATCGTGTACCAATTGGTTTGTGACCCCTTTGAGACCCGATTTTACTCCGGCTCGATTCACTTACCTCTCTTCCGATCAGATTCCGATTCGTGCATGTAAATGAGGGGAACAACATACAAAGTAGGCAGGGACGTGATTCACTACAGAAATCTTGCAAACCAACTGGGCTGACCGATCAACACAAGAAGCGACTGCTGAGGACCAGTCGCTGAGGTTCTTTTCGACTGCCCTGCTTTCTGCAGCCCTGCTCTCTGCCCTGCTTCTCTGCCCCGATCTGCTGCCCTGTCTCAGCCCCGATCTTCTGCCTGCCCTGTCTCCTTCCCTGTCTCAGCCCCGATCTCATGCCTGCCCCGTCTCAGCCCCGATCTCATGCCTGCCCCGATCTCCTGCTGTCTCCTGTATGCCCCGATCTTGTGCTCTGCCTTGAATCTCTCCTGCCACCCCGACTCTCCTGCCCTTCCCTGCACTGCGAGCCCGTAGTTTTAACCCACGGGTTTAAAGCAGATTAAAACCATGGGCACGCTGGGCTAGTAAAAGTCCCGGCTCTAGACGGCTGTTAGACGCATGCGCAGACCATCTACAGATGGTCTGCGCATGCGTCGGGATCGCACACTAGCGATCCGTGCGGTCAGATGGGGGGGGGGAGGCGTTCCTCCGATCACTCTCATTTAAATTTTTTTGTTTTGTAAATTCGTCAGGCCTGCACAGATTGGCCACAGATCGGGAACCCTATTGGAGGTTAGTGAATCTAGCCCTAAGAAAATGCCTACCTATGGGTCCTTTTACTCAGGTGTGCAAATGGATTTACCCCCTAAATCGATAAAAAGTACTCAAAATTATGTGCATAGTTTTGGTCATGTATTCAAATTGCTCAGGCACTTTAATTGAATAACAAGCTAATTAGTTCTGATAATTGACATATTAACAAGCAATTATTGGTGCTAATTAGAATCAATTAAGGCTATGCACAGAATAGTGTCTTGGTTCAATCAATCATCCTGTCAAGGCTGGATTATTGCAATTCAATATATCTGGGCCTTTCAAAGATCAGTCTGCAGAGAATTCAGATGATACAAAATGCTGCCGCTTAGCTTATTTTTGGTAAAAGTAAATTTGATCATGTAACTCCTTTGCTTAAGGAATTACATTGGCTTCCTGTGCATCTCAGAATTCATATAAATGCATTTGTATTGCTTTCAAAATCCTATTTGCCATTTTCACTACTTTGGTTTCTTTAGATTGGAATGCCCATAGATCTCATCTTGCATGAAGTTCTCAAAAATTAAAAATTTTATTTCCTTCCCTTAGGGGTAGATCTACCAGGAGATTCAGTTACTCTTTTGTTTTCAAGTTGACTTAGCTATGGAATAACTTACCTCTTGTACTAAGGGTCCTTCTTTCACTTCCGGAAAGCTCTGAAGACTTTCCTGTTTGCTAAACATTTTGAAAACTAGCCCCTTTTGCTAAGTTAGATTTTCTGTTCTCTGTTCCCTTAAAGTATTATGTTACCACTTACTGTAAACTGAGTCGAGCTCCATTTGGTTGATGACCCGGTCTATAAAACTAAGTTTAAGTTACTTAGTTTAGTTTAGAATATAGGCATGGTCTCTGCAACTATATTTTACATGTGAGTCATAAAAGGGTGCTTGGAAATGAGCGCGTCATGGGCAGATCAGAGGCATTGTAGCCACACTGCAGTCCGGGACCGGGACTCTACAGCACTTCTAGTATGTATGAGATAGATTTGCATGCACTGCCTCCTTGCGATGAAAATCTATCTCATGCAGATTTATTGTGGATATCCTGAAAACCTGACCTGGCTCCGGCTCTCGAGGACTGGAATTGCCCACCCCTGCTCTAGTACAAGACATTTGAAAGAGCTGTGGATGTTTTTGTTAAGCAGCATGGTAAGAGGAGACGGAGGTAAAATATAAAATAGCTACTGTTTGAGGGTGAAGCTGCTTCAGCCAGAGGCTGCTTGTATTTGCTAAAAAGAAACAGCAAACGTCAGGGGTGTATGATATATATATATATATATATATATATATATATATATACATATATATATATATACATATATATATATATATATATATGTATGTATATATATATATATATATATATATATATATATATATATATACATATATATACATATATATATATATATATGTATATATATATATATATATATATATATATATATATAAATATATTTTGGAACTGTTTCATTACTTACTGAAGCCAGAGACAGATAATGGCTCAGAAGTACTGAGATTTAAGAGTAATCTTGCTTCTTGAATTGTACAAAAAGATAATCATAAAGAACATTAAGGTGAGACTCCCTGCTGAGTATCTTTCTTTCTCACAAACATCCTATGGAAGGGGAATGAAGGTTTACTTTATGTACTGCAGGTTGTGCAAAGCAGCCCTGCTGGGAGAGAAGTGGCTAAATTCTGAGAATTTAAAGTGACTGGTAGAGAGGAGAATCTAATCTAATACTTGGTTTTATATACTGAGACTTCAATCTAAGAGATCTCGACTCGGTTTCCAATAGTTAGATTAAGCTGAAAGAAATATATTGAATGGATCTCAATAGTGACTGCACTGTATAAAGGCCCCAAAAAGCAAAAAGACAGTCAGCTAGCAAGATCCAAGGTGGAGAAAACAAATAAAGTTTAATTTTTCTCATCAGTTTGCTGTTATCTTTATTCACTACTTGTCCTGGGGGGTTATGAACAGGTGCCCGACATGGCCATGTTTCACCTAGGGCTGCTTCAAGGGATTCTATAAATGGCACCTAAATAGGCCGGCGCCTAGAAAAATGGCACCGGCGCCGTTTATAGAATCAGGGCAAACAGCGCCTGTGTAAAAACTTAGGCGCCTGAAATGAAGGCCACGGTTTTAAAGGCCTACATTTCAGACGCCTACGTTTTTGGAGAACTGCGCTTACCGGCAGCACCTAAGTCACGCTCTGCCCATAGAAGTGCTCACTTATGCATTAGGGGGCCGATTCTATGAGGGGTATATGAAGTTACACCCCTCCTTTTTACAAAAGTGTAGCACGTTTTTTTAGTGCCTGCTGCAGCGGTAACAGCTCCGATGCTCATAGGAAAACTATGATCGACGGAGCTATTACCATTGTGGCCGGTGCTAAAAACCATACTACGGTTTTGTAACAGGGGGGTTAATTGGCAAAATACCCTTAATAGCCTCAATAATTGGAAAATAAATAATAAATTGGGATGATAGGCACCTATCTGATTGTATAAAAGATAGGCACCTAGGGGCTGATTCTACATAGGGCGCCTAACTTAATTGTCAAAATACCTTTAACAGCCTCAATAATTGGTTAAAACAAATAATTGAGAGATAGGCATATATCTGATTCTATCCCTCTTCTTATGTATCTCCCTTATTTGTTTCTATAACTTTTAAACAAATTGTAACTCTTATCCTTCTCCTCCCTTATGTTCTTAGTTTCATTAAATTTGTCAATAGTCTCGTTAGTCTTAGTTTTGTTATTTACTGTATTATTCCCCTTATTTTGTAATTTTATTATTATGTACATCGCTTAGAATTTAGATTAAGCGATTAATCAAATTATTATTAAACTTGAAACTTGAACTTGAAGATAGGCACCTATCGCAATGCACTTGGCGGCGCCCAATGCCTAAGTGAGCGTTTCTATGGGTGGAGTGTGATTTAGGCGCCACTAAGAACGAAGCTTAGGTGCCTGAAATGTAGGCCTTTAAAATCCTCATCTACATGTCAGGCATCTAAGATTTTACATAGGCGCCGCTAACCATGATTCTGTAAACAGCACCTAAGCACGAATGACACACGGCTGGCACCTTTTTTTTGGGGGGGGGAGCGCCGGCCAATGTAGGTGCCGTTTATAGAATCAGCCCCTTCAATTCCATTATTCTATAACGTAAGCGTATTCATCAATGGGTACTAATAACTGAGTTAGGATGAGCTAATTGTATTAGTGGGCGCTAACGATTAGCACGCGCTAAATGCTAAAGCGCCCATTATATTCCTATGGGCATCTTTAGCATTTGGACAATCTCGGGCTCCTTTTACGAAGGCGCGTTAGCGGTTTAACGTGCATAATAGCGTGCGCCAAACCGCCGGCCGCGCTAGCCGCTACCGCCTCCTCTTGAGCAGGCCGTAGTTTTTCGGCTAGCGCAGGGGCTAGTGCCTGATTAAAAGTTGCATGCGCTAAAGCCGCTAACGCAGCTCAGTAAAAGGAGCTACTAGTGTCTGACCTAGTGGTCCAAAAGACAATCTATAAGTAAAAGCAGATAACCCCACTAATGATTAGTGCTGTTTCTTGCTTATTTATGCTTCTTTGTGCATTTTTGCTGATTTATTTGACACGTATCAGTTGCGCAGTTGGCTCTTTACTCTAAGGTTTTTTGCCCTCACCGACATAAACTCAAGTACAATCTACTGGCATAATCTAAAATAGAATTTTGTAAAAATAGATGCTGAATAAATAAACTACAAAAATGTGGGGTGAAATCATTAATATCCAAAGTCATAATTCATTGTTTGTCAATTACAAGAAAAGTGGTAAGACTGAGCCTTCACTCAAAATGTATAATCTTCACAGTGGTGAGACCTCAGAAATTCATGGCCCAACTCACTATAGAGCAGCCTAAGCTGGTCCGTTCGGTGGGTTTCTTTTTAATCATAGGTCAATCACCACCTCAAACCTCATTCAATTTTTTGTCCTATTAAAACAATAAATATAAAATATTCCATAAGCACTGTAAATGTGGAACTTAGCTTCAAATAGCAGTAAGACTTCAATTCAATCACGATCCCAACGGGGCCCGTTTCGCCCTTGGCTTCATCAGGAGATCATGAAAGCCAATATGTAAACCTGTTCCAACCACATTTAACATCCAGTGACCTGAAAGATAAGAAGGTAATCAGCCAACCGCCTTCATGCCTAAGCAAACTTCCTACCCTCATATATCTGAACTCAACCATAATAAATGTATACTAGACAAACTAAAAATTCTAAACAAAGCCTGCAACATTGGAAAATCAAGTCTGGTCTCATTATAGATTTTAAAACTCACATTTTTTTATTTTTCAGTAGGGTTTTTGTTGTCTTTGTTTTGTGTTGAATAAATAAGCAAGAAACAGTACTACACTACACAAGGGAAAATGCTTGAGTACCTGATTGTAAAAACCGCTTAGATAACTTTGATAGGCGGTATATAAAAATCCTAATAAACTTGAAAACTTGAAACTTGAAACTTCTCCCTTCGTATTCGGAGCACTATTGGTACCATTTGAACTCTTGCGCTTTGTAGCCATGGTGGGAGACCTGATCTGATCTGTTCTTGAAGGAGAGGCAACCTGCGATTTCAGGGCAGGCAAGCAAGCAGCGATTTCTGGGCAGGCAACCAGCGATTTCAGGGCAGCCCACCAGCGAATTTCAGGGCAGGCAAGCAAGCAGCAATTTCAGGGCAGCTAACCAGAGATTTCATGCATGTTGGGAAGAAGCCTTTCTCTCTATGGATGCTAGGAAGCAGCGTTTTTCTCAGTGCACATTAGGAAACATGGAAGCAGCGAATTTGTGGGAGAAAGCATGGAAGCAGCAATTTTCAGAGTTACAGTAATGGTAAGTGATAAACTTTTTTATCGGTACTGTACAGTGAAAGGAAAAAACTTTAGTGATGATGGTTTTGGGGGGGTGGAGTCCACAGCCCAAAAATCGTGAATAAGCGAAACTGCAGATACGGAAACCGTGAATACGGAGGGAGAAGTGTACTCACTAGTGGAGTTATCTGCTTTTGACTATGCTGTACATCATCTTTAGCATTTAGCATGTACTAATCATTAGCATGCACTAATGCAGATAGCGCCCACTGATTAATTTCCTTCAAAGTGTAATGATGTGCATTCAAATTTGGGGATAAATATTTGATTGCAATATTTATTTATGTTGATTTATTTATTTATTTATTTACAAATCTTATTTCAGTGCTTTGAGAGATACCAGGAAGGATGGTTCCATTGATTATAGTGCAGACTTCTACTCTATCAGTATTGGACTGCTGCAATATAGGGCTCCTTTTACTAAGGTGCACTAGCGCGTGCTACACTGCCGCGTGTGCTAGACGCTATCACCTCCTTAGAGCTTGCGTTAGTATTTTTCATTTAGCGTGTGGTTTGCGCATGCTAATCTTTAGGGTGCGCTAAAAACGCTAGCGCACCTTAGTAAAAGGAGCCCATAATCTATTTAGGATCATACAAAAAATTTTTCTTAAAAAAATATTCTTTATTCAGTTTTAAAACTTCAATTGTGCACAAAAGATGATGCATTTACATAAATTAATATTATTACAGCACAATATACGTAATAGAATAAAGACAAAACTTATTTTTCCCACCCACTTTCAATTTACAAACATCTCATAAAATACTTGTAATCAACCCTTCTATATTTCTTAACAAATGCCAAAACATATCCCCCTCCCCCCTCCCTGGATGTGCATGTTTCCCCCAAATTTTATAGATTGCGCTTAATACAAAATACGGCAGTCCGTTTGATTTTTGGCCTTAGAAAGTTTGACCATGTAAGTCCTTTTTATTTAAAATTACACTGGTTGCCTTTTGAGGCAAGAATTTTATTTAAATTTGAATGTATCTGCTTAAGGCATTATTTGGTTTAGCTCCTGGATATCTGTCTTCTCTGTTTAAAGTACACAACCCTAACAGGATTACCCAAATTAATAATATGTTTATGTCTCCATCTTTGAAGTCTGTCCGATACAAGAGATTTCATGAATGAACATTTGCTTTTCAAGCAGGAAAAATGAATGCCTGGCTGAGCTCCCTTATTCCTTCAGTTGATTCTTATTACTTTTTTAGGAAGTTATTAAAAACTAAATTATTTGAAAAAATGTAATTTGAATTCTTGTATGCATTGTTAAATCTTTACTGTTTTTAATTTTTACTGCATTGCAAAGGTTCTTATTGTTGTATGCATCACTGAATTTGTTCAGTTTTACTTGTATGTAAACCACCCAGAACTTAGGGTTGGGTGGTATATAAAAATAAAGTTTATTATTATTATAGCAAGGAAGACTATTGTTCTCACATCCCTCAAAATTTTGCATTCTAAATATGCAACTCAACTCTTTAAAGCTAGCATCTCCAACTGGTAAGGGTTTAAAAACCAAAAGAGTCTTTTCTACCCCTCTCATAACAGCCAACCAAGTTTTGGAATGAATTGCCTGCATATGTAGTCTTCACGGCTCATTATGTTTCCCTTTCATAATTTTCTTAAGACTATTTTAATTATGAAGCATGTACTATATAATTAAGTTCTTTAAATTAATGGATGTTAATAATTCAGTTTCATTCTACAGTAATATTTTATTGTCTGGATTACCAAAATTCTGTTTTATGTATATCCCAGATTTTATTACTGGTTCTTTTGTATTAAGTATGGGTAATGTACCTCAAAATAAGATTTAATGTAGGCAGAATATAAATTACAGGTAACTTAAAGAGCTTACAATGTAAATGCTTAAATGCCCTGGGGTAATTAGCTTTAATTTTCAAAATTTGCCTGTTGTTTCCCAAAGAAAAATGTGTGTATATTATATTTGCATACACACACTTAGAAACGTCCTTATTCCAACTATAGCCTATTATTGGTAATAAGTGTATAATTTAACAGTTATAAATGCCAGTAATGCCTAGGATGTCAATAATCAGACTCCCTACAATGCTGGCCCTAGGCTCCTCACTATTAGATGAATCTCCTTAAGGTATTTAAGGAGTTTGCACAGTGGGACAAGTCTTG
This sequence comes from Geotrypetes seraphini, assembly GCF_902459505.1. NCBI lineage: Eukaryota > Metazoa > Chordata > Amphibia > Gymnophiona > Dermophiidae > Geotrypetes > Geotrypetes seraphini. Next base: position 169,178,617 of record NC_047086.1, on the reverse strand, counting down.
GAGTTGTGTATGTATGCTGGAAAGAGCACAGGCTAGGTAGCCCGCCCCCCCCCCCCTCGAACTCTAGAGATTCTGTGAGTCTTGTGTCTTCTGTGAGTCTTGACTGAAAATGGGCTGGTGACCTGAGAGAGTCTTGTCAGACCCTAATATCTGGAACCGTGCCCAGATTCAGCCTGGTATTAACGATCACATCAGCTAAATATGCAGTACCTAAAGACTAATCATTCCATTTATTGTTGATCCTCTTGTAAAAGAAATCTATGTTGCTAAATTTCTCTAATCCATTCTTATCTGTTCCCTATTTTCTGACTCCTGTTCCAGGCCTACAGTTCCAGAGTACTTCTAATCTAATCTAATCCTTCGATTTATATACCATATCATCTCCTGAAGTAGGAGCTTGACTCGGTTTACATAAGACTTCAATAAACAGGGAAATCAGTTTAACTAACATGATATATTTTTAAAAGTTATGCAGACACTCTTAAAACTTAATTCCAATTTCATATCATTGCTCCGGCCTTGAAGTGGCTGAAAGCAGCAGAGTGGAACTACAAACCGATAGCCTGGAGTGTTGATCCTGAAGCACTGGTGTGTGTGTGTGTCGGGAGGGGGGGGGGAAATGCTGTTTCACTATCACACTTTCAATAGTGAGGAACAGGCAAGTTTTGCAAGACTCCTGGAGAATCTGCCTGCCCATGTGACTGAAAACACTACCACCACTCGCTGTCAGCAATGCAGCTGAAGGACTCCTGCTCAACTTAGAGTAATCAGTGTCTAGAGCAGTGAATCGCAAACTGTGTGCTGTGGCACATTAGTGTGCCGCACGAGATTTCGGGTGTGCCACCAGACTGAAAAAGAAGAGGCGTATATAGGAGGAGAGGTGCTAGGGAGGAGAGGCACCAGTGCCGGCTGACTGCCTACAGGATGTGCTTCTCACGGTGAGATGCACATCCTGTGGGCATCAGCCAGCGCCTGTGCCTCTCCTCCTCTACGCATCTCTTCTTTTTCAGCACCCCTCACTGGTGGCTCAGGGCCCTGTCTGGAGGGCCTCCGCACCTGCATGGATGGTGATGTGATGACGTCACACGTGCATGTAACATCATCGCGTCGATGTCCGCGCATTTCCGGGTGCCCTTGAGCTGCAGCCACCAATTTAGCAGCTTGCAAAGTTTGCGAGACACTGGTCTAGAGGCAGGCAAGCTTTCAAAGGGAAAACATTCTTCAGGTCAGGTATGAGGAAAATATTGTTTGTTTGGATTTTGCTCACACCTTCTTCAGTAGGTGTGAGCAAGGTAAATTACATTCAGGCACACTAAGGGCTGGATTCACTAAGCAAACCGATCGTGTATCGATCGGTTTGCGAGCACTTTGCGACCAGATTTCCCTCCTGCACTATTCACTAACCTGTGTAGCGATCTGATTACAATCCATGCATGCAAATGAGGAGAACTGCATGCAAAGTAGGCAGGGACGTGATTCGCTAAACAAATTTTGCGATTCGACTCGGCTTTCCGCTCATCCTGAAAAGCAAGTGCTGGGGACTGGTCGAAAACATCTTTACGACTCTCCAGCTCTGCTCTGCCCCATGTCTTCTGCCTACTCACCCCGATCTTGCAGCCCTGCTCTCTGCCCCAAAAATGAAACGTACGACGCCTGTCTCTGCCCTCTGCCCTGATCTTCCAGCACCAAGCTCCTACTCTCTGCCACCTTCCCTGCAGTGCGAGCACGTGGGTTTAAAGCAGGGCTGCACGCCACAGTGCAGCCTCACTTTAAACCCGTGGGCTTACACTGCAGGGAAGGCAGCAGAGTCCAGGAGAGTCTGGGCAGCAAGAGCAGGACTTGGAAGGGGAGAGCAGGAGGGCGTGTGCAGAAAAGTAAAAAAAAAAACAACCCCCCCCAAAAAAATGGCCCCGGCTCGGACGGGCAGGCACAGACCATCTACAGATAATCTGCGCATGCGCATGGATCGTGCACCAACAATCCAGGCAGGCAGATGGGGGCATTCCTCCGATCGCCCCATCTGCATATTTGTTTTTTGTGAATTCGTCAGACCTGCCCGCATCGGGCCCGATCGGGCAGGTTAGTGAATCCGGCCCTAAGTAATTTACTGTCCCCAGTGAGCTTACAGTCTATTTTTTGTACCTGAGGCAATGGAGGCTGTGGCTTCCTCAAAGATGAAAAGGAGCTGGAATTCCCTGGATATCTGCCTATTCTCTAACGACTAGACTACTAGGTGTAGTAAGGGGTGTGCAAGGGGTAGTCTTCCTCAGGGCACCGGCACCCCTCTCGGGCCCCCTTTCCATTCCTCCCCCTGCCACACGTGCACTCACGCTCCTTCCCAATACCTTTTTAACATTGGCATGAGCAGTGACTAACTTGCTGCCCATATCAGCTTCGGCGCTTTCTCTGACATCACTTCCGGGAGGAAGTGACATCAGAGAGAGCTCCGAAGCCAACAAAGGCAGCAAGTTCTTCACTGCTCGTGCTAAAATTAAAAAGGTACAGGGAAATGGCGCACTTGGGGTAGAGGGGGGCAGGGTAGAGGGTAGAAGAGGGGTGCCACCGCCCCGGCGCCGGTCACCTTCGCTACACCACTGCTAGGCTACTCAACCTATGCTCATATCTGATCTGAAGAAATATGTTCTGCCTTTGAAATCTTGTCAGAATATGTATTAAGTTAATCCAATTTAAAAAAGGCATCACCTTATTTTGCCATCATGCTTATAAAAATTAATAGAATTGAGTTGAACTAAGAATAAGCTCGTTAGATGATTATTTTTTTTTTAATAACTACTAAAGAAGCACATGCAATAGTTCACTTGATTAAACTCTGCTGCTCCAAAAGTACTTAATAATGACATCAATTGGAACATCTGATATATGGGGTGATCTGTCTAAGTGATTAAAGTCTCATTTATGTTAAAATAAATCATGAGAGATATAAATGGGGCCAGCTTGTTTGTTTCAGCTACAGTGACTCAGAGGTTGGATTATTTGCAAATATTTATGAATTAATGTCTATGGTTTATTATATATGGGTTTTCCTCTTTTCAACAGCAGACCAGCATTGACTGTGTTATAATTTCTATATGTAGGCTTTTGGTTTTTTGAGCCACCTGCCACAAAGATGCCAAATGGCCAAATGCAAAAGTGGAGTCCTGTCAATGGCAATGTTCAATTGTGGATTATGAATTGGTTATATGACAGAAAACAAAGGGTACGGTTAAATCAGTGGTCTCAAACACGCAGCCCGGGGGCCGCATGCGGCCCGCCAGGTACTATTTTGAGGCCCTCAGTATGTTTATCATAATCGCAAAAGTAAAATAAAACAGTTTCTTGATCATATGTCTCTTTAGCTATAAATGACAATATTATTATTGGAAACTTGGCCAAAAGGAAAGATTTATAAACTATGAAGAGTTTTGTCTCATTTCTTTAATAAGACATTAACTATTTTTTCTGCGGCCCTCCAAGTACCTACAAATCCAAAATGTGGCCCTGCAAAGGGTTTGAGTTTGAGACCACTGGGTTAAATGGACATTTTTCTCAATAGAGGAGAGTAAATAGTGGATCTGTACTGGGACTGGTGCTATTTAACTTATTTATAAATGATCTGGAAATTGAAACTATGAGTGAGGTGATTAAATTTGCAGATGGCACTAAACAGTTCAAAGTTGTTAAGGCGCATGTGGACAATGAAAAACTGCAGGAAGACCTTAGGAAATTAGAAGACTGGGTGTCCAAGTGGCAGATGAAATTTAATGTGGACAAATGCAAAGTGATGCACATTGGGAAGAATAATCCAAATCATAGTTACCGGATGATAGGGTTCACCTTGAGGGTCAGTTCTAAGAAAAAGATCTGGGTGTCATCGTGGACCATGGCAGGCAAAGAAGAAGTAAACTGACAGTTATTGGACTTACGATCTCATCTTGCATTGAAAGCAGTTTTCAATACTACAATTTGGGTTCCTTGAGACAGAAAATCGAAACGTGGTCCGCGTCAGGACTCTTAGGAATCTTTTCAGTTAAGTTGAATTGGTTAGTTCTATGAGTATAGGAATCGCACTAGTTTGAAAGTTTTTTACTATCTCTTTTCACTATGCCACTATGATTGGGTGGTGGGTCTTACTATATGGACTTTGGGTCTATGGCAGGGCTACACATCTCTGAGCACATGTTACAATTCAAATAGTTACCCAACCAATTTTTGAAATATTGAGATCATTATTTCATACTCTTAACTTTAAATGGACAGGAAGGAGTTCCAGACATCCCTCACAGATGTTTGCTTACTTTTTAATTTGACTGGATGAGGAAGGGCTAGATTATTTGTAGCATATATATAAAATCAGATATATTTTGTATAAGTTTGATATCATTGGGATGAAAGAGGATGGGGGAAGGGATCAGAGGTTTTCACTTATTTCTATATTTTTCACATAGTGAGGAAAGAGGGCAAGGGAAGAAACTGAGGGGAGATATGATAGAAGTTTATCAAATCCTGAACGGAGTGAAATGGGTAAACACAAATCAATTATTTATCAAAAGGTACAAAGGCTAGGGGACACTTCATTGTCATCATTAGCCTAACTGAGGCTTCAGAGTGTTTGAAGGCCTCTGGGAGATATTACAAGACTGATCCCTGGTGAGGCTAGTGGCTCCATGGGCCAGACTTTCTAAGGAAGTTACAGTTCCTTGGTAATTAGGAGACATCAAGAAACATCAAACCAAAATTGTGATACAGAAGGTGCTGGGAAGAAGAGAATTCAAGTATATAAACACAGACTTACCCAGACTAATAGGATATACATTCTCATTCACTCTCTCTCTCTCTCACACACACACACATTGACAGAATTACAGGGCTTATAGCAGAGCTTTCCAAACTGTGGGTGAGGGTCACAAATGGAGTCACAAAACTTACATTTTAGGTCATGACCTCAGCAGGCTTTCAGTAGGTGCATCATTATTCTGCACCTCAGGTTGTTTCACACAATTTTATTTGGCTGTGATCTTGGGACTCCGAAGGGCAGCATCATCACATCCACCAGGTGCTGCATGAGAAAAAAAAAACAAGCATGGGGGGGGGGGAGGGAAGAACACTGGAGATTCATACCTGCTTTGTGCACGCATTGCTGTGGATACCCGGCCCCTTATACTTCTCTGTGAGGTCCTGCTTGAAGCAGTTAAATAGTGTGTCCAACCATGGCACGCGGCTGTGGGTGCATTACCATGAGTGCGTGTCCAAAGGAGTGTGATCAAAAAGGCAGGGCAACTGAGGAGTGATTTAGAGAGTGGAACCCACTGTTTCCTTTTCTATGGGGAAAAATAAAAAAGGAAAAAGCACCCCCACAAGACCTATTGTAGTTAAAGGACCAACATCTGTGTCTGGTTGGCTGTTTTTGTGCTTTTGTTCCAAGACTATTATCCTTGCCCCACTATTTGTCTGGTGAAATTTTCCCCTAATAGCTTTCCCAGATCTATAGAACTATTAGATAGATCTGTTGATCAACGTAATTATGACTACTTAATCCTATCATTCCCAATTCTGAAAGATATAAAATACAAGACATCTCACAACAAATCATTCACTACCAAATAGCAAATGTATGGAACTCACTTCCCATCAAAATTTGTACCACTGTAAATATACTGTTTCACAAAAATCTAAAAACATGTTTTTTCAAGATATCCCTACCAGGGGCTCAAAGAAACACAGACTAATAATACAAGTTACTTTAAATAAAGACAATGTTAATAGTCAGCTGCTATTTGGATGTATTACCTATATTGCTTGTACAAGTTGACAACTTTATGTAGTATGTATAACTTCATGTATAGGCAGCGGAACACTTTTTTGTTTGGGGAGGCCCAAGAGCTCTGCCCAGACCCCACCCAAGGATATTTGGATGTTTATGGAGATGAATAGCTAACAGGAAAAAGGAAATAATAAGTTTGAGTTCAAATTCAATTTATTTGATGTACTGCACAATTTTCCAGAGAAATCCAAGCAGTTTAAAATATTAAAAAGAATTCAACATAACAGACAAAGACAAAACAGATCGCAAAAAAGCAAAAATAGGGAGGGAAGGGTTACAAAAGTTAAAACAAAGGATCAAAAGGAAAAGGTAAATATAATTAGGAGGCTTGAGGCAAACTGAAGCCAATTAAAAAGAACTCAATCTAAAGTTAGATGAAAAAGCTAAAGAAAAATAGGTTTTCGACTTGGATTTAAAATTATTAAAAGAATCCTCTGACTGCAAGTATTGTACAACTACACTAAAACAAGAATTTCTGGAGACGTCAAGAGCTCTATGCAAGAAGTTGATGAGATCATGTTTAGAATACTATGCACAATTCTAGAGATATAAACAGAATAGATTCTATAAAATATTGAGTGGAGTAGAACTGAATGGGTAGGTGTGAATTGTTTGTTTATTCTTTCCAACAATACTAGGACTAGGGGGCATGCAATAAAGCTACTAAGTAGTAAATTTAAAAAACAAACCAGATAAAATATTTATTTACTCAACGTGTAATTAATTTGTTGTAGGAGAATGTGGTGAAAGCAAGTTAGCTCAGCAGGGTGTAAAAAGGTTTGGCTAATTTTCTAAAAGCCCATAATAAAACAAGGAGAGTTTACTGAAAGGTTCCACAGTAGAGGGAGACAACCAAAAGCAAAACAGAGCTGTGGAAATGATGATCTCAAACACCAGTTTATTGTAACAGTTAAAAGTCTTCACAAGTAAAAGTGAAACGAAAACTTGATCAAGCCAAATAATATACAGTAAAAGGTCTGTGGCATGAACCCAACACAATCCGTGTTTTGGTATACAACAACCTTTTTCAGGAGTCTGTTCTGGTTAAGCCACAAGAGATAGAAATACTAAAATGCATCCAAAATACTGTGTAATAAAAATGGAATGCAGCCAATGCAGGGAGTCTCGCAGTAGTGGCGATACTGCTACTACTGCAAGACTACTGCTACTAATAGTCCATAACCTATTATTAAGATGGACTTGGGAAAATCCACTGCTTATTTCTAGGATGGCTGCAAAAATAGTCAGGGGCAGATGCAGAAAGCCCAACATGCTGGCGATGTTTCATTTAGTATGGTTTTACCCAGTCTAACCCCCTATTTTACTAAGGCACGCTAGCCAATTTAGCGCACGCTAAATGCTAACGCACCCATTATATTCTATGGACACATTAGCATTTAGCATGCGCTAATAGCTAGTGCGAGCTAAATCGATTAGCACGCCTTAGTAAAAGGACCCCCAAATCAAACATTATTCTGCGGCCAATGCACAAGGCTTTCGGCCACTGATTTACTGTGCGCAGAAGTAGTGACCAAAAATCCCATGCTAATGGGCTCATTAGTATTAAAATGAGCTCATTAGCAGATCTGTGCAATGTTCAGAATAGCAGACCACACACAACTCCTGCCTTTCCTTTTCTATCAGGAAGCACACTCCTAACCTCCCAAACAAAAATAAAATCCTTGAGCCAAAAAAAATAAAAATCCTTGGTGGTTTGGTGGATCCCCTCCCAACCTGACCAACCATCCCCTGAGCCCAAAAAATATCCCTAGTGGTCCAGTGGCCAGGCCAGTCTAGCCAGGGCTAGGCCTGGTCCCCAGCTCAACAATTCTACCCCTCCTGATCATGGCCCTCTTTTACAAAGGTGCGCTAAGTATTTTAGTGCAGATTTAGCGCACGCTAAATTAACGCATGGGCTAACTGCTAATGTGTCCATAGGATAACATGCACGCATTAGCATTTAGCGCATGTTTAGCATGCGCTAATATTTAGCGTGCACTAAAAAGCTTAACACACCTTTGTAAAAGAGGGGGCATGTTGGCTGAGAACCCAGCTAAGCAACAAGTCCCCCCAGACTCCCCCTCCCCAAATTACCTTTTCTAATGGTGGGAAGGATACCTACTTCCTCCTGTATCTTCAAAATGGTGGCATGCTCCCCCCTGCCCAGTGCATTCTGAGATGTATTGGGAGGGATCTAAGCTGGGGGTCAGAAGGGGTCCACTTGACCACCAGGGATCTTTTATGGGTGGTGTTGGGGGATCTCCTGGACATGCACATGAGCTGTGTCTACCAGCTCATGTGCATGTCCAGGAGATCCCCCAACATGGTGGTGGTGGGCATGCTCCAGGATATTCCCCAACATGGAGATGGTGGGCATGCCACAGGAAGTTCCGACCCATTTAGCAACCAATCAGTATACATTTGATTTAGGTCTACAAAATCCTAAGTGATGTAGAACAGGTACAAATGAATCAAAATTTTACTCTACAAAATTACAAAGACTAGGGGACATAGAAACACTTTTAAAACCAATAGGAGGAAATATTTTTTCACCTAAATAGTTAAGCTCTGGAACTTGTTGCCAGAGGACATAATAACAATGGTTAACATATCTGGGCTAGATGGACGATTGGTCTGACCTAGTATGGCTATTCTTAATTTGCATGCTGTTAGTACTGAACATTGGTCACTAAAAACAAGACTGGTGTTTCTCCAACACTGTTGACAGTGTCGGAATTTGAAGAAAAGAGGAGGTACTGCTGTTGGGAGATTTCAACCTGTTGGATGCAGACTGGAATGTTCCGTCTGTGGAATCGGAAAGAAGAAGGGAGATTGTGGATGCCTTTCAAGAGGAAAAAGCGATATTGGATCTGGTCCTCACAAATGGAGAGAGTATCTCTAACGTTCGAGTGGGTGCTCACCTGGGAAGTAGCGATCATCAAATGGTTTGGTTTGATATAACAGCTAAAGTAGAGAGCAGCCACATGATACTTAAAGTCCTAGATTTCAAACATACAGACTTTAATGAAATGGGAGAGTACCTGAAGAAAGAGCTCTTAGAAACATAGAAACATAAAAAAATGACGGCAGATAAGGGCCATAGCCCATCAAGTCTGCCCACTTCACAGACCCACCCCCCTGAGTCTGCTTTCCTGGAGATCCCTCTCCTAATGACCCATCCTTAACTCCACCCTCTTAAGGATCCCACATGGGCATCCCATTTACCCTTAAAATCTGGCACGCTGTTGGCCTCGATTACCTGTATTGGAAGCTTGTTCCAATGATCAACCACTTTTTCGTTGAAGAAATACTTTCTGGTGTCCCCATGAAATTTCCCGCCCCTGAGTTTAAACGGATGCCCTCTTGTGGCTGAGGGTCCCTGGAGAAGGAAAATATCTTCTTCCACCTCGATACGTCCGGAGATGTATTTAAATGTCTCAATCATGTCTCCCCTCTCCCTACATTCCTCGAGAGAGTAGAGCCGCAGCTTGTTCAGCCTCTCTTCATATGAAAGATCCTTGAGCCCCAAGACCATCCTGGTGGCCATCCGCTGAACTGACTCTGCTCTTAGCACATCTTTACGGTAATGTGGCCTCCAGAATTGCACACAGTATTCCAGATGTGGTCTTACCATGGATCTGTATAACGACATGATGACGAAACTTCTGCGGAGACAACCTAACATTTGTCTTGCCTTAGATGAAGCCTTCTCCACTTGATTGGCAGCTTTCATTTCTGCACTGATGATAACTCCCAAATCTCGTTCTGTTACAGTCCTAGCTAAGGTTTCACCATTTAAGGTGTAAGTTCTGCATAGATTCCTACTGCCGAGGTGCATGACCTTGCATTTCTTGGCGTTGAAGCCCAGCTGCCAGGTAGATGACCAACGTTCCAACAAAAAAAGGTCATGCGTCATACTATCGTGTAAATCAGAGCCGCTCACTATGGGAGGACATAAGAGAAGTGGAAAGACAGTGGTCTAAGCTGAAAGGAGTACTAAAAATGGCTACAGATCTTTATGTGAAGAAAATAAATAAAAACAAGAGAAAAAGGAAACTGATATGGTTCTCCAAACTAGTGGCAGAGAAAATAAAGGCAAAAGAGTTGGCGTTCGTGAAATATAAAAAAAAACAAGAAGAGGAGTGCAGAAAGACTAAAGGTGAAACTGAAAGAAGCCAAGAGAGAGATACATTTGCGAAAGCGCAGGCGGAAGAACAAATGGCTAAAAATGTAAAAAAGGGAGACAAAATAATTTTCAGATATATTAGTGAAAGGAGGAAGGAAAAATGGAATTGCTAAACTAAAAGATGCTGGGAACCGATATGTGGAGAGTGATGAGGAAAAAGCAAATGTGCTAAACAAATACTTCTGTTCTGTGTTCACAGAAGAAAATCCTGGAGAAGGACGGAGATTGTCTGGCAAAGTAACACGAGAAAATAAAGTAGATTCTGTGCTGTTCACAGAGGAGAGTGTTTATGAGCAACTTGAAAAATTGAAGGTGGTCAAAGCGATGGGACCAGACTGGATCCATCCCAGGATACTGAGGGAGCTCAAAGAGGTTCTAGTGGGTCCTATTAAAGACTTGTTCAACAAATCTCTGGAGACGGGAGTGGTTTCTGGGGATTGGAGGAGAGCGGATGTGGTCCCTATTCACAAAAGTGGTCACAGGGATGAAGCGGGAAACTACAGGCCAGTGAGCCTCACTTCGGTTGTTGGAAAAATAATGGAAGTGTTGCTGAAAGAAAGGATAGTGTATTTCCTTGAAACTAATGGGTTACAGGATCCGAGGCAACATGGCTTTACAAAAGGTAAATCGTACCAAATGAACCTGATTGAATTTTTTGATTGGGTGACCAGAGAGCTGGATCGAGGACATATGCTAGATGTAATTTACTTACATTTCAGCAAAGCCTTTGATACGGTTCCTCATAGGAGGCTGTTGAACAAACTTGAAGGGCTGAAGTTAGGACCCAAAGTGGTGAACTGGGTTAGAAACTGATTGTCGGACAGATGCCAGAGGGTGGTGTATAAGGAAGAAGGTGTTGATGCCGCTGTACAGGTCATTGGTGAGGCCCCACTTGGAGTATTGTATTCAGTTTTGGAGACAATATCTGGCGAAGGATGTAAGAAGACTTGAAGAGGATGGTGATAAAAATGATGGGAGGCTTACACCAGAAGATGTATGAGGAGAGACTGGAAGCCCTGAATATGTATACTCTAAATGAAAGGAGGGACAGGAAAGATATGATTCAGATGTTCAAATACTTGAAGGGTATTAATGTAGAACAAAATCTTTTCCAAAGAAAGGAAAATGGTAAAGCCAGAGGGTAGAGCTTTGGATTCTTGCCCAGAAATAGCTAAGAAGAAAAAATTAAAAAAATTAAAATTGAATCAGGTTGGGCAGACTGGATGGACCATTTGGGTCTTTATCTGCCGTCATCTACTATGTTACTATGTTACAATCCCTCAGTGATCTTCATTATAAAGTGTATGGGAACAGACTTAGGCCCTCTTATACTAAGGTGCACTAACCGATTAGTGCGCGTTAACTGATTTAGCGCGTGCTAAATACTAACGCATGCATGCTAGTCTATGGACGCGTTATCGTTTAGCGTGCGCTAATTTGTTAGCGCACCTTAGTAAAAGAGGGGGGTTAGAAATCTCAATATGTATACTGTGGAAGAAACATGGGAAAGGAAGTATCTCTCAGTTAGATGAAGGCTCTGGAATGAGGGGGCATAGGGTGAAGGGGATAGGGGATAGATTGTGGAGTAAAATAAGGCAATGTTTCTTTACAGAAAAGGTGATGGATGCATGGAACAGCTTCTTAGTGGCGGAGGTGGTAGAAACGAAGGCTACCGTATATCTGAATTCACGAAAGCATAGTATAAGCACAGATTATCTCTAAAGGAGAAGAAAGGACCATAGAAATTAGTAGCTGGAAAGGTTGAGCAGACTGGATAGACCACGCAGTCTTTATCTACTATAATTTTCTGAGGTTAGATTTGTTTTCTTATAGACATAGGACTCCTTTTACTAAGCTGCGGTAGCATTTTTAGTGCGCGGTGAAGATTAGCGCGTGCTGACCCCCGCGCTACCTGGAAAAATTAACGCCAGCTCTATGGAGGCGTTAGCATCTAGCGTGCATGGCATTGTAGCGCATGCTAAGCACGTGCTAAAAACGCTAGCACAGCTTAGTAAAAGGAGCCCATAGAATGGGAAAAGAATTTTTAGTAAATCCAGGGCCGCATTTAAAGAACAGTAATATCTAATAGGCTTTTTAGCTAAGCATATTATGGTGTTTTTTTCACCTTTGACCTTATGTACCAGTATTTCACGTTATTTATCAGTTTCTGTTTTGAAGTAAAGAGAAAACCATGAGCAGAATAGCAAGCAGCTCTTGTCCTTTCCTTTTTGAACAAAATAAATAGCAGTAGCAGTTTAATAGATGTTATAACTCCAGGAGATGTGGGTTTGTGAAATCTATGTGAATAATAGCTAATGTCAAAACTAGACTGGTTTTTGTGCACAACCATAACAGTTTTTCCACCACAAATTGATAGATCTACCGTCCTGACCCCTTTTCCATGTTATGCATTAATTTATTCTATTGTTTTATTTTATAATACCTACGTATTCTTTATTGCAGTTGCTTTATTTTTTTTATTTAACCCTGTTAGATTTTTATGTTGGTACAATTCTTGACTTGCAATATCTTATTCTATACATCTGGATAGTCTTGCCTTGAAAAATCAGGGACATGTTCCCAAGTATTCAGAGATTGTTCACAATATATTCAGTAGGTTGTATCAAATACTTATGGACAGAAATTATTAGAAGACACATTTCACCTTTTTGTACTTATATATTTTAAATCAATAAAATCTTTGAACTAAAAAAAAAAAAAAAAAAGAAGAAGACACAATTAGCCACACAGAGCAGATGTTAACAATAAAGCTTCTAGAAGAGTCTGCTTTGAACTGGAGCTGAAACATCTTAGTAATGGAATTAATGAATAATACCAACATTTGAGTTTCTAAAAGCATTCTCAGACAAAGTAGAAAGAGCTACATTTAGCAAGCAACTAATGGACATATTAGAATAATCATAAAATACATTATAAATCCTGAGAGGATATAATTTAAAATAGCATTCCCAGTACTGGAAAGTACTTGATTAGCATTCTTAACACAGGATAGAAAATAAAAACCTCCTCAATTCATACCCATTCTTCTATTAAACTGCGCTAGCAGTTTTTAGCGCAGGGAACTTTATGAGCGTCAGGAGCAGCACGGGCCATTCAGCGCGGCTCTCCACGCTAAAAACTGCTAGCGTAGTTTAATAGAAGAGGCCCATAGTCTTGAACCTGCAGTCATTGGAACCCAGAAAATATACAAATCTGATCAATATGAAATGTGGTCAATTAGAAGGCATAACCTCCCTTGAATCACATCAATATTTAGCCACCATGGTCTCCTGCTATGGTAGTTAAATAAAACACAGATAATGTGCGTTACTGTATTTGTCTCCTTGCATGTAATTATATACACCAAATAGGATTCTGTGATCATCCAACTATAAGGTTAATACAGAAATTCCTTCTAATAAATGCTGTAGTTGAAACATGTTGTTTAATAGGACAATCATGGGCAAAGATATGAAACTCGTTACCTATTAATATTAGAAATGCTTCACATTATATGAGCTTCTGAAGATTAATTAAAATTATAAATATTTTAATTTTTATCTAGTTGAATAGACTTAATTTAATGGTTCTTGTTTATTTTTATGATATTGTACTTAATATGTTATTGTAACTTTCTTTATATGCATCCTTCCCAGAACTAATGCTTAAGGGGCTCTTAATCAAAACTTAAACACGTATAAAAACTCACCCAAGTCAGCATTTGGATGACCTAAAAGACAAGTCATCCAAGTGCCGATAATAGAAACAACTTTCTGGACGTATCGAGGGACTTTTTATGCCTCTGGATGCTGCTGTGCACCCAGAGCTGAAAGGGGCATATCTGGAGGAGTGGTTAGGGCATTATGTGGGCAGGGGGTGGGAGGGGGCGACCTAGACTAAGTCATCCTGCAGGAATAATTGAATGTTTTACTAAACATCCAGGACAAAACTTAAATGTTGTGAGTTAGACAATGTAAAAACAAATATGAGTACCAATAAGGTATCCAAGGTGATCAGATAACCTCTGCAGAGACAAAGTAAAGACCCCTACAAACTCCCCCCAGTGTTTACTGATCACCTCACATCCCCACAAAGATCAGAATAAAAAAGGACATACCTGTATCCAGAACATCAGCACCTGTTATAGGAAAGCCTAGTAGAGCCGCACATAGGTGTCTTAAATAGCCAGGGGGGGAGGGGGCTGGTGAACCATAGAGAGGAGGACCCAGGTCCATAAGCCACTCTAACTACTACATTTATGATGGAACATGTGCACCCACCAAAACCCCCTAAACTCTACTCTACTGCCATATAGGTACCACCTGCAACCATAAGGGCTATTGGGGTTGTTGACTGGAGGGTATAGTGGGTTTGAGGGGGAGGAGGTGCTCACCATAACCTATAAGGGAATTCTGCCCCACTGTGTCCCACTGCTCTGTTGCCATGTCTGGGTGGCCAGTCCATCACAGGACTAGCCCCTCCCATGACCAAATGGTTTTGTTCTGGCCATTTGAGACTTGGACAAAAGACAGACGTCCTAGCGGTCTGGATGAACATTAGCATGGACGTCCAAATAGATGATTAAAAATATATCTATATCTATATCTAGATGTATTTTTTGAAAATGGGCATTTTCCCACTGCTGACTTTGGGCATCTAGCATCATACGCCCAAATCGGACTTAGACGTATGTTTTGATTATGCCCCTCTAAGCAGGTAATAAATGTAATGATTAAATTAGATCAGGGGTAGGAACTCCGGTCCTCGAGAGCCGTATTCCAGTCGGGTTTTCAGGATTTCCCCAATGAATATGCATTGAAAGCAGTGCATGCAATTAGATCTCATGCATGGGGAAATCCTGAAAACCCAACTGGAATACGGCTCTCAAGGACCGGAGTTCCCTACCCCTGAATTAGATTATCTAGATTGCAAGTGGTACAGAATAACTGAGTAAAGCAGGCTGCACACAATAGTGAGCCCATTGTACAAATAGCTATCCAAATAAAGGTAGGACAGCTTTATATCTTTTTAATGCCCCAGCTTTATCTGAATGATTGTCCAGACAGCACTATCTATATGCAGTGCTGCTAAATATCCCCAATGAGTACAGACTAAGCCAGGAAATGATCCAGATAGCTGCTGCCATTGTCCTAATAAATCCTTTCGAATAGCAGGCCCATATTTTATAAAATTCCCATCAAACAGCCTACCCACCATTCAAAAAGAAAAATGTAGACACATGCACAGTGTCGTTTCCTTCTGTGAGATATTGAAACAGACCTACCTTGGTTATTTATTCTGATCAGAACTTTCTACCCTTTTTCCTTGTGTTCATTCTGTCAGACCTTGTGCTGACTCTGCAAACTGTTGACCTACATTCAGATCTTCTCTCCTAAACTCCTCCCCTAAGAATGCCTACTGTACAACCATGGGCTTGCATTGTTTATATGTTTATGTGTGAATTATGTGTTGAAAATGATTTTATTAAAAATACCAGAGAAACATCACAGCTGACCAAACAATAATACAGCAGAAGTAGGAACATACAATGTCTAATTACAATTATAAAATAAGTAGACATACAGGGGCAAATTCTATAAACGGTGTCCCGATTTTAGGCGGCGGTATGCATCCTACCATTATCTAACCAGCCAATCAGGATGCACGTTAAAAAAATCACCCTGAGGCAGGCTGCTTACATTGTAGGCATCTTCACGAGCCTAGGGAGACGCTTAGGGCTGTCTAAGCTTGCCCAAGGCTACGCTTGAGCAGAGTTTTGCCTGGAAGCAGCCTTAGGCGGCCCTTGGCATCTCCCTAGGGCCACTACAGGTGCCTGTAATATAGGCCAGCAAAATCCTGGCCTACATTTCAAATCAGCACGACCGCTGAACTAATCGCGATAAGGGAATCTCCCTGCCGCAATCAATTTAGCGTCTGTGCAGGGAACCCATTCCCCCTGTGAAGACCACCGACAGGAGGGATCCCCTGCTGAAACCCCCAAATGTCTGGACTCCCCCCCCCCACCCGTGAATGTCTGCGGCAGGAGGAGTGCCCAATTCTTCCTGCCGCCACCCCCAAGACATCCCCTGGCACGAGGGATGCCCACTGCGTCCTGCCAGAACCCCCTGAGACATCCCCAAGCAGAAGGGATGCCCACTCCCAACTGCTGGAACCCCCACCCCCCTAAGATCATTGGCAGGAGGGATGCCCAGTCCCTCCTGCTGGAAATCCCCCTCCTCATCTCCCTCCCAAAGATCATTGGCAAGAGGGATGCCCAGTTCATACTGCTGGAACCCAACTCCACAAAGGGCATGCCCCAACCTCCCCCCAAGTCCACCCACACCCCACAGTACCTTTTTTAAAGCAGGCAGTGGCGTAGTAAGGATAGGTTGGATGGGGCGCTTCTACCCGGACATCATGTTGATGGGGTACTGGCACCCCTCCAACTATTTGCTCAACTTCCTCCTACTGCTCCCCCAAACATGTGTGTGCTCCCATCTCTTCCCCTGTACCTCTAGTTGTTCACCACCACGAGTGACAGCTTTAACATGCTCCTCACAATTGCATCGTCTCTCCCACTGATGTCACTGCTTGTATGTTCCAATGGCTTGTTTGTGTACGATTTTCATTTGGGTGTTTTTGTATTTGAAAATGGCCAAAAAATAATAGACACACTAAAAGCCAAAATGTCTAGATAAGTCATAAAAAAAAGATAGGCGTCATGTGGTTTTGAAAATGGACATTTTCTCTACTGGATTTTTACATGTCTTTCCCAAAACGTCTAAACTGTCCCTCCATGTATTATAATACTTCTCAAGGTTCCTCGTTCCCCACCCATTAGTTCTAGAAATACAGGGGCAAGGTATGTCAGGGTCCCCTGCTGGGGCAGGGAGTCCCTTGGGGCTGCCAGGGGTCTTTTCCCCTGAATTTATGTTAGCACTTTGTAAAGCTTATGTGCTGGTGGCAGGAGGTTCTGTGTCCACTCCAGGGGTCTCGAGGGGTAGTTACCCTTGATGTCTTCCCCGGTGCAGCCCCACACAGCAGCGTTTTTACCCCCCTCTACTCCTCTCTCATCCAAGGGTCTCTTGGGATGAGGTTTTTTCCCCAAAGGTGATTGATGAGGACCTGGACTCTTGGGGAGAATTCCAGGATCCTCTTGGGGGGCCGGATTCCACCGGGGAGGGGTTTGAGCAAAATATTTCAGTTCTACAATTAAGCAGACAAAAATGACACATATCTTTATTACTGAAAATTTAAGATTCTTCTTCAGGTCATCAATGTCAAAGTGGCCCAAATGGTTCCCAAGTCCTCTGAATATTGAGTCCCTTAGTAGTGGTCAAGTCCTATAATACACACCTCTTCATAGTTAATAAGGCTATCATTTGCAACAGTGGTATGCTGGAGCGTGGCTGTTTAACCAACTCAGTAAGAAGGTCTTCTTAGCCATTAGGGTTGCATGTTTTGAAATTTCTTTTTTGGAGCAGAAAAGAAAATATGAAAGTTGTCAGAGAAAGCCCAGTAGGACCTTAAGTCTGTCTAATCAATCACATTTGAGAGATGAAGACAAATTGTTTTCACAAGGCTGATTTAACATATTGCTCAATATAATGTTACTCTGTTGACATTTTGGGCATTTGTCTGTACTGTAGACTATAGAGTCATTCTATAAGCCTGTCTGAGAGAAATATACTGTAGTCTCATAATAAATTTATATTGCAATTCCAACAGTTATATTCTCAGTAAATGTATGCACTCCTGACAAGAAAGATTTAATCTGCTCTTCTTGGACTTCGCATTGAAGCTCCCCCCAACCCCACAGGACCCAAGTCCGTTTATAATAATCTGTAGCAATGTTATGCCCTATGGATATTTATGATGATAATAAAGTGGTACTTTAAGTAGGCAATCTAATTCAAATGCATTAGTGTTTCCTGTATGTCAGAATGTAAATTATCTGCTTTAAAGCCAGATAAATAGAGGGGCATTTTCAATAGGACGTCCAAGTCTAAGCTTGAATATTTTTGGACAGACATCAAGAAATCCAGTAGATAAAATTATCAAAACAATAAAATGTTGGGAGGAAGTGACATCATCGTCCAAGATGGACGTTTGATTTTTCAGCTCCGCATGCCTTCCGAGTTTCTGAGCTAAGTCCTCCTGACCCTGATTGTTTTTTTGCTACTCTTTGGGGTAGTTTTTGCTGGGGGAAACAGTGCCCTCTTGTATTTGGGTGGCAGATGGATCAATCCACACGTAAAACTTTACAAGATTTCACTTTTGGTCCCATGGGGCCTGCTCCGATGAAAGTGATGTCACAACCTGAAAAAGAGCCCATGCCACCGCTTTCTCAACCAGCGATTGGGGAGGAGAGCGCATTATCTGCGCACAATGTTTGTTGAACTTCACCAGGAAATGAAAGAGCTACACGGGGATTTTACCACCCTCACTACAGATCTACGTGGAGAAATGGCGGAACTGGGGTTGCGGGTGAGCGAGATGGAGACCCAGGTTGATGAGAAACATGCAGCGCTGGGGCAGCTGGACACGTGTTACATGGAGTTACATTCTCAGCAGGCTTTTGTTTTCGACAAGCTGGAAGATCTTGAAAATAGGAGTCATCATGCTAATCTGAGGATCAGAGGGCTCCCAGAAGTAGCGGACTATAAGGATTGTGAGACGGTGGTGCAGAAGATTGTTGGTGTGCTGTTTGCTGGGACTCCAGTTGAGGGGCCTATGCTACCAGTTGCGATTGAGCGAGTGCACAGAGCTTTGGTGGTTCCACGAGGCAATAAGCCGAGAAATATTATTGTGTGCTTTAAAGAGTTCAAGGTGAAGAAAGAGATAAGACCAGAGGCCTGGAGGAGTTTAAGTGGGACACTTTTGACCTGGAACTTTATCAAGACTTTTCGGCAGTTACTTTGCGCTGAAGGGTAGAACTGAAACTCTTATTGTGATACCTTAATGAGAAAAACATTTGTTACTGTTGGCGTTATCCTTTTGCTTTACTTTTTTATCTGGACGGTACTTTGAGAATTGTGAAAACCTTGGAGGAGGCCATGGAGCTTTTTCCAGGGATTCAACTATTGCCCTCTAAGGTTATGTCTGCAGTTCAGTCGCAAGAAGGACCTTCCCATCTGGGTCTGCCACCACACCCTCATTGGCAGTGGGTCCGCCGCGATGGTGGGCACTTAAAGAGACATTCTGTGGAGCCGCAGCAGCAGCGGTCAGAGAGCAGATCTGGCACCTGAATATTTTGTAGACATTATGCTGGTTTTGGTGGGGTCTGTGATGTTTGGGAAGGCACATCTATACTGTTGAAGGGGGTGCCGAGGTCTTATGGGTTTGTGCCTGTTTTGTTTGTATTGAGTGGGACTCTTATAGTGGTGATGGATTTCAGTTTAGTTGGGTGTATGGTGTGTCAGGGGGAGGGGTGCCAAGGTCTTATGGGTTTTGTTTGTATTGAGTGGGGTTCTTATGGTGGTGATGGATTTCAGTTTAGTTGGGTGTATGGTGTGTCAGAGGGAAGGGGAGGCTTTTTGTGCTGGTGGGTTTGTTTTTTGTGGGAAGGCATGTGGAGAAGGACTCTTCCTCGTCCATGGTAGTAAGCATGAAAGGGCAATGCTTGCTGCAACAGTTGGGGTGTATGGGGGGAGATAGGGGGTGGGGAGGGGAAGGGAAGGGAGGTTGGTTTGCTGTGTGTATGTTTGGCCATTTGGCACTGGGACATGGGGGGTTGCTTGTATGTGCAGCTGCTATGTTGCATTGTGTGTTATGGGGTTCTGATGAGGGATTTACATTTGGTATCCATGAATGTGCGGGGTCTCAATATTCTGGCTAAACATCATATAGAAAGATATATAGAGAGTTGATACGTCATCGGGCTCATATAGTATTCTTTAGGGAGACTAATCTTTTGCCTAAAGCGGAATATCTTTTGAGAACATATATTATGCTACGAATCACCACTAACACAAAAAAAATTCAAGGGGGTAGCTATTTTGTTTGCTAAGGGGATGCAGAAACAGGTTACTGAAGTTATTAGGGACCCGGAGAGACGTTATTTGTTGATTTGTATCTCTTTGCATGACCAGCAATATACTTTATGTAATGTTTATGCCTCCAATGTAGTCAGAGTATTTTTTTTCACTACATTGGAGGGGGTGTTACAGGAAGGGTTGTTGTTAGTGGGGGGCAATTTTAATTTGCTTTTAAATCCATCTGTGAACAGCTCAGTTGGGAGCAAGATAGAGAGGTATTGCACACTTTGATTTCTCACTAGGGGCTCTGTGATATATGGCGTGCTTTACACCCGAGGACGTGGGAATACTTTTTATTCCGCTATTCATGATTCGGAATCCTGGACTGATTATTGGTTGGGGGATAGTTTTTTATATCATAGGGTATTGTCATGTACGATACATACTGAGGTATTTACGGATCATGCGGCAGTTTTGTTGGTTTTGAAGGAAGAGCCTTTTTTGCGGCAATTGGCTTCCTGGTTGGTTTACTTTATTATCTGACTCTAGGCAGGTAGATTATTTGGCGAAAGAGTTACGTGAATATCTTGATTTCAATGATATTGATGCTATTGATCCTTTTACTTTGTGGGAGGCGTTGAAAGTGGTTGTCCGAGGTCATGTGATTGCTTTGGAAGCATTTCTTCATCGGGATAGAGGCCAGGTGATCGATATCAAATGGACGGAATTATTGGATTTTGAAGGGAAGTTTAAGGGCGAGTCCGTTCTGACATGGAGAAGGAGCACTTGGCCACCTTGAGATTAGAATTGAAAGAATTGGAATTGGTTGATGTGGCCGAGGCCTTGAATAAAACGTGTCAGGAATATTTTGAATTTAATAACAGAAATAGTAGGCTTTTGGCCCATAAATTGAAATTACAGGCTACTCAGAATGATATTGCTAGTGTAGTGGATGGGAATGGGGTCCGTTGTTCCACCCCGCAAGCCATTGGGGAGGCATTTAATATTTTTTATGAAGAGCTTTATCGGGTTGATTGGTCAGTGGGTGAGGAGGCGATTGAAGATTATCGCTCGGGCCTGCCTTTGGCAGCTCTTTCCTTGGAAGAGTCGTCTCGTCTCTCCCGTCCGATCTCAGCTTTGGAAGTAGAGGAGGTGATTAGTTCTTTACCTTTACATATCTCCCCTGGACTGGACGGGTTTACTAATAAATTTAATAAAGTGTTTCAGCAGATCCTGATTCCCTTATATGAGTGTACAATAGCTTTGATGAGCATCATCTGTTACCGCAGTCGTGGAGGTTAGCAGCAATGACTTTGATACATAAATCGGGGAAATATCTGGAGAGTTGTGCGGCATATCACCTGATCTCTTTCCTTAATACTGATTATAAAATTTTCACAAAAATTTTAGCGGTAAGATTACAAAACTATATGCCTAAACTTGTGGATTGTGATCAAGCGGGTTTTATTGTCCAACGACAAACTTTTGATAATATCAAATTAGCCTTGTGTCTGATGTGGCATGTGTATAGGGAGGGGGTCCCAGCGGTAATGCTTTCCCTTGATGCGGAAAAGGCTTTTGATCGGGTGGGCTGGCCCTACCTTTTCAAGGTGGTAGAGACTATGGGCATAGGACAGCAATATTGCCAGTGGCTTCACCTTCTATATGATCATCCGCTATCAAGTTTTAAAGTTAATGGAAGCTTGCAGCCTGCAATGGAATTGGAGAAAGGGACAAGACAGGGTTGTGCACTCTGGCCTCTATTGTTTGCTTTGTCAATGGAACCGCTGGCGTGTCGGATTCGTCAGCATACTGACATTCAAGGTATTGAAGTGGGACCCCGTCAATATAAAATTTTGTTATATGTGGATGATATTTTATTATTGTTGAGGCATCCAGAGCAATTTTTGCCCGCTGTGATGGGAGTTTTGGAGGAATTTGGTAGCCTGTGTGGGTTTAAAGTAAATATGGAAAAATCAGAAATTCTAAATGTGACCTTAGCTGATTCCCAGGTGTGCACTTTACAATCTCAATTTGTATTTTCTTGGGCACCTCACTTTATTAAATATTTGGGTATTCATTTAATGGCAGACTCTCGCCAGTTGTATGCGATGAATTACCTCGAAAGGCTGCATAAGATTTTTGAAGAATTGGAACGGTGGGAGGGCTTGTCACTCAGTTGGATGGGGTGTATTTCTGTCATCAAAATGATGGTCTTGCCGAAATTATTGTATGTATTTATGGCTCTGTTATCTCACTTCCAGAGGATATTTTTCAGAGACTGTCTCGTAAAGTTTTTGCTTACATAAGAACATAACATAAGAACATAAGAACTGCCATCTCCGGATCAGACCCATGGTCCATCGAGTCCGGCGATCCGCACACGCGGAGGCCCAGTCAGGTATACACCTGATGTAGTTTTAGTCACCCATATCCCTCTATGCCTCTCATAAGGAGATGTGTATCTAATTTGCCTTTGAATCCCAGCACAGTGGATTCCTTAATAACCTCCTTTGGGAGAGCATTCCAGGCGTCTACCACTCGCTGCGTAAAACAGTACTTCCTGACATTTGTCCTGGACTTGTCCCCCCTTAGCTTCAAACCATGTCCTCTTGTCCGTGTCGCGTTGGACAATGTAAATAATTTATTTTCCTGCTCTATTTTATCGATGCCTTTCAGCATTTTGAACGTCTCGATCATGTCCCCTCGCAGCCTCCTCTTCTCAAGGGAGAACAGTCCCAGTTTCTTGAGTCGTTCCTCATATTCCAAGTTCTCCATACCTCTTATTAACTTCGTTGCTCGTCTCTGCACCCTCTCCAACAGTTTTATATCCTTCTTTAGGTTGGGAGACCAATGTTGGACACAGTATTCCAAGTGTGGTCTGACCATTGCTCTATAAAGCGGCATTATGACTTTCTCCGATCTACTCGTGATTCCTTTCTTTATCATGCCTAACATTCTGTTTGCTTTCTTTGCCGCTGCCGCGCATTGTGCCGATGGCTTCAGGGTCCTATCTATCAGTACACCCAGGTCCTTTTCTTGTTCGCTCTTACCCAGAGTTGCGCCTGACATTCTATACTCGTATTCCTTATTCTTACTACCTAAATGCATTACTTTGCATTTCTCCACGTTGAACTTCATCTGCCATTGCTCTGCCCATTTCTCTAACTGATACAAGTCGCTTTGGAGTTCCTCGCTATCCTCCTGCGATCTGATTTCCCGGCATAGCTTTGTGTCGTCTGCAAACTTAATGATCTCACTGGATATTCCGTCTTCCAGGTCATTGATATAAATATTAAATAGGATTGGCCCAAGCACTGAGCCCTGGGGCACACCACTAGTCACTTTCTCCCAGTCTGAGAACTTCCCATTTATGCCCACTCTCTGCTTTCTGTTTTCCAACCATTTGCCTATCCACCTTTGTATATCTCCCTCTATTCCATGGCTTTGTAGTTTCCTGAGAAGCCTTTCATGTGGAACTTTGTCGAATGCTTTCTGGAAGTCCAAATATATTATGTCCACCGGCATTCCACTATCAATTTGCTTGTTCACGGTCTCGAAAAATTGAAGTAAATTCGTTAAACATGATTTCCCTTTCCTGAACCCATGTTGACTGGGTTTCATCATATGGCGGAAAAAGCCACCTCAGGTGTGACGTAGTGTATTATATCGGGCTAAATTACAGGGGGGTATGGGGTTTCCTGATTTTAGTTTGTATTATAAAGCTGCGTTATTGCAGGAGATTGTTATGTGGGTGTCTTTTGAAGACCGACCATGGATACATGTCGAACAGTATTTTTTATCCCGAATTTCGTTATGGAAACTACCGTGGGTGCCCATGGAGCGTCTGTGTACAACTCTTCGGAACCCCAATCCCTTTCTTCGTACAATCTTGACGGTATGGTATCGGCTCCGGAGGTGGATGTTTCTGTAATGCTGATAATTTGGCCAAATGGTCCTTGTGGCATTACCAGGTTTTTCTGCTTCACGGGAGGAGGTGATTCATTATAGATGGGTTCGCTTGGGCTTACGGTTTTTGGGACAGCTATGGGGGACATGCAATTGTTATATTTTGAAGAATTGCAAAACGAGTATGGCTTGGAGGCCAGGGATTCTTTTTTGTGTACTTGGCTGCGTTCTTTTATACTTAAAGAGGTATTTTGGGGAGATATCTTTGAGGGACATATGGCTTGAGCTTGCATTGAAGATGGAGTCTGGACATGGGAGAGTTTCAAGAATATATCAGGAATTATTATATAGGGAGGATCCCTGGGACCTTTATAGAGTAGCATGGGAGCGGGTGTTATCCGGGGGGAATAGGTTCCTGAATTGGGAGGTTATTTATAAGGGTTTATTTACATCTACTCTATCTATTAATTATGTAGAGAATGGCTATAAGATATATTATAGGTGATATTTTATTCCTGATCGGGTGCAATGTATTTTGGGGCGGAACGGATCGTTGTTGGTGAAATTGTTGGGAGCGGGGGGATTTCCTGCATATTTGATGGGGGTGCCCATTGGTTAAGGAATACTGGCAATTGGTGGGATGTGTGTTGGTGCATGTATTACAGAAACATTGTCCGGTGTGTTTGGAGTGTTGTTTGTTGAATATGGGTGTGCCTGACTTTACCAAAACTGAACAGAAGTTTGCAGCTTGTGTATTCATGGCCTTGGCTCATCGTTGGCGGTCACCAGGCATTCCTGGTTACTGTGAGATATATTGTCGGCTGGATTACCTCCAACTGATGTCTAAGTTGACAGCTATTTGCCATAATGCTTTGGGTAGTTATCACAAGGTATGGGATAGTTATGTGCAGTGGCGGGCAGCATAGTTAGCAGTCTTGTGCTTTATTGGAGTTAATCCATGTCACTGATGTACAGATTGATGGACTTTTTCTTTACTAATCTTGTTGTGATTTGGGGATAGGGAGGGGGTAGTTGGGATGGGGGTTTTGGGCTTTTTTGGGGGGGAGGGGTGATAAATGGAAAACTTTTTTAAGAATGGTATATTTGCTTTTGAGTTTTCCTGCATTTTGTTATGATGCTTTGTTCATATATTAAGAACATAAGAACATAAGAAGTTGCCCCCGCTGAGTCAGACCAGAGGTCCATCTTGCTCAGCAGTCCACTCCCACGGCGGCCCATCAGGCCTAGTGCCTGAACAGTGGTCCCTGATTAATTTTGTAACTTACCTCTAATCCCATCCCTATAATCTACCTTAACTCTTATCTATACCCCTCAATCCCTTTGTCTTCCAAGTACCTATCCAAAGCTTCTTTGAACCCCTGCAGCGTGCTCCTGTTTATCACATCCTCTGGTAGCGCGTTCCATGTATCCACCACCCTCTGTGTGAAAAAGAACTTCCTGGCGTTTGTTCTAAACCTCTCCCCTTTCAATTTCTCTGAGTGCCCCCTTGTACTTATTGATCTCCTTAATTTGTAAAATCTGTCCCTGTCTATTTTTTCTATGCCCTTCATGATCTTGAAGGTTTCTATCATGTCTCCTCTAAGTCTCCACTTTTCCAGGGAGAAAAGCCCCAACTTCTTCAGTCTGTCAGTATATGAGAGGTCCTCCATGCCCTTTATTAGCTTAGTTGCTCTTCTCTGGACCCTCTCAAGTACCTCCATGTCCTTCTTGAGGTATGGCGACCAGAACTGAACACAGTACTCCAGGTGCAAGCGCACCATAGCACGATACAGTGGCAGGATGACTTCCTTTGTCCTGGTCGTGATACCCTTCTTAATGATACCCAACATTCTGTTTGCTTTCCTTGAGGCCGTGGCACACTGCGCCGACGCCTTCAATGTTATGTCTACCATCACTCCCAGGTCTCTTTCAAGGTCGCTCACCCCTAGTGCTGATCCCCCCATTTTGTAAGTGAACATCGGGTTTTTTTTTCCCTATATGCATGACCTTGCATTTCCCTATGTTGAAACTCATTTGCCACTTTTTGGCCCATTTTTCCAGTGTTGTCAGATCTTTTTGGAGATCTTCGCAGTCCTCCATGTTATTGACCTTGCGATATAGTTTGGTGTCATCCGCAAATTTAATAACCTCACATTTTGTTCCTGCTTCTAGGTCGTTAATGAATATATTGAATAGGAGCGATCCCAGCATCGACCCCTGTGGAACTCCGCTCGTGACCCATTGCCAGTCTGAGTAATGTCCCTTTACTCCAACCCTCTGTTTCCTGTCCACCAGCCAGTTTTTGATCCATCGGTGGACCTCCCCTTGCACCCCATGGTTCCATAGCTTCCTTAGTAGTCTTTCGTGTGGCACCTTGTCGAAGGCTTTTTGGAAGTCAAGGTAAATGATATCTATGGATTCCCCTTTATCCACCTGGCTGGTTACCCCCTCAAAGAAGTATAATAAGTTTGTGAGACATGACCTGCCCTTGCAGAAGCCATGCTGGCTCGACTTTAGCTGCCCATAGTTGTCGATGTGTTCCCAGATGCTGTCTTTAATCAGTGCTTCCATCATCTTTCCCGGGACCGAGGTCAAGCTCACCGGCCTGTAGTTTCCTGGGTCTCCCCTTGAGCCTTTCTTGAAGATGGGCGTGACATTTGCTATTTTCCAGTCTTCCGGAATCTCTCCAGTTTTTAGGGATAGGTTGCATATTTGTCGAAGTGGCTCAGCTATTTCATTCCTTAGTTCCTTGAGTACCCTTGGGTGAATGCCATCCGGACCTGGCGATTTGTCGCTCTTTAGCCTGTCTATCTGCCTGATGACATCCACCTTGCTCACCTCTAGCTGGACCAGATCTTCATCCTGCTCTCCTTTTACGATCTCCTCGGGCTTCGGAATGTTGGTTGTGTCCTCCCTCGTGAAAACTGACGTGAAGAACTTATTTAGCCTGTCAGCTATCTCCTTTTCCTCTTTTACCACTCCATTTCTGTCCCCATCATCCAAGGGTCCCACTTCCTCCCTTGCTGGTTGCGTCCCCTTAATGTAACTGAAGAATGATTTGAAGTTTGTTGCTTCCCCTGCCAGTCTCTCTTCATATTCTCTTTTTGCTTTCCTAACCACTCGATGACACTCCTTTTGGTGTTTTTTTGTGTTCCTTTTGGTTCTCCTCTGTTTTGTCCTTTTTCCATTTTTTGAATGATGCTTTCTTGTCACTTATCGCCTTTTTCATTGCATTTGTTATCCACACTGGTTTTTTTGTTCTATTTTTTTTGCACCCTTTCCTATACTTGGGGATGCACAGGTTCTGTGCTTCATGCACTGTGCCCTTGAGTATGGTCCAGGCATTTTCTACGGACTCCATCTTCCTTGCGCTGTCGTTGAGTTTCTTTCCCACCATTTTCCTCATGGCATCATAATTCCCTTTTTTGAAGTTAAGTGCAGTCGTTGTAGTTCTTTTCACCTTTGATGATCCAATTTCTAGCCTGTACTGGATCGTGTTGTGATCACTGTTTCCTAGTGGGGCTAGTACCGCCACCTCCTTAGCGGGTCCCCCTAGTCCGTTGAGGATTAGGTCAAGAGTGGCATCACTCCGTGTTGGTTCCGTGACCAGCTGTTCCATGAAACAATCCCTCGTGACCTCCAGGAATTTGGTCTCCCTCATGCAGTTTGAGTGCCCAATACTCCAGTTTATTCCCGGGTAGTTGAAGTCTCCCATCACCACCACACTTCCGCTTTTGCATACCTGCCTCAGTTCAGCCTCCAGATCCTGGTCGATTTCTTCCATTTGTCCAGGTGGGCGATAGTACAAACCCAATTTTATGTCTGCTCCAGTTCCTCCTGGTAGCTTAACCCATAGTGATTCCAAGTCGTCCGCCCTTACTGTTGTTTCCATTCTGGTTGAAGGTATGGAATCTTTTATATATAGAGCTATTCCTCCACCCTTTTTGTGTGACCTATCTCTCCTGTAGAGTTTG
Source organism: Geotrypetes seraphini (assembly GCF_902459505.1). Classification (NCBI taxonomy): domain Eukaryota; kingdom Metazoa; phylum Chordata; class Amphibia; order Gymnophiona; family Dermophiidae; genus Geotrypetes; species Geotrypetes seraphini. The sequence continues at coordinate 169,150,750 of NC_047086.1, read as the reverse complement.
AATCCTGGTAAAGCCACATCCCATTCATTGTCATCAGTTCACCACGTTTCTGTGACTCCAATTATGTCTAGGCCCTTTTTGCTGGCTAGGATTTCCAGCTCTCCCATTGGCTTATTGTATTTGGGTTTTGTTCTGTGCTACTTTCTTGAAATAAAATTTAAATTTAAAAAAAACAATGAAATGTTTATTTTTTAATGACCTATGTAGATGTTTTGATCATTAGTATGTTTATTTTGCTTTGACATTCTTGAATATAAAGACGTCCACATGAAAACCGCACAAAAGCAAGCTTTTTGGAAGTTTAAGCAGCCAGCATTCTTAGCAAACTGGCCAAGAGAAATGGTGTGCATGCTTCAGGAGGGGGAAGAGAAGGAGCATGTGGCGGTGGAGGGCAGAAAAGAGGGTGGGGGAGAGGCATCATCGCCCCAGGAGCCTCTCACCCTCGGTACACCACTGGCTCTAATTCTTTAACATAGGTAGATCACTAGTGAGTCAAAAGACAGTGTGAGACTCAGCTTATTTCCTTTTAAACAGATCTAAGTGTTGGCATCTCCGGGCATGCCCAGAGCATTTCAGCTTGGTTTCCGTTATCGCATTTCTATGTTCAAGTTGTAGACACTCCCATAACACACCCGTAATACGCCCATGTACTGCCCATTATTTAGACATATTTTGCTAGCTGTTTAATGTCCTTTTACATTTTGTGTGCACCTTTTCATTATGGGGTTTCAGGTCATTTAAGCATACAATCTTGTCTTGTGTGTCTTTTTAGTTATTTTTGTCTTTTGAAAATGCCCCTGATAATATTCTATGTTGACTGTAAAAATGTTAGAGCAAGCATGGTCCCTTTTCAAGATAATGAAAGGAATAAACTTATTAAATAAAGACAGGTCATTCACCCTCTCCTAGGTAGAGAGAATGAGAGGGCACTCTCTAAACTTAAAAGGGGATAGATTCCGTACAAATGTAAGAAAGTTCTTCTTCACCCAAAGAGTGGTAGAAAACTGGAACGCTCTACCGGAGGCTGTTATAGGGGAAAACACCCTCCAAGTTAGACAAGTTCCTGCTGAACCAGAATGTACGCAGGTAAGGCTAGTCTCAGTTAGGGCACTGGTCTTTGACCTACTGGCCGCCACGGGAGCAGCCTGCTGGGCACGATGGACCACTGGTCTGACCCAGCAGCGGAAATTCTTATGTTCATATATTCATTTGATCAAAATTTTAAAAATGATTTTCTCATAATTTTATGAGTAAATGTTTGGATAACAATCTTAGAGCTCCTTTTACCAAGCAGTGGTAGAGCTTTTTACAGTGGGCCAGTGAGGTACACGCTCTTTCAATTCCTATGAGCTTTGGAGCATTTACCTCACCAGCCCATAGTAAAACGCTCTACCGCTACTTGATGAAAGGAGCCCTTTACCTTTCTTCAGTTTTTATTAGTGCAAATGTTTATTGCTCTTAATGGTACGGGTAAAAGAAATTATATCCTTACCTTAATAATATATTTTCCAATAGATATGAGACATTCTAGACATGTGGGTTACCTTCTGCATATGGCATGCGTCCATTGGGAGATAACCCACATGGCTAGAATGTCTCACCTATTGCACTGGAATAATGCTTGTTCAGAGAGCAGATATGAGATGGCTCTTGTCTGTGTCTCTGTAGTTAATTCAGAGCAAATAACCACAACCACGAGTATCATTTAGTTTTGTCTAAGAGGTCTATTTTTCCAAGAAGCAATTAGCCTTCCTGGCCACATCATCAAACAGCTGAGACAATGCACTAAAAAAAAAGCACGACTCTGTCATAGCACTTTCAGGTCTCTCGGTTGTGTGTCAGGCTAAGTCTACTGACATTTCCAGTCCTCCCCCACCTTAATCTTCTATTGTCATCAGTATTCTAGTATCTCCCTCCCTCTCTCACCTTAATCTTCCATATCACCAGTATTCCAGTATCCCTCACCTTAATCTTCCAAAGCCATCATTTTAGTGTTTCTCTTTGTTACCTTAATCTTCCAGACAGTCAGTGTTCCAGAAAGCTCTCTCCCTCTATGTTTCTTTTCCAGGAATCTTCTCTTTCCTAAGTTTGCTTTCTGGGCCTCTTCCCTACTATTTCTTAACATTGTTTGGTAGAGCTCAATCCTTCCCTATCCAAGCACCTCCCAGGGCTCCTTTCCATGTTTTCCTTACTTTTTACATGTCCTTAATGACCCTTATTGATTCACTGCAACTTTAGGATTACGATAGTTTGTGCAACCTACCAATGAGTGCCTCCTTTGGTGTAATGTACAGTATACATCCGATCACAATAAAATGCAGACAAACTGCAGCAGTTTAAACATGGTATACACACTTGAAGATATCCTTTAAGTAAGTACACTAAGCGGCCATTTGCTAAGCACAAACCCATACTATTGTCTCCTATGCTAAAAACAGCAGACAGTAAACATCCCACATTAGATGCTTAGTTTCAAGTTTATTTTTCATTTGATATATCATCTATCAAAGATTATCTAGACAGTTTACAGTAAGTAATATATAAAAACATGTAGTATAAAATAAAATAATCAAATACAAACAATTAAAATTTGCTATAATAAGGGGGGTTACAGGACAGATAGAACTAACTAGACAGGAGGGAAGGAACATTAGGGAGTAAAAATACATCGAGATAAAAAAAAAAATTCAACAGGAGAGGGGGATAATACAAGAAGGAAGGGGGCACTTCTAAAGAAGTGTTTTGTTGTGTTGTGCTATAAAGAAGTCATTGAACAGAGAGGGGCTCAGATATTAAAAGTTTTGATTTTGGATCGGAATTTTTCTTGGGAGGGTTCTAGCTTAATGTGAAGGGGAAGAGCATTCCAAAGTGAAGGTGCAGTCACAGAGAAGATGGCATTTCGGATGGAATCATAGAATATTTCATGAGTGGAAGGGATTACTAACAGATTTTGATTGTTGGAGCGTAGTGTTCTGGTTGAAGAGTAGGGGACCAGATGTTTGTCAGCAAAGGATGGAATGTTTAGTTTAGAGTGTTTAGTTTTGTAAGTGAGAAGGAGAATTTTGAAGGCGATGCAGTGCGAAATGGGAAGTCAATGTGCATCACGCAGGAGGGAGTGAAGTGGTCAAATATTTTTGCATGGTAAATGAGTTTAACTGCTGCATTTTGCTTAACATGGGAGTGGAGGGATTTGAGACTACCATGAGTGGGCAGAGGTGTGGCTGGTTACCATACTTAAGCTGCCATGACTACCAATAGCACTGCTGAATTTAACACTTCCTAGAACTCTATGAGACCTGATATTACCAGATCTAGCCAAAAGCTTAAATTATATTTCCCCTCGTTAAAAGGCATTATCTATATTGGAAAATTAAGGAAATCTCTCTACTTTAAAATTACAGAACTTTGGAATAACTTTCCTGTCCAGCTGCGTAATTTGGGCTCTTTCCAATTATTTCGAAAATATCTGAAAATGTGGCTATTTCAAAAATGGAAATTCCGCTGCTCTCTAAATAACCACTAATTCTTATTATATTTTCCTTTCTTAAACTCTTGTAAACTGTGTCGAGCTCTATCCTTATAGAGAAAATGCGGTATATAAGCGTGAAGGTTTAGTTTAGTTTAGGAGGCGGTAAGTACAGCTGTGCTTCCAGCAGTTCGGTATCACTGTTCACATGGCAGCTCAATCCCGAAACATCCTAACTCCCACAACCCAAGACTGATCCCCCTAACCCTTCCAATGACCATCTAGACACAAGGCCGACCACCATTACACAAACCTAACCCTCACAATTACTATCCCAATCCTCCAACACAAGGCTAATTCAGTTTTATAAGTTCACTCTTCCAAATGACTATTCAGTACCCCATATACAAGTCTGACCTTCTCAAATACCATCCCAATCCCCCTAACAGAAGACTAACCTACTCCCATTGGCCTGACCCCTTCCCCACAAGACTGACCCATCCGATGGCCATCCATAGTAGACCCTCCAACACAAAGCTAACCACCCATGTATAAACCTGACCCTCCTGATGACCATCATGATTCCTTGATACTTATCTAGACCCCTTGATCCAAGAACCATGAAAATTACCCACGCTGACAAAAAAATCTCACCCCCAGAACCCTATCTTCTTCCCACCACTCAACTCCCTCCCAGAACTTATCCGAGGGTCTGCATCGGTTACTCAGTGGTCCCAGGCAGCAGATATTCTCCATTGTTGCTGTTCAGATCAGTACCATATTCCAAAATAACCCCTAGTAGTTGTTTTGCAGAGGCATTCGTATGTCATTTATTCTTGACAATAATGCAGTCCATGTATCATACCCTTGGGGCTCCTGGTACTTTACTAAGATATATAGCAGCAGGACATGACTGGATTTTTCCAAGAACTGGGCAATGATTTATTTCTGACTGTACCTCATGCAATTTCATCTATGTGGTATGATTAATATTGTGCCCACTGTGAGATAGTATAAGTGGGAAGCAGTCAGTTAAATTGTACCTTAATAAAAATCATAGCTGAGTGCATACTGAATGCTATCAGCTCTGATGGTAGCGTATTTCCTTAAACTTCAGCACAGATATGAGGATTACAAGTGGTAAATTATAAGTCATGTTTTAATAAGTGCACTGGGTGGTGATAGTTCCTGCCCATTTGCTTATAGAGAACAATGGTGGATATGTATGTTGTATACTGTCGAACCACAAGGTGTAAATATTGAAACTTAGGCCCTCTTTTACAAAGGCGCACTAAGCATTTTAGCGTGGATTTAGCGCACGCTAAATCAATGTGTGCCCTAACTGCTAATGTGTCCATGGGATAACATGCATGCATTAGCGTTTAGCGTGCGCTAAAAAGCTTAGCGCACCTTTGTATAAGAGGTTATCACTACTGTGAATCTCTTATTGATTGATTAAAATTGTTGCCATCTGATTGTTTTCCATTAAACTGATATGAATCTGACACCATTTTGTTCTTTTGACTGGACACACCATAAAGGTTTCAGCATGAAAAGTATGGCCATTGTTAAGGATCAAGATCTATGAGTATTCCCTGAGGCAGAGTGAATTTGCATTACTTTTGGCAAGATAAGACAAGAAAAATAAATCATGTGTAAAGGATTACCGGTAATTGCACAACTCACTGCATGATTTCAGGACTACTGGGGAGAAGCCTGCAGCACCTTAAAGAGACATCTTAAATTTTATATATTCAAAAATTATTCTGAATTGTATATTAAAAATTAATGGTGCTATATGGTAAAACAATGGGCAAATGATTATACACAGTGGAATATTTGCAGGATGAACTTATTGCCAGATTGGTTCTCCTTTCTTTATATGAAGGTCCTGCCTCACTAATAAGAACATAAGAAACGCCTTCACCGGAACAGACCGAGGTCCATCTAGTCCGGCGATCCGCACACGCGGAGGCCCATTTAGGTGCTCCTTGTTGGAGACCCGGATTTCCCGTATCCCTCAATATGTTTTGCAAGAAGGTGTGCATCCAACTTGCGTTTGAAACCCAGAACAGTAGCCTCTGCCACCACCTCCTCCGGGAGAGCATTCCAAGCGCCCACCACTCGTTGTGTGAAACAGAACTTCCTGACATTTGTCCTGAACCTGCTGCCACTCAGTTTCAGGCTATGACCTCTTGTCCTTGTCACATCTGAAAATGTCAGTAATGCTGCTTCCCGGTCAATTTGGTCAAATCCTTTTAATATTTTAAAAGTCTCTATCAGATCCCCACGCAATCTTCTCTTTTCGAGGGTGAACAGTCCCAGTTTCCCGAGGCGTTCCTTGTAGCTTAACTTCTCCATGCCTTTGACCAGTTTCGTGGCTCGCCTCTGCACCCTCTCCAAGAGAATTTTATCCTTCTTAAGGTATGGAGACCAGTGTTGGACACAGTATTCCAAATGTGGTCTGACCATTGTTCTATACAGTGGCATTATAACATCTTCCGACCGACTCGTGATCCCCTTCTTGATTATGCCTAACATCCTATTTGCTTTCTTCGCTGCCGCCGCGCATTGAGCCGATGGCTTTAGGGTTCTGTTTATCAGCACCCCCAAATCCCTTTCTTGTTCTCATTTGGCTAAAGTCACCCCCGACATCTTGTAATCATGTTCTTTGTTTTTCTTTCCCAGATGTATTTTGTTTCATATTTACTCCTCTCCCCCCTTTTATGAATCTGCAATAGACTTTTAAAATCACAGCTCCAGCAGCAGCAGTAAAAGCTTTGACGCTCATGGAATTCCTATGTGTCAGAGCTAATACCGCTGCGACCGGAGATTTAAAAAAGTCTAACGCAGCTTCATAAAAGGGGGCCTTAATCATGTGTTCAGTTATGTTATCAGGATTTTGGTGACTGAACATGATTATACATAACATACAATATTTCCATATAGCACACTCTATTACGAAAATGAAAAAAATTCTGGAATTTTTGTCATAAATTTCAAAATAAAAAAGCCTCAATCATCAGAAAAGAAAAGCATGGTTGCTTTGCTGAGCTTCGTTTCATTTCAAAATTAATGCACATATACACTGCCTGTAAGGTGTGTAAAAATAACAAGCATTCATATATTGGTAAAGGATGAATGGACTGGATTTAGCTCAAACCTTTTCTCAGTAGTTCACGGCAAATTAAACAAAAGTGAAGTAGAAACTTTCACAAGTTCCAACCAAAAGCAAAGAAATTATGACATCAAGGAGAAAACAATGCATGCACTGGTTTTCTCTTAATGATTCTGTTAATGATGTTTGATTGTTTTTAATATGGCATCTGTTGTTATGACTGTTCCAAAGCTGGTACCACGTTACATAACATTTTTATTAAATAAATTATAATTTTGCTTCATGAAGTAATGAAAATAAGTAAAAAGTCATCACAGAAATGGGTCCTGTGAGCTTATGGCTGAATGATGCAATTAGAAGCAATTTTCAAACTGTCTGCATGTAGCAAAGATTGCACCCACGTTGTACTTGGAATTTATCAATTTTCATAGTGAAACTGCACATGTGCCTTCTCTTTGAAAAATGCCACAAGTGAAAACTGCTGGTTCACGTCCACCTGCTTTTTCAGTGGATAGAATTTTGCTTGGAAAGCTCGTGGGTAAAATTGAAGGGGGTAGGGAGCAAGATGATTGCCCTTGATCAGCCCTAATGTAGGAGTTCCACTGAAATGGAAAGCAAACCTGTTGACTTGTCTCCCATTTTCTAGTAGCAGTGGTTTAAAAGGCAAAACAAAATCTTATCCTACCAAGCCATGGACAGCTGCTCAGCAAGCAATGATGCAAGTTTAATTTGTTCAAATTTAATAGCATTTGATATACTGTACTGTCCTTCAAAAGGCTTTCAGAGCGTTGCCATAGCTTCAGGGAAAGGTGTTCATCCCCCCACTCAATGAGTACATAAGGATCCAGAAGCACTCCATACACCTAACCTGTATCTATTTTCAAGACTGTATTGTAATTGCATTGTGTAATGAATTCCATTTTCTTCTGTTTTTATCTAATAACTTTTTAAACTGGCAATACAGTCCTTCTGGTCTGAGAATTGATGAACTTTTTCAGAAACATTATGATTTACTTATATACATGTGATTTTCAGTCCTTCACCCTTAGAGGACAATGTTCTAAACTGTGATAAAGGCTAATGCAGTGTTAATGCACCTTAAATATGCTTTAATGCAGATTAATGAATGCCTAATATGCATTAAAGTCTGCACTAATATGAAGCTAATATAGGCTAATTGACTAAAAATATTATTGAGCAATGTCACAAGCAAATGTATATGAAAAAGCTCATTAATATTCAAATGAATCAATTTGAAAACAACTAAAACTCAGATAGAAACATAGAACCATGATAGCAAAAAAGGCCAAATGGCCCATCCAGTCTGCCCATCTGCAGCATCCACTATCTTCTCCTCTCCCTGTTGGCTAAAGCTCTTAATACTTGCATTGTGATGTCATAGAGCTTAATGGTTATAGAAACATGATAGCATATAAAGGCCAAATGGCCCATCCAGTCTGCCCATCTGCAGTATCCACTATCTTCTCCTCTCCCTGTTGGCTAAAGCTCTTAATACTTGCATTGTGATGTCATAGAGCTTAATGGTTATAGAAACATGATAGCAAATAAAGGCCAAATGGCCCATCCAGTCTGCCCATCTGCAGCATCCACTATCTTCTCCTCTCCCTGTTGGCTAAAGCTCTTAATACTTGCATTGTGATGTCATAGAGCTTAATGGTTATAGAAACATGATAGCAAATAAAGGCCAAATGGCCCATCCAGTCTGCCCATCTGCAGCATCCACTATCTTCTCCTCTCCCTGTTGGCTAAAGCTCTTAATACTTGTATTGTGATGTCATAGAGCTTAATGGTTATAGAAACATGATAGCAAATAAAGGCCAAATGGCCCATCCAGTCTGCCCATCTGCAGCATCCACTATCTTCTCCTCTCCCTGTTGGCTAAAGCTCTTAATACTTGCATTGCGATGTCATAGAGCTTAATGGTTATAGAAACATGATAGCAAATAAAGGCCAAATGGCCCATCCAGTCTGCCCATCTGCAGCATCCACTATCTTCTCCTCTCCCTGTTGGCTAAAGCTCTTAATACTTGCATTGTGATGTCATAGAGCTTAATGGTTATAGAAACATGATAGCAAATAAAGGCCAATTGGCACATCCAGTCTGCACATCTGCAGTAACCATTATCTCTTCCTCTCTAAGAGATCCCATGTGCCTATCCCAGGCTTTCTTTAAATCAGACACAGTCCGTGTATCCACCACGTCTACCGGGAGACTGTTCTACACGTCTACCACCCTTTCTGTAAAAAAGTATTTCCTCCGATTACTCCGGAGCCTATCACCTCTTAACTTCATCCTATGCCCTCTCATTCCAGAACTTCCTTTCAATTGAAAGGGACTCGATTCATGCACATTTACATCACGTAGGTATTTAAACATCTCTATCATATCTCCCCTCTCCCACCTTTCCTCCAAAGTATACAGATTGAGATTTGTTAGTCTTGTGTGTAACATGAAGATTAATACACTCTCTTCTGACTTTTTGAGCTTGAGGTCAGCAACAGAGTAGGCAAGTATTGTCTCAGCCTGGAGAGAGGAAGGGAGAGTGACCAAGAAGAAAGTATTTACAGTACTCCATAGTGACCCCCATCTTTACTAGGGGGTGCTGAAAAGTTCCCAGCCAAACCAAGAAGAGAATGATGTGGATATGGTTCAATCAATGATCTGTAACAATGTCAAAAACATAGAATTTGTTTCTGCAGATTGGCACTTAACAAAATAAAATAATATTCTTTAATGCTGCAGTGGCAAAATAACGCTCTTTATTCAGTTTGTGTGTGAGAGAAATATTTGCCTTTTTTCTCCTCTCCTTCTCTCCTTACTACAATGCTAAACTTCTAAAAACACTTTGAATATTCATTTTAAAAAATGGACTGTTGGACTAAGGTCCTGATGATTGGAGAAGTATCTCTTGAAGGTCCTTTAAATCCTCTAAAAAGTGAATTCAAAAACATATTTCTTCCAGCATTTCGTGAGTGGTCACAAACTTACCCCCTTTCAAAGGTTAATATTATGAATTTCAAAATAACAATCAGAGCAGTACACTATTCAACATCTGGTGCTCCCTAACCTCCAAAAGAGACCCCGCCGCGCTCCCCTCCTCTCCCTCAACCGATGTTCTAGCAAAATTCTTCAACAATAAGGTTTCTTCCTTGAGATGCTCCTTCCCTCCTTCAGTCTCCTACAACTCCCTAGTGCCCACCGATTCCACTCCCACCCTAATGGTCTCCAACCCTATCCCAGCTGACAGATCCTGGACCACCTTTGAGCGCGTATCTGAAACCCTGGTCCTCAATCTCTGCCTCAAACTGAAATCCTGTAACTGCTCCTTGGGCCCATTCCCCTCCTACCTATACGAGAACAATCCTGCTCAGGCTATCTCTTCTATCACCAATCTCATAAACTCCGCCCTTCAGTCGCCATTTCTCCCCAGAAATGGGTCATAACGCCTTGACCCCACTACTGAAAAAATCTGACCTTGACCCTTCCGTACCATCCAGCTATCGCCCAATTGCAAATATCCCTCTCCTAACCAAGATGCTAGAGTCCATCATTTCTACCCAACTCTCATCATACTTAGAGAGATTCTCTATTCTTCTATCCTATCAATATGGCTTTCGTCCTAACTTCAGCACCAAATCCCTACTGTGTTCCCTGATTTCAAGGGTTCAACAACTTCACTCTCGAAACAAGTTCGCCGTCCTCCTACAATTCGACCTTTCCGCTGCTTTCGACGTTGTCCACCATGATATTCTTGTTTACCAACTCTCTGAGATAGGCATCAACTCCACAGTCCTAGATTGGTTCTCTAAATTCCTCCGCTCTCGTTCTTACATTGTTAACATCAATGGCACCTCATCCTCCCCCTGGATACCGAATTGTGGAGCCCTGCAAGGCTCTCCACTATCTCCTATCCTTTTCAACATCTATATATCCTCCCTAAAACTCCTCCACCTATCCCCCCTTGAAACAATTTACACTTATGCAGATGACATCCTCGTCCTCCTTGAGACCGATTCGAACCTCACCGACCTGTCTAAGAACATATCCTCTTGTATAATGAACCTACAATCCTGGGCCCACACTGTGCAAATGAAATTGAATGAGTCCAAAACAAGACTTCTCTGGCTCAGCCCAAAACTAGACCACCTACCCACCTCCATCCCACTACCCTCTGGCTCCTCTCTGCAGTTTGAGTTCTCGAGCAAGGTCTTGGACGTCATCATCGATTCCACACCTCCAATCCTTGGTAAAAAAAAAAATGCTTTTTCAGCCTTCACATGCTGAGGAAAGTTAGATCCTGCTTCCATCAAAAACATTTTACCCTCCTTGTCCAATCTATCATCCTTTCCAGATTGGACTTTTGCAACTCTATCTACTTAAGCCTAACTAAGAAAAACCTCCACAGACTCCAACAGATTCAGAATGCCGCGGCCAAGCTCATCTTCGCTAAAAGTAAATTTGACCATGTCTCCCCACTCCTGGCCAAGCTCCACTGGCTTCCAATTATCGCCAGGGTCCACTATAAATGCGCCTGTTTAGCTTTCAAAATCCTTCATGGTATCCTCCCTCCCCTTATCCCTCTTTCTTGGAATTCCTCAAACCCTAATACCACCAGATCCTCCCACAAATTAAAACTATCCTTCCCCTCGCTAAAAGGCATATCCCACACAGAAAAGCTAGGGACCTCCCTCCACTTCAAAATCACTGAGCTCTGGAACAATCTTACCTCCCCTCTTCGGAACTTGAGCTCCCTCCAAGTTTTCCGCAAACATTTGAAAATCTGGCTTTTCACAAAAATGTAAATCTCCCTCCAATTTAGAAATCAAGGAAACTCTTATAACTTGGCATCCCAAGTCCTCTAAATTTTCTTCACACTTCTACCTCTAACCCTCTGTTTTAGTTCCTTCCTATTTCTTCCACTGTAAACCGCGCCGAGCTCTACGAACGTGGAGATGATGCGGTATACAAACCTAAGGATTAGATTAGATGTTAGCCACTAGTATAGTTAAGACCATGGATAAATTGGAGGCATTTGAGAATCAGGTACAACATCTTAGCTTCAGGCTTTTGAATTTTTCCAGGTCTTCTACTATCCTTGTTAATTTCTTAAACATTTTCTCAAGGTTCTTATATTTTCATCATTCCACATTAAATATTATCTAATGGGGAAAGGAACTGTCATTGAAAAAGTATTAGTTAATGCATGAACAACCAATGTGAAAACCTCAGGGGCTATTTCCCTGCCATTCTTTCTCCTTAAGAAAGTAGTGTGATTAAGTTTTGCATGTTTATGAATAAAACATAGAAACATAAGGCTCCTTTTACTAAGCTGCACTAGCGGTTTTAGTGTGTGTTCCAGAATAGCGCGCGCTAACCCCCGCGCTATGCGGAGAAACTAACGCCAGCTCAATGGAGGCGTTAGCGTCTACCACACATGACATTTTAGCGTGCGCTAAAACCGCTACCGCAACTTAGTAAAAGGAGCTCATAATGTCAGATAAAGGCTAAATGGTCCATCCAATCTGCCCATCCACAGCATCCACTATCTCCTCCTCTTCCTAAAAGATCGCACATCCCTGTCCCGTGCTTTCTTTAAACTCAGACCCAGTCTTTGTCTCCACCACATCTTCCGGGAGTCTATTCCACACATCTACCACCCTTTCTGTCCAAATGTATTTCATTAAATTACTCCTGAGGCTATCACCTCTTAACTTCATCCTATGCCTTCTCATTCCAGAGCTTCCTTTCAAATGAGACTTGCCTCATGCATATTTAGGTCTCCTTATCTCCCCTCTCCCACCTTTCCTCCAAAGAATACATATTCAGATTTTTAAGTTTGCCCCGTATGTCTTATGACAAGGCCCACCAACCATTTTAGTAGCTTTCCTCTGGACTGACTGTTTATATCTTTTTGAAAATGCAGCCTCTAGAATTGGAAATAATATTTTAAATTAGTCCTTTCAAGATGCTGTGGTAAAAGGTGGCCCTTACACTGCTTTTTCTCCCACATCCTAAGGCCATTAGTGTTGTCATTAAATAGCTGCTTTTCCATTTTTTTTTTTAAATTAATGTCCAAGCATTAATGTTCAAAAAAAATATATAGTGGTCTACAAAACATATATACATTTCACAAATAAATTCTATCAAAAAGCCTCAGAAATTGAGCTCATCACCTTTCCAGGTGAAAACCACAACAGCTCCTGCTCCAATCATTCTCATGAAAACCTCTCCTTCAAATATACATTATTTTTTATGGAAGTATATTAACTCCAAAAAAATGAAATATAAATCATTATTCACGTTCATCTATGCTTCCACCATGTGAAATTACAACCTTTTTTCTTTTCTAACTTTCCCCCCTCTTTTACGAACGCATAGTGTGGGTTTTAGTGCCGGCAGTGGCGGTAACTGCTCCGACGCTCATAGAATTCCTATGAGCATTGGAGGAGTTACCGCCGCTGCTGGTGCTAAAACCCATTTTATGGGTTCGTGAAAGAGGGGTTTTATGAAGTTGCTCAGCAGATTGAAAATCTCTGCTAACTGGCTAACTTACTGTAATGCCTTGTCTCCGCCCCAACTTCACTTCCGCACTGCCCACAAACTAGCCAGTTTCAGCATGGGCAGTCAGAGAGGGTATTCAGAGGCACTGATTAGCCCCAGATGGGTGATTTAAGCATCCAAGAATCTCTCCTGGCAGTTTAAATTGCTTTAAATATATTTCTTATTGCCCCACTATGAAATATCTAGAACACATTTGTCAGGAACATTATTTTTGAAATTTTCATCATAAACTTTAAAACTTTTACATCCTATCCAGTGGCGTACCTAGCATATGTGACACCCGGGGCCCATCATTTTTTGACCCCCCCCCCATCTGTATGAAAAATATGATTTATAGTAACAATCCATACGTCACACATGAGTACCTAGGAAAAGGCAGCATCTTACATACTGCAGTGAGAAGTACAACATCAATATACCCATTGTAAAACTAAACAAGCCAGACTAGTACAGATCAATCCTGCAGTCAGTAGCGTACTAAGGGGGGGCGGGGGGGGAGGTCCGCCCCAAGGGGGTGCACAGCTGGCCACCTTCCCTATTTTGATGCTCACCACCGTATCCCGGCACCGGCTCCCCCGCAGCGTCATTCCTTAACCCTGCTGGCCGGCCGGCAACTGGTAGGTGCAGACAAAAGATAAGGCAGACTGGTGGGCAGGGAAAAAGTGTCGGGCCCACAAGGCTTCACCCCCGGCGTCAATTCTAACGGAGGGTAAGTTCTGGGCCAGCCAATTGCTGTCTGGCTGGCCAGCAACTTCCTCCCTGTTAGAACTGAAGCTGGAAGTGAAATCTTGTGGGACCGATGCTTGTACGTGTCGGGCCTAGCTCGGGGAAGGAGCAGGGAAAAATCGGCTGTCGGCTTGGAGGTAAGGAAAGAATCGTGGAAGTGAATAAATCGGCACGATGGCTTTGTGTGGGCTAGGGGGAGAGAGAAAGAAAGGCAGAAATAAAGAGGGGGGCCAGGGGGAGAGAGAAAGAAAGGCAGAAATAAAGAGGGAGGCCAGGGGGAGAGAGAAAGAAAGGCAAAAATAAAGAGGGGGACTGGGGGAGAGAGAAAGAAAGGCAGAAATAAAGAGGGGGGCCAGGGGGGAGATAGAAAGAAAGGCAGAAATAAAGAGGGGGAGCAGGGGGAGAGAGAAAGAAAGGCAGAAATAAAGAGGGGGGCCAGGGGGAGAGAGAAAGAAAGGCAAAAATAAAGAGGGGGACCCGGGGGAGAGAGAAAGAAAGGCAGAAATAAAGAGGGGGCCAGGGGAGAGAGAAAGAAAGAGGGGGGCCTAGGAGGAGAAAGAAGGAGGATCAGAAGAAGGACCAGAGACTTATGAAATCACCAGACAAAAAGGTAGGAAAAATGATTTTATTTTCAATTTAGTGATCAAAATGTGTCCTTTTTGAGAATTTATATCTGCTGTCTATATTTTGCAGTTTGGCCCCCTTTTATTAAACCACAATAGTGGTTTTTAGCGCAGGGAGCCTATGAGCGTCGAGAGCAGTGCGGGCCATTCAGCACAGCTCCCTGCACTAAAAACCACTATTGTGGTTTAGTAAAAAGGGTGGGGGTATTTGTATATTTTTGTATAGTTGTTACTGAAGTGACATTGCATAGAGTCATCTGCCTTGACCTCTTTGAAAACCCCCCCGAATATAAATGATAATTAAAATTTTCTCTGCGTACAATGTGCTTTGTGTTTTTTTAAAATTTTATTATTGGTAGATCATTTTGACTTGGTCATTTTAAAAGTAACTCGCAAGCCCAAAAAGTGTGGACATCCCTTCTGTAAACAGTGGTGTCCGTCCCAGCTTGTGCTCCCTCCGGTGGTTGTTTCACTTCTGGCTGGCTCCCCTGCTCAAAGCCGCGGGTATCGGCTCCTCACGCAATCCGCGGCTGCTTCAGAAGTGTTCCCTCTGACGTCACGATGTCAGAGAGAAGGCTTCCAACGCAGCCGTGGATCGTGTGAGGTGTAGACGCCTGCTGCTTTGAGCAGGGGAACTGGCCAGACATGCTGGGCAGGGAAGAGATGTTCCTGCTGCACAAGGAAGTGGGGGGGGGGAGAAAGAAATGCTGCACAGGGAAGGGGGGAGTAATGCTACTGCTGCACAGGGAAGGGGATGAGAAAAATGCTGCTGCTGCTGCACCCAATTGGGGAGAGAGAGGGAAGAAGGGAGACGGAAGACAAGGGAGAGGAACCAGAGATGCCAAGTCCATGGGAGGGAGGGATGGAAAGGAAAGGAGATACCAGACCATGGAGGGAGAGGAAGAGATGCCATGGCATGGAGGGAGGGAAGGGAAGGAGATAGAGACACCACACCATGGTGTGGAGTGGGAAGGAAGGAAGGAAAGGAGAAGAGAAAGAGAGAGATGCCAAAGAATAGGGGAGGGGGTGGAGACAGAAAAATGGAGAGGGGGTGAAGCTGAAATGAATCATGTGCAAAGGAGAGAAGGGACCCCAGATATACAGTTTATTGAAGGGACATAGAAAGAGGGAAGATGCCATATGGAAGAGAGAGAGGGTGGACGGTAGATGGAAGGGGCAGAGGGAGTGTGGGCAGTAGATGGAAGGGGTAGAGAGAGAGGGCAGAAGCTGGGTGGAAGGGGCAAAGAGAGGGCAGATGTTGCATGGAAGGGAGAGAGGACAAGCGCTGTATAGAAAGAAGAGAGAGAAGATGATTAAAGCAGAAACGACAAAAGGTAGAAATATTTTTTTGTTGCTTTACTTAGAATCAAATAATATTGTAACTGTATTGGTAAAAGTTTATAAATAGGAAATGGAAATAAGGCAATTTATTGGACTACACCCCTTTCCTCAGGACAGAATAGAATAACAGCAGTATACTATACTGTTCTGAAGAAAGATTTGGCCTCTGAAAGCTAATTGAAAAATGGATTAGTCCAATAAAATGGTATTTTCTTATTTCTCATTATTTGTTTTATTTTTATTTGTTAATTTGTAAAGTGGTGATTGTTATGTATCAGTTTTTTCAAATTTACATCTACTGTCTTTATATTTTGCACAGTATTAGGGGACATGTGTCACTGTTTTTGTGGTGTTGTGGTGTTGCATTGTATGCGGAGTCTGGTTTCTTGGCAGTTCAGTTTAACTTTTGTCTACATATTTCTATTTTTAGTTTGTGATTATTCCATATTGGGCGAGGGTGTATCTCTGTTCTGTGTGTATGAAAAGGACATAGTTTTCAGTTGGCATTGACTGCAGGATCAATTGACTGTGCGGGATCTGGCTTGTTTAGTTTTATAATGTATGTGTTGGTGTTCTAGTGCTCAATGCAGTGTTTAAGATGCTGCCTTTTCCTAGGTACACTCTTGTTGTGCAATATGTGCATTGTTACTAAAAATATATATTTTTCATATAGATGGGGGGGGGGTGTCAAAAAATGATGGGCCCCAGGTGTCACATATGCTAGGTACGCCACTGCCTGCAGTCAATCCTAACAAGTCACACATGAGTACCTAGGAAAAGGCAGCATCTTACATATTGCAGTGAGCAGTACATCAATATACCCATTGTAAAACTAAACAAGCCAGACCAGCACAGATCAATCCTACACCGTCAATCCTAACAGAAAACCATGTCTTTCGAACACACAGAACACAGAAAACACCTTCGCCTAGTATGGAATATGTCATCACAAACTAACCCCTCCCCCTTTTACAAAACTGTAGTGTGGATTTTAGCCACAGTGGTAACAGCTCTGGCACTCATAGAATTCTGAGCATCAGAGCTGCTACCACCATGGCTGGCGCTAAAAAACGCTCCACAGTTTTGTAAAAGGGAGGATAAAATAGAAATACATAGACAAAGGTTAAATTGAACCAGCAAGAAGCTGGACTCTGCATACAATGCAACACCACAGAAACAGTGACACATGTCTCCTAAAGCAATAAATAAATATAAAATTTTTATTCTACCTTTGTCTTCTCTAGTTTCTGCTTTTCTCATCTTCTTGTTACTCTCTTCCTTCCATCCACTGTCTGCCGTCTCTCTGCCCCTATATGGCATCTTCTCTCCTTCTATGCCCCTTCCAGAAACTGTATGCCTCCCCCTTCCATCTCTCCTTTAACCCCCATTGGTCTGGCATCTCTCTCCTCTCCTTCCCTCTCGCACACCTCTTCTCTGCAATCCCTTTCCCTCATTTTCCTTTTCAATTTATTTTCTGCATCCGTCTAGATTACATTCTTACTACCCTCTCATCAATTTCCTTTTTTACTGTCTACCTACAGCTCATCACCTCTTTCCCTCACCCCCTCCAGTATTTTCCTAACTCAATCCTTTTCCCCCATCATGTGCCCTCCTTTTATTTATCCCCTCCTTCCATCATGTGCCCTCTTTCTCTACCCCTTCCATCTAGTACCTTCTCCTCTCTCTGTCCACTTCCTTCCAGCGTGTGCTCCCCTCTTTCTCTCCTCCCATTTCCTTCCTGCATTTGCTCCCTTATCTCTCCCATCTGAACTTCCATCCAGCATAGGCTCACCCTCTATTCTCCCCACTACCATCCAATGTCTGCCCTTTCTCTCTCCATCCATCCCTCTTCAATCAGCATCTGCCCCCTTTCTTTCCCTCCACCACTCTTCCATTCCAGCAGTCCTGCTCCTTTCCCGTGATGACTATAGCTGCCAGCTGCCGGTCCACCCCATTTTGATGTACTTGCTCTGGAGCGGAGTCGGCAGCTGCGTGCTGGAAGGTCCTGCGATGACTCATCGCCGGCTTTGCTCCGGAAGAAGTAAGTTACGTCGGAGGTGGTGGATCCGGCAGACGCAGGGAGTTACGTCAAAGTCCCGCGATGACTGCGTCTGCCGGGTCCACCCCCTCCGACGTAACTTACTTCTTCTGGAGCAGAGCCAGCAGATGAGTCATCGCGGGACCTTCCTTCACCTCCGCACGGCTGCCGACTCTGCTTCAGAGCAAGTAAGTCAGAAGGGATCCACCGGAAGCCGCGTGGAGGTGCAGTTACTGTTGCACAGTAGGACGACTCGGAACTGGCCGGCTGTGCACCCCCCATAAGGCGTACACCCAGGGCAGACCGCCTCCCTTTGGTACACCACTACATACGAGGAATAACAAAAGTACTGGTTCTGTTCCAATCTAGCTTTCTGTCTTCCCTGCTATTACTTTCTCTTTTCTCTTCCACTCACTTTTTTCTTCCTCATTTCAGACAATCTGGTATAGTCAGGGTAATTTTTTTTTCCCTTAAGGAGGTTGCACTTTCTCTTCCTGGACCTGTGAAATGTATTCAGATTCAGTTTGTAGGACCAATTAAACATCAAGGCAAACTCCTTGCTAATTTTGAATAAGGGATTTGTACCTTAGCAGAAAACTGGGGAAATAAGGTTTATAATCTTGACCACTGTGACTGTTTAAAATTTCTCCAGACCAGTGGTACCTTCCACTCCAGGTACAGTGAGGAAAGGTAAGAAAGCTCAGGAAATGTTTAGATTGTATGAGCGGGTCCAAATCATCATGGACTCCAGCTAAATATAACAAGAGGCCAGAACACCACGGCTGATACCTCTACAGTCTGATCTGAATCCATTTACAACTGCCATAGAGAGTGGTGTGTGCCAGAACTAGTGTAAGAAGAAACTATTGCCCTGCCACTGCTGACTCTGATCCTATCTAGTTAATAAATCTGCCAGCACACGATCCTCCAAGATAGGGACATTTGTGATTTACAGCAAATGTTTGCCCAGAGTGGCTCAATCACTCAAGACTGTCCTAGCCAAAGTGACGTTCCAGATTGCGAAAGGCACAAGAGGACGTGCAAAGTACAGAACTGGAGGTGTGTGGAGGTCGGGGGAGGGGAGGGAGAGGAATCGGTGTGATCTAGGAATAGAAGGGAATTGTCTCAGCATTTCTGGCTGGTTCCTCTGCTCAAAGCTGCGGACGTCTACACCTCACGCGACCCGCGGCTGCGTCGGAAGCCTTTTCTCTGATGTCGTGACATCAGAGGGAACGCTTCCGACGTAGCCGCGGGTCGTGCGAGGAGCCGATGCCCGCGGCTTTGAGCAGGGGAGCCGGCCAGAAGCTGTAGAACAGCCGGAGTGGGCACCCTCCGACATTTTTGTTTACTGCCACTGCTGCTGGTTAAAGAAAGCAGCAGCAGCAGAATAGGGAGGGTGGCCAGCTGTGAACCCCCTTGGGGCATGCACCCGGGGCGGACCACCACCCCCGTCCCCCCCTTGGTACGCCACTGATCCTATCCCTCTCATTAGACTCCTGGGCTCCTCTCATTTGCAGCATATATCTTATAACCCTTTGTTTTCTGTTACCCATAAGGTTCTTCAGGAACTAGATAAAAAATTGGATCATCCATGGCTTCAATCCTCATTTTGTCCTATATGGCGAAACTCTAAATTCTTGATAGAGAAAAAACAGTTTTCCTGGCCCTCTTGGTACAAACATCAAATATTGCATCTTTGTGTCACCCAAATGGAACTTGGCTTACTTTTAGTAAATTGAAAGATAAATACTCCTTGCCAGATTCATAGTTCTACCAATGGCTACAATTAAGATCGGTTATCAAGAAATCTGGACTTAATCCAGTTACTGCTAACCATCTCCCCATATTGTTTATTCTCTCCAATCAATTTCTCATGCTGGGTCACGCAGCATCCAAATACTATAAATTGATTAAAGATATTCAGTCTAGCTTACCAATCTCCCTGAAAAGATCTTGGGAAGAAGATTTACGAGGGCTATTCAAAAAGTATCAGACCTTAATTTTTCTTGTGTAAACAAATAAAGCTAGGAAGGTGTGGTTTGGTTCACGTATGTAGGCAACCCTAATGTGCATGCTTGAATCTTTTCCTGCCTACAGAAGCTGTCAGTCGTTGGCAGACCACCGATGAGTGAGGAAGTGTAAGTGAGCAAATGACAGAAAAAGTGACAAAATGACAGAAAAAGTTGAACAACGCTAATACATTACATTTTGTGTAAAGCTTAGTGATTCCCAAGAATCCGCAAGATTCAACAGGCCTTTGGAGATGAAGCAATGGGCACCACACAGATAAAGGAGTGGTACAATCGCTTCAGAGATGGCCGCACATCAATGGAGAGTGAAGCACGTTCTGGTAGACCCTCAATATCCAGCAATGAGATCATCATTGACCAAATGAGGACACTGGTGATATAGGATCATCGAATCACCAAGGGGTACTACCAAGAAGTTCTGTGTTGCCTTCATAATGCTGTGAGATGCAAATGGTTGGACCTGTGAGCAGCTGGCAATTGACAGCTCCATCACAATAACGTACCTGCCCATTCTTCACATTTGATATGGAGTCTCTTGGCCAAACACAACACACCTGTGATTCCTCAGGCTCCCTACTCTCCTGACATGGCTCCGTTTGACTTTTGGCTTTTCCCCAAGCTGAAAATGCCCCTGAAAGGGACCAGATTTCAGTCAAGAGAAGACATCATGCAGAATGCGACGGACCAGTTGTGAGCAATCTCAAAAGAGGCATTCCAGCGCTGCTTCCGACAGTGGCAGAGCCATTGGAAGAAGTGTGTGGCAGCCCAAGGGGACTACTTTGAAGGGGATTAGTATAAGATTGTTGTATCTGAATATGAGAATTTTTTTATGAATAAATGTCCTTTTGAACAGGCCTCGTAGGCTGTCCCATTTCTGACACTGACTGGAACTCCTTGTGGCAATCCATATTTCACATTTCCAGATCAGCTTCGGTTATGTAAACATAAGAACATAAGAATTGCATCTGCTGGGTCAGACCAGTGGTCCATCGTGCCCAGCAGTCCTCTTCTGCGGCAGCCCTTAGGTCAAAGATACTTATAAAAAGTAAAATTTGTCCTGGAAGGAATTTGGGACTATATTTAAATACCACTCTAAATCATGAAAATCCATTAAATGGGCAAAAAAATACTTCCCAAAGCAACTGGCAGATCTTGCCTATTGCCGTTCCTACTCTGAGTTGATTTCAAGGTACCACATTCCAGTGAACTAATGGTTTGAATAGCTTGATGTAACAGGAAGGCCAGGTTCCACTAGCTATGCATAGCACCCTGTGCCTGTGTAATCTTACCAGGAACCTTTTCTCCAGGAGAGATGAACCACCAAAGGGTTAGCTCCTTCGGTAACAGAGACCCCCATCTTCTTCCAAAGACTCATTCAAATAACCTTTTGGCACAACACTGGCTATGCTCCATTTCTCCAACACCAAATCTTCAGACAGGACAGACCTGAGGGTCTGAACCATTTAATTCTCCAAGTCTTGGCCTCTTAGAAAGGGAAGCTTTGCTTGCCTAAAGTTTCCCACTAGTACCTGAGACTGCTTTATTAGGAAAGTGTTATGAAGAAGCAGCACCAACTCTGGAGAAAAATTCTCTACACTGTGCTCAGAGAGTGATTCAGATTGTAATGAAATAGATTTCTCTTGTAAGGGCTGAGCAGGAAGCAAGTTTGCAAGATCTAAAGAGGAGGGAGGAAGACCGACTCCTCCTCATCCATTAGCCTCTTCGTCCAATATCAAAGTGTTTAGTGGGAATAAAGCATGTTTTTCCTTCTACATAGGGCACAATGGACTCTGGTCAAGTCTCATTAAATGAATCCTACCTTTTCTAGAGTGTTGGACTTGTAACAATGACTCACTCGGAAAATTTGACCAAATCACCAATGCCTACCTAGACTCCCACTGGCTACCAATAAGAGCCTGAGTTCAATTTAAATTCTACTGTCTACTATTCAAAGCAATAAACGGAACTGCACCTATCTACCTACACAACCGCCTAAACCAAAACCTCACATCCAGACTATGGAGAACCCAGACCCCATTCTCCTACCCACCACTCAAGGGAACTCAGCGCAAGAAGATGTATGACGCCCTCCTAGCGACGCAGGCAGCGAAACTGGACCCCTCTATCTCCAACCTGCTGACAGCAACAAGAGACTTTAAATCATTTTGAAAAGATCTTAAAACTCTGCTATTCAAAAAATCTTTAGAATCCTCTTAACTCTCTTTATCTTTAGAGCTCTCCTGTCCTTCCCCGCAATCTCCCCGGTGTCTCCCTCCCCTCTTGCTATCTTTCCTCAATTACTCCTCAAAGCCTCTAGTATGCATCCAACCCATTTTGTAATTTCCTGTAAATGTCCAGCCATCTTCTAATGTAATCAGCTTAGAACTGCAAGGTACAGGCAGAATAGAAGTCACTAATGTAATGTAATGTAATGTAAAACATGTGGAGGGGCATAATCAAAAGAAACGTTTAAGTACTTTTTGGGCCTAAGTCGCTAGTCGCCCAAAGTTGGCAATGTCTAAAGTCCATTCCCGAAAAATACATCCAAAATATTTTTCTTTTTGAAAATCGTCTTGGTATATGTCCAATCATTTGGTCGGCCACACCGCTAAGTCGTCTATCTTTATACCCCATTCTCGTCCAAAAATTTGTCCAAGTCAAAAATGCCTAGAACAAGACCTTTTGGATGTGGGAGGGGCCAGCAAAGTGATGGACTGATACCCAGATGTGGTAACACAGTAGTGGGGCACCTTACAGGGCACAGCAAACTTCACAAAAAGGGTGCCATATACGCATCTCACCACAATTCTCTTATAGGTCATGGTGAGCCCCCCCAAATACCCCCTAAAACCTACTAGACCAACCTGTCTACAACCCCAATAGCCCTAGACTATTTAAGCCACCTCTGTGTTGCTCTACTAGGCTTTTCTATGCCAGGTACTGATGTTCTGGAGGCAGATATGTAAAGTTTTTATTATAATTGTTATGGCGGTGGGGGGGGTCAGTGATCACTTGGGGAGTGTGTGTGGGACTGTACTTTGGGTTTGCAGTGGTTATCTGGTCA
The DNA here is from genome assembly GCF_902459505.1 of Geotrypetes seraphini. Taxonomy (NCBI): domain Eukaryota; kingdom Metazoa; phylum Chordata; class Amphibia; order Gymnophiona; family Dermophiidae; genus Geotrypetes; species Geotrypetes seraphini. The sequence goes on along the minus strand of NC_047086.1, from coordinate 169,127,761 downwards.
GTTTGGATACCTTTTTGCCACTTAGACCTGGTTTTCAATCGTCTAAGGGCTCCTTTTACTAAGCTGTGCTAGCGGTTTTAGCGCACGCAGAATTCCCATGTGCTAGATGCTAATGCCAGCATTGAGCTGGAGTTAGTTCTAGCCATGTAGCATGGGTTTAGCACACGCTAAAATTCTACATGCGCTAAAAACGCTATCGCAGCTTAGTAAAAGGAGCCCTAAGTTGATACGTATAAGTTCCGTTTGGGCAGCCTTGTTAAACTTTTGGTTATACTTATAGTACAACTAAGTCTAGGTCTGCCCACATCCAGCTCAAATCCCGCCCTCACCACTCCTCCTAAAACGCCACTTGTAGTTCTGGGCATAGAGCAGCACTGAAAAGGCCTAAGTCGTTTTTAAATACCTCTAAAATGCAGTTTGATTATTGTCACTTGGATGACTTGTCTTACTGATCGTCCAAGTGCCGATTTAGGCCAGTTTTTAGACGTATTTCCATTTCGATTATGAGCCCCTTACTGTTTTGCTGTCCTTCCATACAATATTACTGGAAATCTGTCTGGGATAACATATGTTCTTTGTTTCATATAAATGTTGCCCTATCTTATCAGATGCTGTTGTTGAAATCATCTATACTCTCCTGTAATCTATCTTTAGATCAGTGTTTTTCAACCTTTTTACACCCATGGACCGGTAGAAATAAAAGAATTATTTTGTGGACCGGCAAACTACTAGGACTAAAATTTAGAAACCCTGTTTCCACCCTATCTCCGCGAATTCGGTCACCTCAGTAACTATAGATAAATATAGCACAAAATATAGACAGCAGATATAAATTCTCAAAACTGACACGTTTTGATCACTAAATTGAAAATAAAATCATTTTTCCTAGCTTTGCTGTCTGGTGATTTCATGAGTCTCTGGTTGTGTTTCCTTCTGTCTGTGTATCCTTTCTTTCATTTCTTTCTTTCTGCACTCAGGCCCAAGAATTGTCCCTTTCTAATCCCTCCCTCTTTCCTTCCTATGTTCTTAGTGCCCCCGGTGCCTCCTTCCCATGTTTTTAGTGCCCCCATTGCCTCCTTCCCATGTCCTTAGTGCCCCTTCCTGTCTTTAGTGCCCCAATGCTTCCTTCCCATGTCTTTAGTGCCCCCAGTGCCTCCTTCCCATGTCCTTAGTGCCCCAGTGCTTCCTTCCCATGTCTTTAGTGCCCCCAGTGCCTCCTTCCCATGTCCTTAGTGCCCCCAGTGCCTCCTTCCCATGTCTTTATTCCCCTCAGTGCCTCCTTCTCATGACCTTAGTGCCCCTTCCTATGTCTTTAGTGCCCCCCAGTGCTTACTTCCCATGTCCTTAGTGCCCCCGTGCCTCCTTCCCATGTCCTTAGTGCCCCCAGTGCCTTCTTCCCATGTCCTTAGTGCCCCCAGTGCTTCCTTCCCATGTCTTTAGTACCCCCAGTGCCTCCTTCCTATTTCTTTAGTGCCCCCAGTTCCTCCTTCCTATGTCCCTCTCACTGCCTTCCACATTTTGTCCCACCCCCCACCCCCGAAGCCAGCCTACCTGCCTGTCTACCTCTCTCCCTCCCTCCCTGGCCAAAGCCTGCCTGCTTGCCTGCCTACCTCCTTCCCTCCCTGCCACGCAAAAAAAAAAAAAAAGACTCCCTCCTTCCTTTCCCCAGGTCGGCTGCTATCTTATCGCCCTGCTGCTGCTACTGCTAAAGCCAACAGGAAGCCTTCTTTCTGATGTCAATTCTGACGTCGGAGAGGACGTTCTGGGCCAGCCAGGCAGCAATTGGCTGGCCCAGAATGTCCTCTCCGACGTCAGAATTGACATCGGAAAGAAGACTTCCTGTCGGCTTTAGCAGCAGCAGGGCGGTAAGATAGCAGCCTTTAATCTTGCTGCCCTATGCGGACCGGCAGAAATTTCCTGCGGACCGACACCGGTCCGCGGACCGGCAGTTGAAGAACAGTGCTTTAGATGATGCTTACTTATTTGATGTCCTTATTTCCTTAGCCATAAAAATTCTCCTTGGCTCCTGGAAAAACCTCTCTCAGGCTTTTCACATTCAATGGTGGAATTTGGTATGTTTAACATACAGATTTGAAGCTTATTTAGTTAAAAAAACTTGAGAGATTCTACCATTTTCAACGTAAATGGAACTCCCTTAAGCTGTATTTACAAGGCTCCAACTCTTGAAATTGTATTTTTGTTTGATCCTTCTTCTTCTTTTCTTCTTATTTAGATTTCTATTATGTTCTGCTTTTTATCGGTTGGTATTTAGATCCATGATATGTTTAGTTTATTACTGGTTGGTAATTGTTACATCTGTGAGATTCCTCGATTTCTTGGTGAGCTTATTTACAGTATTGATATATTTGTTAGTTTACTCATGTTTCATACCTTAGAACTGTATTTCTTGTGTATAGCTCATGTTCTCTTTTGGTTCTCACTTTGACTTTAAAAAAACAAACAAAACTTTTTAGTTTGTGAATCATTTTGAAATTCTGGTTGGAATTTGATTTCTTTCCATACGGTATGAATTGTGTGGTACTGCCTTGCTTAAACGATGGAGAGCAGGCTGGCCACCAATATTTAAGGAAACTTAATAGGCCATTCCACTGAATATCAACTTTGATCAATATTGCATTGTCCTATTAGTGAGAGGACAACCCAAAGGTGAAGCCTGAGTAGAGCTGATTAAGTAAGAAGGGCTAACTGAGCTATTACTAGAAAGAAAGCTTTTTTTTTTTTTTCTGGTTGGCTCCCGCATTGTGGAACAACCTCTCTCAGGCGATTAGGGGGGGAAAAAGTTTTTCAAAAATTAAAGTTTTGTTGAAGACATTTTTTAAATAGGTTTTTAATGGGGATTTGGAAGTGGATAACAAAATATCCCCTGCTTTTACAAAGCCACTCTAGTGGCTGCCACTGTAGTAGCTGCCCCAAAGCCCATAGGGATTTAAAGGGTATCAAGTTAGCCACTAATGCTTCTTTGTAAAAGGAGGGAGGTATATTAATAGTTTTACAGTACTTTGTCAGCAAGAAAATGTGATGATTGATCTATGTTGTCTTCTAATTTGTGTATATTTGACTGATGGATAGGTGTTTTCTATAAAGATATTAGAGTTTTATGTTTTTTGTGTTTTTATGTATAGTGATTTTGATTTTAAACCTCTTTGTTTTTATTTTGGGCTAGGCGGTATATTAAGTTTATTATAAGCATAAACATAAATAACACCTCCTTTTACAAAAACTCAGAAGAGGTTTTTAGCATTGGCCGGAGTGCTGAATACTCTTTCTGCCCTGGTGGGCTCACAATCTATCTAATGTATCTGGGGCAACGGGGGGGGGGGGGGGGGGGAATTAAGTGACTTGCCTGGGTCACAAGGAGCAGTGTGGGTTTGAGCCCACAACCTCAGGGTGCTGAGGCTGTAGCTTTAACCACTGTGCCACACACTCCCCACAAATTAAATGCTGAAACTACACGGAGTTGGTATGATTTCCAATATTATGTTAAATAGACAACTGCTGTAGTTTTTGGCAGATTCAATTTTTTTTCCAATGATGGGTTGTAGCCCTGAATTTCATAGAAGAAACACAGTGGGATCCACCCAGTGGGTGAACCAGGATTTCATCAGAATGTCCTTCATTCAACTGCTGAATAAAGGACTTCCTTTTTGAAAGCCTGGTACACCCGTTGCAGCATACCCACTGTGTTTCTTCTGTGTTTGCATTATGTAGGATCTTCTTGGTTTGCTTCTTTCTTTGTGCATTGAATTTCACAGAATACTTTCAAGATTTCAGTATGTGATGGTTATTTTAGCAGTCCTACTATTATGGCTTTCCATGATTCCTTCCAGTTACTCAGAACCCCACATGAGTTTTGGCATTCATTGTGATTTCTCGTAATATGTACAGTTTCCCAGGTCTCATTCTAAAAGTGACTTGACTAGCAAATTCAGTTTTGAATTGTCTGATACGATAACACTAAAGCACAGAGAGAAGGAAATTCTGAAGTTAAGGCTAAGTGAAGCAAGCAATTAAAATAATTCATGTGACATCTCATACAGTTCAGTATTGCATATTATTTGTTATGAGTAAAAATACATCGATGCTGGTATATACAGGGTACACTGATAATTGTAGCATTGACTCTGAAAACGGCCTTGTTTGTTTAAAACATAACTTTCAGAACAAGTTGAATAACTGATTTTTGACAGGTATTATGGCTTGGTAAATGTTTATAAAAATTTAAAGGATAAAACAGCTTTTCATACAAACTGCACAGTGTTATATGTTTGGCATCCTTATTTCAGAAGGAATTCTTGTCCAAGCAGGTCCTGTTACAAACTCTATTCTATGGTTGAAGACTTTAATAAATATAGATATTTTAAAAAAGCCCAACCCCCCCAGCTTTCATCATTAATCAAGCACAGATGTGAATCAACCTATAAACAACTTCAATCTCTTTAGTCTGTGGAATAAAAATATATACTTTTGTGTGTGCATATATATTAAGCCCATACATTTAGAGTACATGTTTGTCCTATGAATTCATTTTATTTTAATTTATACCAGGAAGGAAAAGAACAAATACACCTATATTTTATGTACATACATATGTTATCTTTTCCACAGTATAATCATCAGAGTTTAGTGTTTACTATCATAAAGGGGAAAGGTCATGGATTTGATATATTGCCCTTCTGTGGAACAACCAAAGTAGTTTACATTTATTATATACAGGCACTTTCTCAGTCCCTAATAGGCTCACAATCTAAGTTTTTGTACCTGGTCAATGGATGGTTAAGGGGCCTTTTTACTGAATTGTGTTAAGCACTAATGTATGCTTAACATAGCAAAAAAAAAAAAGACTTACCACGCATTAAAGCACTTGTGGTAACTTGCCTGTGAATGTCAACTAAGTGCGTGTTATTTATTTACTGGGACATTTTTTCAGGAGCGGTCATGGATGAGAAATGGGGATGGGAGTGTTATCAAGCTAGCTCATTCAGATTAGCACAAATTAACAGAATAATGCAGGGTAAATAAGGCCTGATTCTATATAAGTGCCAAGGTTAGGCACAGCTAGGCGCCCTAATCACAGGCCACTAGCAAGCCTAACTTACCCTCCCTAGGCGCTATGTGGATATCCACGCGTAACCTAAATTGATATTAAAATAATGTTCTGTTACCATGCCCTTTAATCCGATTAAAAACAATTTAGTTCTGCACAGAACTAACCCCTCATTTTACAAAAGCGCGGAAGAGGTTTTTAGCGCCAGCTGGTGCACTGAATGCTCTGCGCCGCTCCAATGAACCTTCAGCACGCCAGCTGGCACTAAAAACCTCTTCCGGGCTTTTGTAAAATGAGGGGTTAGTTCTGTGCAGAACTAAATTGTTTTTAATCGGATTAAAGGGCATGGTAACAGAACATTATTTTAATATCAATTTAGGTTACACGTGGATATCCGCATAGCGCCTAGCGACACCGTCGAGGCACCCTCTGAGGATAAGTAGGCGTGCGTGGTTCAGGCCGGAGAGTAAGTGTGGTTGACTTAGGTATCACTAGGCATCTGAGGTAGGTACTGGGAAATTAGGTATGTAAAGCCTAGCCTAATATTACCGGCTTCTACCTCTATGATGCTTAGTGATGTCTAAGTCTGCTTAGACGCTGCTAGGAATGATTCTATAAAGGATGCCTAGCAGTTGATTGACGACCACACAGTGTGGCACCTACAACTTAGCCACTGCTAAGGGCCGTTTATAGAATCAGCGTCATAGTCCCTCCTAAATACGAGGTAGTATAAGTGCTCCTGTGTTAGTTTTTTGCAAGTCTTGTGCTTTAATGGAAAAAACTAGTGCAGGTCCTGCAACAAAAACAATAATAAAAAAAATCCTTGAAATGCTGGAGCTTTAGATATGGACTTAGCATGCAGGAAAATCTGGGGTTAAAAATCACTAAGCCCATATTTTAGTGTGCTCTAGTAAAACAGCCACTAGGGACCAGATTCTATAAATGGCACTCAAAATTAGGTAAGAAAATCAAGCAAACAATTTTTTTTAAAAAAACAGTATAGATCTCAATGATAAGATGCTTGCACTACCAACATAAGAACATAAGAATAGTCTTCCTGGGTCAGACCAATGATCCATCAAGCCCAGTAGCCCATTCTCACAGTAGCCAACCCAGGCCCCCTAGTACCTGGCCACAACCCAAAGAGTAGCATCATTCCATGCTGCCGATCCAGGGCAAGCAGTGGTTTCCCCCATGTCTTTCTCAATAACAGACTACGGACTTTTCCTCCAGGAAATTGCCCAAATCTTTCTTAAAATCAGAGACCTCAGAATAAGTATACCTGTAGTTATTCTGAGGTCTCTTTTTCTCCACTTTTTTTGTAGTCGGTGGCGCAGCTAGGGTGAGTGGCACCCATGGCAGTAGTGCCCCTCCCCCGCTCGTTTTCAAAATCCCCCCCGCCACGCATAAACCCCTCTTCCCTCCCCCGTACCTCTTTAATTGTCCCAGCTCGAGTAGCATCACAAACCTCCTGCCTGTGTTGTGTCGGCTCTCCCTCTGATGTCACTCCCTAGACGTGGGAACTGGAATTGATGACAAAGAGAGCCGACACCGACGCGGGCAGCAAGTTTGTGATACTTCTCGTGCCTGGAGCATTAAAGAGGTAGAAGGGAAGGGGGTGTATGCACGCGCGGGGGGCGGGAAGGAACAGGGGGCAGAGATGAAGAGGGGTGCTGGCACCCCCACCAAGACGGCACCAGGGGTGGATCGCCCCCCCCCCCCCGGCCCCTCCCTTACTACACTACTGTTTGTGGTGATGCAGGTATATTTTCATAGGGGTCTATAGCTATTACAAAACTGTTTTTGGATTTTCTTATTTATATGTTCTACTCAAAGTTATGTGTCAGAAAGTAATCTGCACTAAGTGCTATTCTGTAAAGGGTGTGTGCTCTTTATAGGGTAGTGCTTAAGTGCAGATCCAGTGCCAAACTTTGGGTGGAAAACTTTGAGCGACTACTAAAACCTGGTGTAAATGCTGGCATAAAATTAGACACAGTCTGGCAAATTCTATATAGTCTGCCTAAAGTTAGGTGCCTGCATTAGCGTGCCCAGTTGATGTAAGCACTTAACTGAATTGATTAATAGGCTTTATTGGCACTTAACACCTCATAACTGGCTTTAACTGGACTTAATTGAAAGTTAGGTGCCTAATTCGAAAAACACGATTCTCTAAAAAGTATGACCCATATTCTATAAACGGTGCCTTAACTTAGGCGCTGGTTGGTACCCTAATGGTGTCTAGGCCATGAGAGAAACACTGTTCAAATGCTACTTTAAAAAAAAAAAATTTCAAGTCATCTCCAAGCGCCTATAAAAACGGCATCGGAATCGCACCTCCGGAGATACCTACTGGCGCCTAATGCCCCTGTAGGCATGGCTAAACCTGGAAGTGGTGTTAAGCGCCGGTAGTCCCCTCTGAGCTGCGATTCACGGGAAAGGCGGGCGCCAGACATGTAGGCCTTGAAGACCCTGGCCTACATGTCTGGCGCCTCCCTTTGCCAGAGGCGCAGTTCTCAAAACAGCGCCATTGTGCCACTGACAATAGCACCAGTTGGAGAATCTGGGCCTATGTGCCTAGTCCAAAGCACCTATCTAAAAATGGCAGATCATGGACGTGTTTTCAAGTTAGGTGCCTCTTTGTGAATTAGGTGCCGTTAGGTGTCTAACTTAGGTGCAGGTATTTAGGCAAAGAAAACCCTGCCATAATTAGGGTGCACCTAAATTCAGGACCCCTAGCCACGCCTAAGCGCAATTCTTTAAAGTGTGCCTAACTTTTTAGGATCACGCTTAGCACCGCATTAGTCGGCATCTAAATTTTAGGTGCACTTTATAGAATTGGGCCCACTCGTATTTGTATTGTGTTTATTTATTATTCGCCTTATACAAAGAGAATCATAAAATCATACATCCAAAGCAAACAGAAATCATACATCCAAAGCAAACAGAAAGCACAGAGCATTTAGCCGCGACCATAACCCATGTTAACAGCAATCGTCCTCCCTATCCAAAAATAACTGTGCAGGCAAATTTTCAGAACGCTGCTGATACACCCATGCTTCTCCCATGGCCACACCCTTTTAAAATACTCACTATGGGGCCATATTCTATATATGGCATCTAAAATATCAGCGCCGACTAGAACCGTGCTTAGTGTGATCCTATAAAAGGCATGTGCACGTTACAGAATTGCGCTAAGCACCAGCGCATGTCATAACTTTTAGGTGCGCCTATGTAGGCCAAGGAAAACCAGGCCTAAATACCTGCGCCTAACTTGTGTGTGCATCGGCATATTGTATAACAGTGCCCCCTTTTCAGATTCACGCACTAGAACTGACGTGGCACTTTATAGAATGCACCTAATTAGTGTCAATTAGCGTAAGTTTTGGTGTGTCAATTGTCTCATTAAACAGTTAAGTTGGTGGGCTAATTAAGATACCATATACAGAACCAAAGGCACAGCAAAGGTGAGCAGCGCCCGGGGCAGTGGCACCCCTCCCTCGTCCTTTCCCCCGCCCACCCCCTTCTGCCGCGCAAGCATGCTCCTTCGCCGTACCTTTTTAATATTGGCTCAAGTGGCCACCAAATTACTGCCCATGTCGGCTTCAGCGCTTTCTCTGATGTCACTTCCTAGGCGCGGGTTCCGGAAGTGACGTCAGAGAGAGCCGAAGTTGGTGGCAGCAAGTTGGTGGCTGCTCAAGCCAAAGTTAAAAGGTGGGGGAGGGAAGGGAAGTGTGCAGCAGGAGCGGGAAGAGGGGGGCAGAGAAGAGGAGGGGTGTCAGTGTCCCAAGGAAGATGGCGCCCAAGGCAGACAGCCCCCCTCACCGGGCAGAACTAGGGATATGGGAGCTAGGCAAACTGCCTTACTGAATAGATCATATTAATGAATACTAATTAACAGCAACAACGGGCTATTAGAACCCAATTATTAATGTCATTGAGCTAATTAAGCAATCCATTTGTGTGCCATTTATAGAATCAGAGGGCAAGGAGCAACAGTGGGAATCGAACCCAGGTCCGCAGCTTTTCAACCCACTGCGCCAACCATTAGGCTACTTCTTCTTTTGCTTGTGTGATTACTCCAAATGTCATGGTTACCAAATAAGAGAAAAACTTTGCTTTAAGGAGCTGCAAACTTATTTGTTGATATACATGACTGAATCATTAATAACGTTGCCACTTGGATGTGGCATTGATAGGATCTCCCTAAAATCCTTATATACAGTATATATACATACATTCAAATAACCATATGTTGTGCATTAGTGTTTGTGTATAGGTATAGCTAAAGGGAGAGAAAATCTGTACATATGTACTGTATATATAGAGATCTATATGCATAAATATAAGCATATAGTTATTCACATATATGCATTTGTGTGATGTCTACAAAATCCACAAAAGCAAACGACTTGTGCAAAGCGTGTTTCACTACTGAATCAAAGCCCTGTAGAAATCTCAGTAACTTCAGAATTCACATTATCCCCTGTAAAAGCGCTTGAATCAAGTGAAGACATTTCAACGGCTAGTCATACCTGATGGTTAGTCCTATCCACAGTGTTTGCAGTGGAGGGGTGATCACGCGTAATGTGACGGATCCGGGTGGAGTTTTGGTGCTCAATAGTTGACGTCGTGGGGATGCAGAATTCTCTAAAACATCTTTTGAAGTTTTCATCAAGAAAAGCATACAGAACTGGATTGAGGCAACTATTTGTGTACCCTAAAGCAATGCAAAAGTGCCAGGTGACGGTTTGGAAAAGAGAAGAGGGTACATTGATCAAGGCTTTAATAATGACATAAATATGAATGGGAGTCCAGCACACTATGAATACAGCAACCACAACCAGGACCATTCTTGTTATTCTTCTCAGGTTTCTGTCCTTTTCCTTGGAACCTGATAGCATTCGGACACTTTTGAGACGTAAGATCATCATGCCGTAACACACTGTGATGATTAGGACTGGCATTATGAAGGCAAAGATGAAAACACAAATTTTCAAAAGGTTATCCCAGTACCAAGAAGGGTGAGGGAATTCGAGAGTGCAATCTGTGGAACCTAGAACAAATGTACAGAGCAGAATCAGGAACTGATGCATTTATTTCAGTTTAGTATCTCTTTCTCAGTTATTTTTTAATTATTTAACTTAAAAAAAAAAAAAATTTACTTCAAAGACTTTTCCCCACCCTAATGTTTTTTTCCTATCCCCTCTCTCTCCCTTTTCTCTCAACATTGTAACTTTACCCTACCATCAACCCCTTCCCTCACAATCAAGTTTGTCTAGTCTATGTTTTAATATACACTGTCTGTCCTCTAAATATAGAATATATTAACTTCTCTTCTTTTTTAAAATTTTACTGTAATGTACACCGGCCAGATATTTATTTGATGGTCGGTATATTAAAACCTAATAAACTTGAAACTTGAAACTATTGCAACTTCTCTTAGTGATGTCATATACAATACACTGTGGGGCATGTCTACTAAAGGGCATTAAGCCCTAAGCCCTAATGAGTGCTTAGCACATATGAAAACATTTATTGCAAAATGCATTAAAATGATTTTTTTGTAAGTAACCTTTTGTGCATACTAAGTATGCCTTTTTTATATATTTATCTTTGGGGGGAGGGGCATGTCAGGGACAGAGAATGGACATGGCAGTGCTAGTCAGATAGTGTATTGACATTTGTGCATGTTAACTGGTTAGCAGGTCCTTAAAATGGGAGCCCTTACCAATCTCCCAAACATGAACATTAACGTGTGACCTGGAAAAGAAATACTGTACTGAAAATGCCCTTTTTCCTGGACACACTAGAAATAGGCTCAGCGCATGGAGAAATACCTTGTAGCAAGTGATAAGCCCATTTAACAGCACCCTATAGTAGACCTAGCCCATATTTATATATTTACTTGGGATTTACACTGTGAACTGAAAAAAAAACCACACCAAAATGTTTTTTTGTCATATTATCCACAGAACGCGGCCGATTCTTATGAAATTTAGTGTGTCGTGTCCCGAATGAAGTTGATGTAAAATGTTGTAAATATTTCCCACCGCATCATAACACTATCTTGTGAAGATGAATTGTGAACTGAATAAAAGCGCATCATAAAGTTTTATGGCGTATCTTGCAGAAAAATGTAAAGTCAAAAAGTAATGTTTCAATTAAGCAGATGTTCAAAGTGTGCTCCCTTTGCACGAAGGCATGCTTTCAGCCTTGGCCACCACTTGTCAATGATACTCTGTCTCAGCTCAACCCAAATAGAGATGAGGCACTGTTTAAAGGTCTTCAACAACAGATATCGCTGTCTGGTAGATGTTTTCCTATATCATCCCCCAGCTCTGGTAGTCAACTGGGTTTAGGTCTGGTGGATTCACAGGCCAGAGGTCTGGACCAATGAAGTCTGGGGTCTCCCGATGTAGCAGTTGTGTGGTGTACTTAGCCCGATGTGCTGGGGCATTGTCCTGTGGGAAGATAAAGTAGTCTCCTGACATGTGACGTCAAGAGGATGTCCCAGTAGTACAATGTACCATTGATCTTAACCCCAGGTTCAATGAAAAACAGATCTGTGAATCCGAGTTTCAAAATTGAGACCAAGACCATGACTGATTGGCTGAAGGTCAGACGGGTCAGTTGTAGGCGTTTGGCATTAATCTTGCACTTCAGTGTAAATATGTATCTGTAAATATCTTTTCAGCTGTAAACCAGGTGAAGCTGACTCAGGGTACTTGGTCAAAAGCTGCTTGCATCATTTCAGGCATGTGTCTTTGTTGTGTAAAGTTAACTCTTGGGCAAGATGCTTTTTAGGACACTTTAATTTCAGATCATCATGAATTATCCTAACCACAGTTGTCTGGCTTATTCCTGCTTCTCTTGCTATTTGGTGAGTTGTTCGGTGTGTTTGCGACATAGGGAGGGAGGGGGGCACAGGGGCCGTGGCATCCCCCAAAATTTGATCCCTGATGGCCAGGGGAGCAGCGGGCAGGAGTGAGCTTTCCATGCTCCTGCCCGCTGCTAACTCGGTCAGTGGCAGCTGATTTCTTCTGCCGCTGTGCAGCAACCAGCAGGAGTGTGCTTTGGCACTGCCTGCTCAGCACTCAGCTGCTTCTTTGATTGGCTCCTGCAAATTATCGTGAATCGCAAGGATTCATGGGAGTGAATCAAAGAAGCCGCTGAGCACCAAGCAGCAGAAGAAATCAGCTGCCATCAAACAGGAGGAGGTAGGAAAATGGGACAAGATGCACTTCAGAGCCTGGGAAGGAGGGGAGCTGGGTGCAGAGTCTGACAGGGGTTGGGAGGGAAGGAAGGAAAGGGGCTACGTGAAGAGCCTGACAAGAGTTGGGAGAGAACGAAGGAAGGGGGCTAGGTGAAGAGCCTGACAAAGGTTGGGAGAGAATGAAGGAAGGGGGCTGGGTGAAGAGCCTGACAGGGGGATGGGTGCAGAGTCTGAAAGGAGTGGGAGGGAAGGAAGGGGGCTGGATAAAGAGCCTGACAGGGGAGGGAAGAGGACTGGGTGCAGTGCCTGATGGGGAGGGAGGGAGCTGGGTGCATGGCCTGACAAGGGAGGGAGGGGGCTGGGTGCAGGGCGTAAGGCGTTGGGAAGGCAGGGAGGAGAAATGCTCAGGGGGTTGGGAAAGACAGATACTATACATACTGGGATAGGGTTAGGAAGGACAAATGCACAGGCTGGGGGGGGGGGTTATGAAAGGAGAGAAAAGAGAGATGTAGCACAGATAGAGTAGTGAGAAGGGAGATAAATAAATGCTGCCCATGGGAGAGGGAAAAGGAATGGAGAATTGTTGGCGTGAGAGGAAAAGAGAGATGATGTATATGGGGAAAGGAAGAAAGAGGGAGAATTGTTAGATATAATAGTGGTGGAGAGGAGGGAGGGAGAAATGTTACACTGGGAGGGAGGAGAGATGACCCAAAGAAGGGAGAGATGTCAGACCACTGGAATGGGAAGGAGACAGAGAGAGAGAAGCCAGACCACAGAATGGAAGGGAAGGAGGGGAAAGAAAGATGCCAGACCACAGAAAGGAGAGGCGAGAGATGTTAGACCTTGGGAAGAGGGAGGGAAGGAGAGAGAGAGATGCCAGACCATGCCAGAGGAGAGAGATTCCTGGCTATGGGAAGGAGAAGAGAAAGATGCCAGATCATATGATGGGGGAAGACAGAGATATCTGACTATGAGAGAGGGATGAGATGGTTCATAGAGATGGCGGGGAATGGGAGACAAAGGGAGGAGATGGTGCACAGTGATGGGTGTGACAGAGAAGAGATACTTCTTATGGATAGATGGAAGTAGGGGAGAAGAAAGAGGAAGGAGATGGTACACATGGATAGATGGGAAGGGAAGGCATGGAAAAGTAGATTTTGAGAAGAAAGGAAAATGGAAGAAAGCTGAATGTCAAAACTTAATGCTGAAGACGGATGTATGGAAGAAAGTGAAGGAGAGAAAACCAGCAAATGGATAAGGTGACCCTGGATACACAGTTAAGAGCATAGACAGAAGGAAGAGCAGCCAGAGACTGGGAAAGATGGTTTGAAAACCAAATCACCAGGCAACAAAGGTAGGGGAAGATAAACATCAAGGAAGATAAACAAATTGCAGACAAACTAAATTCCTTCTTTGCGTCCGTCTTTACGGAGGAGGATACCGTAAAAATACCAGAAGCAGTGAAAGTGTTTAGTGGAGTAATAGAAGACAGCCTCACCACAGTTGAAGTGGAGTTGGACCAGATATACTACCAGATCGACAAACTTAAAAGTGACAAATCCCCTGGACCGGATGGAATTCACCCGAGAGTTTTAAAGGAATTGAAGGTTGAAATCGGAGAGCTATTGCAAAAACTTGCCAATCTGACAATCAGAACTGGACAGATACCAGATGACTGGAAGATAGCGAACGTCACGCCAATTTTCAAAAAGGATCGAGAGGGGAACTGGGCAACTACAGACCTGTGAGCCTTACGTCTGTCCCTGGAAAGATGGTTGAAGCACTGATCAAGGATAGCATAGTCCGGCACCTAGATACACACCTAGATACACCCAGTCAACATGGGTTCAGGAAAGGGAAATCATGTTTAACGAATTTACTTCAATTTTTTGAGACCGTGAACAAGCAAATTGATAGTGGAATGCCGGTGGACATAATATATTTGGACTTCCAGAAAGCGTTCGACAAAGTTCCACATGAAAGACTTCTCAGGAAACTACAAAGCCATGGAATAGAGGGAGATATACACAGGTGGATAGGCAAATGGCTGGAAAACAGAAAGCAGAGAGTGGGCATAAATGGGAAGTTCTCAGACTGGGAGAAAGTGACTAGTGGTGTGCCCCAGGGCTCGGTTCTTGGGCCGATCCTATTTAATATTTACATCAATGACCTGGAAGAAGGAGTATCCAGTGAGATCATTAAGTTTGCAGACGACACAAAGCTATGCCGGGCAATCAGATCGCAGGAGGATAGCGAGGAACTCCAGAGCGACTTGTATCAGTTAGAGAAATGGGCAGAGCAATGGCAGATGAAGTTCAACGTGGAGAAATGCAAAGTAATGCATTTAAGTAGTAAGAATAAGGAACACGAGTATAGAATGTCAGGCGCAACTCTGGGTAAGAGCGAACAAGAAAAGGACCTGGGTGTACTGATAGATAGGACCCTGAAGCCGTCGGCACAATGCGCGGCAGCGGCAAAGAAAGCAAACAGAATGTTAGGCATGATAAAGAAAGGAATCACGAGTAGATCGGAGAAAGTTATATTGCCGCTTTATAGAGCAATGGTCAGACCACACTTGGAATACTGTGTCCAACATTGGTCTCCCAACCTAAAGAAGGATATAAAACTGCTGGAGAGGGTGCAGAGACGAGCAACGAAGCTAATAAGAGGTATGGAGAACTTGGAATATGAGGAACGACTCAAGAAACTGGGACTGTTCTCCCTTGAGAAGAGGAGGCTGCGAGGGGACATGATCGAGATGTTCAAAATGCTGAAAGGCATCGATAAAATAGAGCAGGAAAATAAATTATTTACATTGTCCAACGTGACACGGACAAGAGGACATGGTTTGAAGCTAAGGGGGGACAAGTCCAGGACAAATGTCAGGAAGTTCTGCTTTACACAGCGAGTGGTAGACGCCTGGAATGCTCTCCCAAAGGAGGTTATTAAGGAATCCACTGTGCTAGGATTCAAAGGCAAATTAGATGCACATCTCCTTACGAGAGGCATAGAGGGATATGGGTGACTAAAACTACATCAGGTGTATACCTGACTGGGCCTCCGCGTGTGCGGATCGCCGGACTCGATGGACCTTGGGTCTGATCTGGAGATGGCAGTTCTTATGTTCTTATGTAAATGATTTTATTTTCAATTTAGTGATTGAATTGTGTCAGTTTTGAGAAATTACATCGGCTGTCTATATTTTGCATTGTTCAGGAAGAAATGCATTTGTTTCTATTTCTCTGAACATAAGAATTGCCGCTGCTGGGTCAGACCATCGTACCCAGCAGTCTGCTCACACGGCGGCCCCCAGGTCAAAGACCAGTGCTCTAAATGAGTCCAGCCTTACCTGCGTACGTTCCAGTTTAGCAGGAACTTGTCCAACTTTGTCTTGAATCCCTGGAAGGTGTTTTCCCCTATAACAGACAGGTGTTTTCCCCTATAAGAGCATTCCAGTTTTCTACCACTCTCTGGGTGAAGAAGAACTTCCTTACGTTTTTACGGAATCTATCACCTTTTAATTTTAGAGAGTGCCCTCTCGTTCTCCCTACCTTGGAGAGGGTAAACAACCTATCTTTATCTATTAAGTCTATTCCCTTCAGTATTTTGAATGTTTTGATCATGTCCCCTCTCAGTCTCCTCTTTTCAAGGGAGAAGAGGCCCAGCTTCTCTAATCTCTCACTGTACGGCAACCCCTCCAGCCCCTTAACCATTTTAGTCACTCTTCTCTGGATCCTTTTGAGTAGTACCGTGTCCTTCTTCATGTATGGTGGCCAGTGCTGGATGTAGTACTCCAGGTGAGAGTGCACCATGGCCCAGTACAGCAGCATGATAGCCTTCTCCGATCGGTTCATGATCCCCTTCTTTATCATTCCTAGCATTCTATTTGCCCTTTTCGCCGCCTCCATGCATTGCGCGGACGGCTTCATCGACTTGTCGATCAGAACTCCCAAGTCTCTTTCCTAGGAGGTCTCTCCAAGTACCGCCCCGGATATCTTGTATTCGTGCATGAGATTTTTGTTACCGACATGCATCACTTTATACTTATCCATGTTGAACCTCATTTGCCATGTCGATGCCCATTTCTCGAGCTTGATTATGTCACGTTGCAGATCTTCGCAATCCCCCTATGTCTTCACTACTCTGAATAACTTCGTATTATCTGCAAATTTAATCAAATCACTCGTCGTACCAATGTCCAGATCATTTATAAAGATGTTGAAGAGCAGGTCTTTTCCACACTTAGCACATTTAGCACACAGCACAATTGGTGGAAAAGACCTGCAGAGCCACGAACAACAACATTCAGGCTGGATAAGATAAGTGTAACTAGTAACACATTGAACATTAAGGCACTATGGGCTAGATTCACTAACCCATGGCCCTCGCCCCCCTCCTAGCACGGGCCACCCACCCCCGGCACCAAGAAGTTGGGAGCAGAAGGGGTGCCCAGGGAGGAACCAGAGGTGCCTCAGCCAATCAGTGCTTAGGCCCCTCCCCATGCATCAGATGATGCGCCGGGGCAGGGCCTAAGGCCGCTATTGGGCAGCAGCTTGTCGTAGGAGCAGGAGTGGGAGGACTTTCCTCCTGATCCCGAAGATTGGCCTAGGAGCAGGAGGGTCCGGGCACCCCTCCTGCTCCCAAAGATGGAGGGAGCCTGTTCCCAAGGAGCAGGAGGGACCGGGCACCCGTTCTGCTCCCAACTATTATAAAGGTATGCGGGGTGGGTGGGCCATGCCAGGAGGGGGGCGAGGGCTGTGCCGTGCCAGTCGCGGGGAGGGAGGGCGAGGGCCATGCTGGTCAGAGGTGGGGAGCGTCCGTGCTGCAGCAGCATCGGCAATGTGGTTTTTTTTTTTTTTTTAGTGCTTATGGCAGGAGGGAGTTGGTATCCCTCCTGCTTGTGGATGCATTTTCTTTGGGAAGGGGCACATTTGTGGGGGGGGGGTACATTTTTTTGACATGCCTGCCTGTCTTTAATTAATTTTTTTTTATGGAGCAGATATTTTGCGTATGTAACACACGCAAAATATCTGTGCCATGGAAAAAAAATGAATAAAAAAGACAGGCAGGCCTATCAAAAAACCTGCAGACCTGAAGGTAACTCAGTTACTGACAGGTCTGCAGCAGTCGGGTTTGCTAATAGTAATACCCAATTCAAAATAGCCAAGCAATTGTTAGTGAATCAATCGCTTGGCTATTTTGCATGGGGTTTTGCTAATTTGAATGGGAGGATCGCTACAGGCTTTAGTGAATGGGGTAGGAGGGAAATTTGGTTGCAAAGGGCTCGCAAACCGATCGGTACACAATCGGTTTGCTTAGTGAATATGGGCCTATAAGAACTCCAGCAAGGGTGATAGAATAAGAGATTGGAAATTTAAGTTTAAGGGACCCATAAGTGTCATGATGGTCCCGAGATGATCTCGCTGTGGGTCCAATGCAGGAGATTGGGTACTGAACACTTATGAAATTAATTTAATAGCACATAGGTTTTAGCATGATTATTTTTATCAAATTATTATCAATGCACATGATGAAATGCATAAAGATTTTTAACAATTATTAATAAGAAACATTATATAAACCGTGACAAAATTTGAAATAGTTGAATTCACACACTGGTACTGTATATCTTGTACTCCTGTTCATCGCTAATTTTTTTAAAACACGTATTTAATTGGTTTTTAATGGAGCAACCAATTGTCGCGCCACTTTAAACCAATTAAAACCTGTTAGGCGCCAGTAGGTACAATCTAGGTGCCTGCCGGCGCCTAACTTTTGGCGACTTCTTTCAGAATTTGGCCCTTTGAGGAACTCAATGCTTTCATTGTGATTTTATATGCTTGTGGCGTCTACAATGCAAATGGCCTTCCTGTAAAAAGGAAGTCTACTGTATGGGAACTCAGATTTTTCACTGACTCTGTGTCTCGCAACAGATTCCAGGAAGTGTTATGATATGTGCAGTTTGGCCTAAGGTCAGCAAGATCAGTTTGACTAAACCATACAAGTTTGTAGAGCATGCAGGAAGCCCATGTGGGAAGCGCACCAGAAAAGTTGAGAAGCACAACGTCTGTGTGGCATGCATTCTGGAATTACTGATATTTATAGAATAGCTCTCATTTTAGAAGCAGCATTGATTATTACTTTCATTTGATTAATTTGCATTTTATTATTCCCAGTTTCTACAATTGTTTGAAAAATGAATTATGAATGAGTAACAATGAGTAAATATTGATTTGTTTTATTACAAAATACCATGTCTGCTTATAATTCTGTTCTGTAGCTGTTATTACATCTCCTAATTTTACATAAGAAGCAATTTTAAATTAGGGTCAAAATGATTCTGTTGGACTCCTAAGTAGGGAAAATTATTCTTAGATCTAATATTAGATGTCCCTTTTCAAATAGTTCGTCGCTTTATCTTCTAATCCAGGGGTCTCAAAGTCCCTCCTTGAGGGCCGCGATCCAGCCGGGTTTTCAGGATTTCCCCAATGAATATGCATGAGATCTATGTGCATGCACTGCTTACAATGCATATTCATTGGGGAAATCCTGAAAACCCGACTGGATTGCGCCCCTCAATGAGGGACTTTGAGATCCATGTTCTAATCCATATTGTCCTTCCATTCGGTGGCATAGTAAGGGGGAGCAGGGGGCAGTCCACCCCGGGTGCTGTCTTGGTGAGGGCGCAGGCACCTCCCTCCCCCCCCCGCTCCTTCCCCCCCCAATGCTGCAAGAATGTGCTGCTTCCCTTCCCATGTATCTCTGTAATGTTCCTGGCGCATGCAGCAACCCCCAACCTGCTGTCACAACAGCATTGGCTCTTCCTCTGATGTCACTTCCTGGACCCACACCTAGGAAGTGACATCAGAGGAAGAACTGACACTGGAATGGCAGCAGGTTGGGGGCTGCTGCTTATGCCAGGAACGTTACAGAGGTATGGGGAGAGGGAAGCGGTGTGCATGTGGAGAGGGGGCAGGGAAGGAGCAGATGAAGGTGGGGGGGGCAGAAATGAGGGCAGGGAGGGGCACCACCACCCCAGGCACCTCTCATCCTCGCTACGCCACTGCCTCCATTTACATTTGTTCTCCTTCTTTTACTCAGTCTTTTCTACAGACTGCAGTTTAGCTAGTGGCTCTGCTTTTAATTGGACAATTTGTTGGCTTCTATGGTATTCTAAGCCTGCCTGCCCAATTTTGCAGCACTTCTTTAGCATTCAACTATTGAGCTACATCCTCCACTGTATACTAATACTATTCCCTCTATGAGCTTCACTATCTATCTCTAGCTAGCCATTAAAACACTGTCATTCTCGTTCTCCATATTCATTCTATTTCAGACCCCTGTGGAAATGCTGGCATTCATACTTGGCATCTTATCCTCCAGGTGGCATCCATAGCTAGCATATGTTTTATTGCATGGAGGGATCTATGAAATGCCTTCTTACTGACCCTCTGGTAGATGCCAGGGACAGTGGAATGACATCAGTTGGCAGAAAAAACAGCACTAACAGAAGCAGGAAAAGTTAGTTTGCCATATCTGAACAGCAGGTGCTGGTAAAAGAATTTGACAACCTACAATGTGAAATTATTATTATTATTAATTTTTTTAGTACATTTGACTATTTGCTCAGTACTTTATTTGTACAGCCAAGGCTTACTGTTATATCTGTCCATTTTAGTCCTTGTTGTAACTGTTTTGTCTTCCTCTTCCATAATGTTCTGACACCCTTGCCTGCTGTACAGCAAGAGAGGAGGTTGGAAGGAGAGAGAATGGCACCCGCAGGAGGGTTTGAGGGTGAGAAAGAAAGAAGGAAGCACTCATAGGAGAAGGAGGTTGGAAGGAGAGAAAGAGAGAAAGCACTCATGGGGGATGAGGGTTGGACAAAGGGAGAGAGAAACACTAAAAGGGTTGAACCATCAATAAAGCTTGCATCAGGAACATCAGAATGTGAAATTTCTAATGCAGATGCTAACTATTAACATGACAGACATATTGTATACCAATATTTGTTTCATAACCCCCGCCCCTTTTACTACCCGCGATACCGGGTTTTAGTGCAGGGAGCTGCGTTGAATCCTCCGTGCATCTCCCAATGCTCATAGAGTATCTATGAGCGTCAGGAGCAGCGTACAGCATTCAGTACGGCTCCCTGCGCTAAAAAACACTATTGTGGTTTAGTAAAAGGGGGGAGTTATTTATTTATTGAGATTTATTAACCCCCCTTTATGAAGAGATTCACCCAAGGCAGTATGTTAGAAGTAAACTTTTCATATTGTAAAGAAGACAAATTTGTATACTATTACTCAATTTATTGATTTACTCTCCCCCCTCCTTTTACAAAACTGTAGTGTGGTTTTTAGTGCCAAGCAGTGGCAGTATCGGCTCCGATGCTCACAGAATGCCAATGAGCATTGGAGCTGTTACCGCCGCAGCCAGCACTAAAATCCGTGCTACGGTTTTGTAAAAGGGGGGGAGGGTAAATTATTATATTACTTGTTTACACCAATTTTTTTTCAGGCTCAGTGTTTACTTATATATCCTTGAAAAATTCAAATAAAATAATTGATTTCTCCCATTTATCTCATTAGATAGTTTTAGAAAACCCAATTATCTGCAGTCATTAAAGAAATGTGATTTCTGTAGCGAATTTTTGTTTGGTTTTAAGAAAAGAAGCAGGCCTTGACAAACTATTTCAGAGGCTCTTTTAAAATACCTCTGAAGAAGGTTGTTTTAGCCGAAACACGGACCGTGTTGGGGTCCTGGAAACAAGAGGATTTAAAGACTTTTTAGGACTTGCTATATATATATATATATATATATATATATAGTATATGCTCCATGTGTAAACTGAAATAACACCATGAACATCTTCTCTCGCACCAAGCAGCATCATGGGGTAAAGACCTAGAACAATTGCTTTTGCCCACTACTTATGAAGAATTTAGGAAACGTCTGAAAACACACCTGTTCCTAAAGTATCTAGACAACTGATCCTCTCTTCTCTCTCCCCTCTATAGCGATTAACTTGTTCTATTGATCACTCTGTCCTCAAAAATGGATTTCCTGTCCTATTAACCCTCTTTCTTCCTCCCCTCTTAAAGTCAATCAATTTGTACCTTTGCTTAATCTTTGTAAACCGCATAAGAACTTCACGGTATTGCGATATATAAGCTGTTATTATTATTATTATTGTGTTATATTTTCAATAAATTGTTGATTCTCATAGTTGGTTAATTGTGTCCCTTCCCTCCTCTTTCTTTGGATGATTTTCAGCCATAATCAAACATTTAAGAATATGTCCAGGGCACAATTTGGACATTTGGAGCCAGACCTGTTTTAATAACATATACCACACACTGTATACTACTACTATTATCCATTCAGTCGTATCTGACACTTGGATACTCAGTAGGCCAGTCCTCGCCATGTTTCCCTGTTTTCCATGGCTTCTTTCAATTGTTTGATGTTCATTCCCGTGTTATTCTTGATAGTATCCAGCCAATGGACCATTGGTCTCCCCTGCTTCCTTTTACCACTGTTGCTTAACTTATATTTCTATTGTATCCAGTGCTAACAAAACTTTACATTCAGACCCACAGTAGGCTGTCAGTATTTATAATGGTATTACCAAGGGATGACATCAAATGAAATATTAAAGATATAAAAAGTAAAATAGGTATGCCATATCGGGAAGCACGAGGAATTGAACCCCTGAGGAACTAGAGTGTTCCCGGAGCAGTCTGACATCCCTTGGCAATGCCATTATAAATAATGACAGCCTATTACGGGTCTAAATGTAAAGTTTCTTTTTACCACTGCCCATTCTGAGTAGCACCTCCTTTCTAGTGAATTTACCCTCATCACATGTCCAAAATAGGTCAGTTTCTGTCTGGTAATCTTGCCTTCCAGGAACAACTATGGGTTTATATGATCAAGAAAATCTTTGCTAGTGATCTTATCTGCCCGTGGGATTCGTAGAATTCTTCTCCAGCAGCACAGCATAAAGGCATCAAGTTATCTTTTATCTACTTTTGTGAGTGTCCATGTCTTGCAGCTATATGTTGTGATTGGGAACACAATGGCAGTGATCAGTCTTTGTCTGGTGGTGAATGAAATGTCCTTGCACTTCCATATTTGGTCCATGCTCACCAAGATTGCACTGCCCAGTGCTAATCAACTGTATATAAGTGACCATATATACACACCCCAGTGCTAATCGACCATATAGACTCAAAGATAAACTGGTCCAAATATAAACCAAGGTAACTTTTTTCCCCCCAAAAAATAGGTGGAAAAAAGGTTGACTCGAATATAAACTGAGATAAGAAATTTGGGTATGTGAGTGTTTGTCAGGGATGCCATAAATAATCACTATTTTTTCATTTGAGGCTGTTTTGAGTCCAATAAAGCTGAAGGAGAGCCAACAAATATCTTCCTACTTGGGGCCATGACACCAAAAAAGGTTTCTGGGCTTCTATCCCTACCAGAACACCTGGCCTCAGTCACACATGCAGAAAAAAGAAAAAAACCCTTTTCAAATACAAACTAAACGTACTATTGTACACAAACAAAACCTTACTGTGTCAGACTCTGTAGACCATAAGAGAAATAGAAAAACAGATGTAAATTTTCAAAATTGACATTTTTCAATCACTAAATTGAAAATAAAAACATTTTTCCTACCTTTGTTATCTGGCGATTTTATTTTTCTGCCCATCTTGTTCCATCTGTGCTCTTAACTGTTTCCAAGGCCTCCTTATGCATTTGTTGTTTATTTCCTCTCCTTTACTTTTTTGCACTATATCCTTCTTGACACTGCTTTTCATTTTTAGTTTTCTTCCATTTTTCTGCCTCCATCTCAAATCTATCTTTCCAACTCTTCCCCTCTCCTCCATCCATGTGCACCATCTTTTCCCTCTCTTCTCTTTTCTCCTACTTCCCTCCATCCATGTGTACCATCTCTTCCCTCTCTTCCACTTCCTTCTTTTCTCTTGCCTTCCCGTCCCCAGACAGACTTTGGGACTAAACAATACATAAGGCAAAGAGGGGCAGAACTACATTTCAATATTTTAAAGTGTAGCAAAGAACCATAGAAGGAGAGAACATTAGGGAGGGTAAAATAGAAACCTAAAAGAAACTAATGTAAAATTTAAGCATAATTTAAAGATTAAAAGCATCTTTAAAGAGAAAACATAAGGTCTATTGTTGTGGTATACTGTACAGTTAGGTTCAGTAGATTTGGGCTGGGTTTTGGCAGGCTCACCTTACACAATAACTGGGTTATGGTGAGGCGTGTACCTGGACCTTTGTATGTGAAGTTCACATCCCCCTAGGATGTCCCATTGCTCTGCTGGGATGTTGGGATGTCTGTATGACCAGTCTACAAAAAATGCTTGCACATCCTATATACCAATGTCTTGTCTTGTGCATTTTTTGTTTTTACATTTTTTTTAATGGATCAAAAAGATAGATGCATATCTGAAAAATGGCCATTTTTGAAAAAAACAAATTAGACGTTTTGCGGTTTTGAAAATTGGTATGTTTGATACTGGATTCTGTCTTCTGCAAAATATCCAAACTTGGTTTTGGATGTCATTTGAAAATGCCCCCCCCCCCCATATCATTTTCTACTTGGCCTTCACAGAGTTGCACCCATAAAAAAATGAAAACAGTATATAGTAAGTGAGGAGACTTCAGAAAGAAAAGGTATATCCGTACTATTGTCACCTAACCCAGATCGAGAAGCAAAGCAGTTTGCAATGATCTGTTTAAACTCACAAGTTAAGGATTAGGATTTCAAGAACTCCCAAAACAACCGAAACATGGAATTTTAGGAACTGAAGAAAATTTAACTAGCTTTTTGAACAGCTGCAGCAGGAACAGTATGGGGGAAAAGATGACATTTTTATAAATGATATTGCTGTAGGGTTGTCGGGTAAGATTTGCCTCTTTGCAGATGATTCCAAAATGTGCAATAGAGTAGAAACCACGGATGTGATGAACAACATGAAGAAAGACCTAGTGAAGCTTGAAGAATGGTCTGAAATTTTGCAGCTAAAATTTAATGCTAAGAAATGCAAGGTCATGCATTTGAACTGCAA
Organism: Geotrypetes seraphini; assembly: GCF_902459505.1. NCBI lineage: Eukaryota > Metazoa > Chordata > Amphibia > Gymnophiona > Dermophiidae > Geotrypetes > Geotrypetes seraphini. Next base: position 169,103,382 of record NC_047086.1, on the reverse strand, counting down.
AACCTGAGGGAACGAAGAGTTTATATGCACGACAGAAGAGTGGGACTTGGGTGTTATTTTATGTGTTGAATAGGTTGAAAAGGTGACGGCGAAAGCAAAAAGGATGCTAGGTTGCATAGGAAGAGGTATCGCCCTTAGGAAAAGGAGGTATTGATGCCCCTGTATAAGACTTTGGTGAGACCTCATTTAGAATATTGTGTACAATTGTGGAGGCTGCACCTTCAAAAAGATGTAAAAAGGATGGAGTTTGTCCAGAGGAAGGCTACTAAAATGGTATGTGGTGTTCGTCTTATGGTATATGGGGGGGAGAGACATTTAAATACCTACGTGATGTAAATGCGCATGAGTCGCATCTCTTTCATTTGAAATAAAGCTCTGGAATGACAGGGCACAGGATGAAGTTAAGAGGTGATAGGCTCAGGAGTAATATAAGAAATATTTTTTTACAGAAAGGTTGATAGATGCTTGGAACAGTCTCCCAGTAGAGGTGGTGGAGACAGAGACTGTATCTGAATTCAAGAAAGCTTGGGATAGGCACGTGGGATCTCTTAGAGAGAGGAAGAGATAATGGTTACTGTGGATGGGCAGACTGGATGGGCCATTTGACCTTTATCTGCCATCATGTTTCTATGTGAGATCAAAAGAAATTGTGATATGTGATATAAATTAGTTATATAATTGTGATTTATATGAAATTTTGGTAGTTTATAGGAAATTTTATGTAAGGAATAAATTTTGATTGATTTGTAATAGATATATAGCTCTTTTTGGTATATGAAATGATGTTTTAATATATGAGAACTATTGAATAGGAATTATAAATCCTATTCAATAGTTGTTTAATAATGAATATGCATGAGAGAGATTTGCATATAATGGAAGAGACAGGCTTGCAAATATGTCTTATTCATTAGGAATATCTTAAAAAACCCAACTGGCTGGGAGTTCCCCAGGACAGAGTTGAGAACCACTGCTATAGTCCAAGACCTGCCTTGAACTGCTGCAAGATGATCTCAGGGGATACTTCATTCATCAGTGATAAATGGATACTGAGTAGGAGAAGAAATACTGTAGTAGAGCAATTAAGCCAAGTAAAAACAAAAAGGATAATGAAGACATGCAGGAACTGGGCTAGGCATATACAAAAAAGTTTGGGAATAAAGTTGAGGGTTTGGCCTCAGTTTAGGACACAGGACACTTACCTTGACCAAAAGATTCCAGTAAAAAACAATCCTCTGTGTCAGTAGAGAAGTCTACTGAGAGGAGGGAGACAAAACATTATCAAGACAGAAATAAAATAAATAGGGTGACTATGGACTCTACAAAGATAAGAAACGAGAAAAGCATAATGCAACTCCCTGTTGTAGTCTCATGAGACCACAGGAACTCAGCAGCATGGCTCTGCACAGGGCAGGAGCGTAGGAAGATCACTCCTGCCCGCGTCACTGCTAGACCACCAGGTAAAGTCCATGCTCCAATCGCCTCCACGCAACCTCCGATCGACCCCCGCCTCCAGTCGCCTCCCTCCATCTCCAATTGCCCCCCCACTGCCTCTGATCACCTCCCTCCAAGTCCCGGGGCCGTTTCTTTTCGATGCCAACGAGCGATTCTGAGGGGAGGGCCTGAGGAATAAACCATGGATAATTGAAACCGCGAACATCGAAAACGCGAATAGGGAGGGGGAAGTGTAAAACCTTCCAAGAAACAGTTGAAAAGCTGTTAAGGTGATAAGGATATTGAAGAAGAGAAGTTCACTATGGTATTCAGTCAGAAAGGAAGATTCGATTTTAAGATTACATAAAAGGGGGGAAGATGAAACTCCACAAAACATTGGGCTTTGCAGTATGCTTACTCAATGAAGCACATAGTATTTGGTTATAATATAAGACAAAAAAGGATGGTAAGGAGTGTAGCATTTACTTCCAGAGTGTCCTTTGGTTTAAGATATAAGGAAGTAGATTCTGAAATGTGTGGGCTAAAGCAGGAATTTGGATCTTCTACATTTTACAAAGACAACTGAAAGCATAGAAGGAAAATGGTCTGAAAAAGGATAAAGTAGACCCTCAGAATATGGTCTCTGATATCAGTTTGGGCCCATCACTCTGGGCTCAGCACCCTCCCCCCCCCCCCCAATTTATATAGTTATTCAATGGTCTTGACTACATTAATATCAGTTGCCACAAAGATACACCTATACTTTCCCTCACTATCTGCTCAACCATTTTTATTAAACCTTCTACCCTGTTAGGGTTCGTCCCGCAGTCAGAATTTATTCTATTTGATTATTTAAATTATAGATCATTTACATTAATCCAGGGATTAACATTGAGTTTCACATTCTTATGGAGCCTAAAGGATTTTTCCAGTAAACTGGAACAAGGAAAATTGTCCAAGCATTTCTCTTCCCCTATTAATTTATATATAATTCTTTAAAAAAAAAATTGCAATCTGACTTTGCATCTACTCTATGTAATGCATGCCATAGCAAAATTAAAAACAAAAGAAGTCACTTAGCCATCTCACCTCTTTCAGATTTGGTTGTCGCCATGAACATCACTGGCAAACCTATGGCAGAAGAAAGAATCCAGTTGCAGACGTTGACAATTTTGGCATTTTGGGGTGTGCGGAAATCAAGAGCCTTGACAGGATGGCAAACAGCTATGTATCGGTCCACACTCATAGTAGTCAACGTGAAAATACTTGTAAACATGTTGTAGTAGTCTATGGATAGAACGATTTTGCAAAGGATGTTACCGAACGGCCAGGTCCCCATCAAGTAATTCACACTCTGGAATGGCAGAGTGCTCGTTGCGAGAGCATCTGCCAAAGCGAGATTGAAAATGTAGATGTTGGTAGCAGTCTTCATTTTCGTATATCTAAAAAAATTGAATTAAGAAATCAGTGGAGAAAAAATACAAATGATGAAACATTCATATTCTTGTAATACCACTTTTTTTTCTCACTAAAACTGAGACTATTATTGGTAAATTCAAGTTTCAAGTTTCAAGTTTATTAAAAAAAATTTGATACCGCTTAATCAAATTTCTAAGCGGTGTACAGATTAAAAAAAAAAAGTTTCATAAAAACAAATTAAAGTTAAAAGTACTAAACAAAACCAGGATATGTTAATAAACACATAACAAAACATATGTACTAACTTCATACAGTTAGGAAAGAAGGGCGAGAATTACAATCTTTGAGGAAAAGAGCACAGTTAAAGGGGAAAAAAACAATAGGTAGGGCTAAAAAGCTATGTTTTAGTCCTTACAAGAACAGATATTGTCCAAAAGCATCTTGGAACAAGAATGTTTTTAATTTAGCTTTAAATTGATTTAATACGGATTCAATGCGTAAAAGATTAGGCAGCGAATTCCAAAGAGAAGGTGCAGTGACAGCGAAATTGTTGGATCTCAACGTGTTGATTGATTTTAGTGATGGTACGACAAGAAGACTCTGTGACATTGAATGAAGCAATTTAGAAGGACTGTAAGGAATTAAGAGTCTATCAATGAACTCTGGTCGATTGTTTGAACGTGTTGTCAAAGTTAAGAGTAATATTTTGTAACTAATTTCTATGTTCAACGGGTAGCCTGCGTGTGTTGAACAGGATATGTGAAACATGATCATGTTTCTTAGCGCCATAAATAATCTTGATAGCTGTATTCTGCACTATCTAAAGGCATCTTATTTTCTTTTTTATAATGCCCTTATAAAGGGCGTTACAATAATCTATACAAGAAATTATCATAGAATGGATCAGTGTATTCAAGGAAGCTGGGTCTAGTATTTTAGAGAGGGAACGTATCATTCTAAGGCGATGACAACATTTCTGGACAACCATACTAATATGATTGTGATAGGAAAATTTACTGTCAAAAGTGACTCCCAACAGCTTTAAAGTGGGTACAATTTTGATTGGGAGAGATTCAAATTTCAAGGGGGCCTGAAGAGTTGTTGCATCTTTAAAGGGAAAAATCATTAGTTTTGATTTATTGATGTTAAGGGACAACCAATTTGAATCTAACCACGATTTAATTTTTTCTAGTTTGTGGTTGATGGATGCAACAGCCTCTATGCTATTAAGATCGATGGGATGTATTAATTGCACATCATCAGCTACCCTTGGTGAGCTTATCCCCGCTCCAAGGGAAGCTTATCCCAGCTCCAGACTGAGGGATCCTGAAGGAAGCTATGCCAGCACAGGGCTGGAAAGCAGCAAGTGGTCACCCCAGCAAAGGCTCAGCAAATCCCTGAAGAAGCTTGATTGCGAAACAGGGAGCCCTGTTGGATATTGTGGAAGTATTATGCCAGCGGTGATGCCTGTTTAGCTGCTGTGCTGTATGCCTGTGCTCCACTGTGCGGGGTTTTCCTGCTTTCATGTCTCAGCACTATGTCAAAGAACATTTGGAATACCACATTTTCAGATAAGTGATGATATTGAAAGACTGTGTTACTTTATAATATAATTCCACTTATCTTGGAGTTTTTGACCGAGGATGTGTCTCAAAGTGGTGATTTTGAGATTAGCTTGTCTATGTGGGTATATTTTTGGAACCCCTATTAGACACTGAGGTCTTTTCTCCTTTTTTTCTGTGTACTATAGGTAGTGCTGAATAACATTGGATGTTGTTTCTGGATATTTGGTATTTGGACATCCTTTCTTGTTAGTGAATGTTTCCAGTTTAGTGCCATGCCATGATTTCTTATCTTCTAACATCTATCCACAATACACTCTGATACTTTACTGCAATGTTTCTCAAGTGGGTCCTGGAGCACCCCCTTGCCAGTCAGGTTTTCAGGATATCCACATTACATTGTTGGTATTGTATTGTATTGTATTATTCTACAAAATCAATAAAACTCTTTGAACTTCTGCATCAATTAAACAATTGGTCCTGTTTTTGATTCATAAAGCGTATTGGACACCTTACAAGCTATCTAAATTATCTACAGCTCCGTCTAATCTGTGTTGGTCATGTGCATCTCAAATAGGTACATTAGACCATATGCTCTTCACATGTAGCATGTTACGCTCATATTGGGTTAATATATGGTCTGTAATTTGTGAAATACTACCTATTACTGAAAACATTTCTTATGCTGTCATTATCACAGGCAGTGCCGCTCTGTCAAGTAAGCTTAACAGACATGAAAGCAAACTTTTACAATGTATGTTACTTGTGGCTATAAAAACTATATTGTCACACTGGAAAGATTTTTCAGAGTTAACTGTACATGAATGGTGTAACACATTTTGTTTATATGCCAAATATGAGAAGTCTCTTGCACAGTCACATCACTCCTTTATTTCAATGTGGTCTAAAGTTATATCTTATTCTCATAACTCTTGATTATATTTCAGTGTGTATCATTTATCACTGTATTTACCTAGTGCTTATATCTCATGACTATATTAATATACCTTCTGTTTGCATACTTCTTGTTATCTAATGTACACCTGCTGTATGGAAACGTGTACTGCTGTTGCAGTGTTATGTTCTCATTTGTTTTGTTTTCAATGAAACCTAATAAAACTTATTGAACTAAAAAAAACTCTTTGAACTAAAAAAAAAATATATATCATGTTGTTATTAAAAATGCATGAAATACATAAATGAGAACAAGAAATATGAATGGCTTCAGTGTATTATGGTGCTGCATTAAAAGTATTCATCCTTTCCCATTAAAAGATCTAGTATTCATAGTGGGATTTACAGTCAATATAGGATAATATCTGTTATTAATCACCAAAATCTCAGCCACACCTCTATAGTCAGCATCTGAACCTGTTCATTTATGGATACAGAGGGAGACAAAAGATGTGATTATTTTCTGGATTTATAACTAATGAGTATTTTCAGGCTACTTCCTCAAACCAGAGGCAATTCTATAATCTAGGTGCCCGCATGTATGGACCCACTGGGAGTGTAAATGTCTAGAATAGTAGCACTTATGAGGGGCCACTGAAAAGTTCTCAGCCCAACCAATAAAGTTGGGGCAGCCTTCATCGAGGGCTATACACTTAGGTCCCCTTTTACTAAACCACGCTAGCGGTTTTTAGTGCTGGGAGCTGCACTGAATGCCCCGCGCTGCTCCTGATGCTCATAGGAACTCTATGAGCGTCGGGAGCAGCATGCAGCATACAGCACAGCTCGTGGTGCTAAAAACTGCTAGTGCAGCTTAGTTTTAAGTTTAAGTTTAAGTTTATTAGGATTTTATATACCGCCTATCAAGGTTTTCTAAGCGGTTTTACAATCAGGTACTCAAGCATTTTCCCTTAGTCCAATGACTTTCCACTTTTTTCATTCCATATTTTTCCAACAAAAATGGTGGGGTGTGGTGTAGTGGTTAGAGCTACAGTCTCAATACTCTGAGGTTGTGGGTTCAAACCCCGTGCTGCTCCTTGTGACCCTGTACAAGCCACTTAATCTTTCATGGCCCCAGGTACATTGCATAGATTGTAAGCCCACTGGGACAGATATAGAAAATGCTTGAAGTACCTGATTTGTAACCAGTTCTGAGCGCCTTTGTAAATAAATAAGTAAAAAAGATAGATGCACTAAAGGTGATTTTTTGAAAAAAAATAAAGAGATGTTTTGCTGTTCCAAAAATTACTATTTTCTCTGCCCGATTTTTGGACACACTTCACAAATCATCCAAGGTCAGACTTTGACGTCTTATTGAAAACGCCCTTCTATGTATGCACATATCCATAAGTTCTAGTAGAGTGCCTAAGCACTATTCTGAAAATACCACTTAACTTACATAGCAGCATCAATTGGACATGGATGTGACTTCCATTTATATGCATAACTTACAGAATACTATAAGCATGCCCCTGTTGCTTTTGTGTCCTTATGTATGTCAGCTCTATGGCTGGTGTAACTGCAGACACAAGCACTAGGTACATCAAGACAAGTTTACATTAGTATTCTATAATGGAACCTATGAGAGGTGTTCAATAATTTATCTACCTGAGTATGTGTTGAAACAAGTCTGTGCATGTTGTGACATTTCTCAAGGTTACTCATGCATAACGTGACCATTTATTTTTTTCATCAAAAGGGGACATCTATTAATTGTCAGCCCCACCCCAATCCCACCCTAGCCCTGCCCCAACCCTGCCCTAGCCCCGCCCCCAATCCCACCCCCAATTTCTTCCATTCATTTTTCATGTACACATATCTTCATATTAATTCATAATGGTAACCTTAAAATAATTAAAAAAAAAAACTACAAAGCACACTATACGCAAAGAAAATGTTAATTATTATTTATATTTGGGGGGGGGGGTTTCAAAGATGTCAAGGCAAATGACTTTAAAATTGGCAATGTCACCTCAGTAACTATAGAAAAATAGACAAATATAGTGCAAAATATAGACAGCAGATATAAATTCTCAAAACTGACACGTTTTGATCACAGGTCACAGCACACAGGCTTTACCAGAGAGAGGATATCTGAGTCTGGACTCCAAGCTGAAGGGAACCTCAAAATTTCAGGAAATGTGTTTGCAACCTGATTTCATAATGTAATAAATCTGAATAATGAATCCAAGCACAAGTTAAATACATGTCAAAGAGAGAACTAGATTCAGTCTGGTTGTTAACTGAAGATGGAAATAACCGTATGTTAACTTAAAGACCAAACTGTATGCTAAATTTGACTCTGTATATCTAACATGACTGTACAAATGTAAATTCATAATCTGCTGGTCTATGGGTTCTCTGAGGAATCCGGTCTGGCAAAACACATAAGAACCTTGAGGAATTGGACACCTTTTTGGAGATGAGTACACATTGTTCATTTACAGTACAATATTTGTGAAGTTTGGATTGTTTATTGACCACTCAAGTGATTAAAGTGCAGTGATTGAATACAAAAGGCACAGCTTATGGGGTATAACTCTGGAATAACCTCATATCCCCGCTCAGAGTTTCAAGTTCCCTCCAATCCTTCCGCAAACCCCTGAAAACTTGGCTCTTTTCAAAAATCTAACACTTCCCGCTTTTTGGTTCCCTGTCCCTCTTTATCTTCCTAGCTCCTTTCCTATAACCCTTCATTGTAGCTCCTTTTCAACCTAACCCTGTAAACCGTGCCGAGCTCTACACTTGTGGAGATGGCGCGATATACAAACCTAAGGTTTAGTTTAGTTTAGTTTGAGATCTTTTTACCATAAATTGGTCCTGAGCACTTTTTACGCTTATAAGAAAGTGGCGTTGCAACTAGTACTGGGTGATTTGATTTTTTTGAAGTATGCTCTATGTATGTCAACCTTGTTATCCGTTCTGAGCTCGTTGGAGAGGACGGGATGTAAAACTAACCAAATGAATAAATAATGCTGCTGAAAATCCAGCTATGGACTTAACAGTGGGGAGTGGAGTAGAACGAGTACAAGTGGATCGATTTTTCACTCCGTCAAAAAATACAAAGACTAGGAGACACTCAATGAAGTTACAGGGAAATACTTTTAAAACCAATAGGAGGAAATATTTTTTCACTCAGAGAATAAGCTCTGGAACGCATTGACAGAGGTTGTGGTAAGAGCGGAGAGCGGAGCTGGTTTTAAGAAAGGTTTGGACAAGTTGCTGGAGGAAAAGTCCATAGTCTGTTATTGAGAAAGACATGGGGGAAGTCACTGCTTGCCCTTGATCGGTAGCATTGAATATTTGCTATTCCTTGTGTCCTGGATTGTGTACTAGTGTCCTGGATTGGCCACCATGAGAACGGGCTACTGGGCTTGATGGACCATTGGTCTGACCCAATAAGGATATTCTTATGTTCTATTCAGTTAGGAGCTTCTCCTCCTTGGATAAATCATACTGAATGTTGACCCCTGTATATTTTCATACAGATTCAGTACAGAAATTTAATAATAAAAAACCTTCTTAGCAAACAGAGACAAAATTAGAGTATCTCGCTTCCTTCCATAGGAGTAAGTATAGGAAAAATGTCTCCATGCTGTGTATTGGAAAAAAAGAGAGAGCAATAAGGAGAAGATAATGACCTCCATAATTACCGCAGTCCGGGTCTGTTAAAACACAATGCCATTCATTCTCTGCACCAAAATATCTGTCACTTTGAGTTTTGCATTTCAAGAACCCCTACTTCCTTTCCCACTGTTCGTTTTCTCCACTACTTCCATTTCTAATTTGTCACAAATGCCCTTACTGAGACTCAACCTTGTAAAAGATCCATTAGGCTGGAAAGCACCAGCTGAACAGCTCAGTCAATCTAGATTTTTATTTGATATACTCTCCTAGGGGAAACATTCAACGAGTGGCTGTGGCTGGAAAATGTTATTTGCGCAGAATTCTGATTAGTTTTCAGTTGCTCTGCAGGGGAACGAGAATTAAAATGGCACTATAAGCACAGTTCTTCGTGGTTTTTTTTCTCTCTGCGTACTTCCACTGGACTGCTATTCTGATTTTCCGATGAATTAGATTAATGGGCGCAGAGCCACTGGTTGATTGACATGTAGATGGAAATAGTGAAAACTTTTTTTTTTTCAAATGACAAGAAGTAAATCTTGTTCATAACCTAGTTATGATAATTCTAAGAGAAAAGTTTTAGTAGCTATTTCTGACCCACAGATCAAGGGAAGAATTCTGCTATTTCTATAAAAGGAAGAGACCATATGAACCACGTGCTAATCCTAGCACAAATGTATTATCTCTGTCATCTTGACCTTTGCTGTACGCAAGGCAAAGGAAATGGATTTTGCTGCTGCCTAGTAATATTACTGATCCCTAACCATAACAAAGAAGTAAATTGAACAAAATGACTGCAAACACTATCTCTATACTTTTTTTTTGTTCTCTTGCAAGATATACCAGGACTGCAGCTTCTTGTGATTAACCTGCCACATGACAACATTTGAAATAACAACTTCTTGTGATATGCATTTAGGGTTTACACACTAATGGCTCAGGACTCTGGGGGTCTCTTTCAGGGCTGCAGCGAGCTATGTGCGAGCAGTGCTGCTGCACAGGGCTCAAGGGAGGCAAGAGCTCCAAAATTGCACCTGGTCCATGGCCTTTTCTGCTTGGCTGCGATGCAGTGGGTGGGATAGGATCTCTAGAGGGGGACACATTTCTGGCTTGGAACAGTCCTGGTCTCTTTCCATAGCTAGACCCTGTTCATTATTCCTTACAGAACTGTATCCTTCTCACTGTGCCTTACAGCCTCTTACCAGCTGATGGGGTCCTTGTTCTAGTGCATACTCCTATTGCCCACCACTTATGAGGTATTCAGGAAACGCCTCAAAACTCACCTGTTCCTGAAATACCTAGACAGCTGACCCACTTCCCTCCTTCACCTCTCTTGCCCTTTCTCCCCATTGTTCCCACATCCCTTAAGTTAACTCAACTTGTACGTCAACTCAACTTGTACTCCACTAATCTTCTGTAAACCGCATAGAACTTAACGGTATTGCGGTATATAAACTGTTATTATTATTATTATTACTTATGTTTGTCCCAGCTCCTGAGGGCTACAACTGTTAAAGATTTGTAGGTCATAGATGGTAGAGTCAAGGTTACTCTCAAGGCACTTCATGTGAAGATAACTTCTTACCCCTGCTTATGTCTTCAAACTCACTTCACTATTTATTTCCCCCCCCCCTAAAAAAAGCTGGGTAAAAATATAATTAGGGATTCTTTTCTTAGATGTTTATAAATTAGCAATGTAAGTGTTTATTAGGAATGTAAGAGTTATTTAAGGGTGTAAAAATCAGGGAGGGGTGAAAGAGAATTGAAGAAAATTTTTTTCTAATGTTTAAATAAATACCTGTTCTAGTTTTTTACTTTGGAGGTACTTTTACTTATGAGTTAAAACTGAAAACCAGAATCATTAAACATAATTTACATAGTGTCAAAAAAGTTAACAGTTCGTCTGTTACTTCTCAGACAGCACATTTAGGACAAACTGGAGGAGGTAGCCTAGTGGTTAGAGCTGCTGTCTTAGCACCCTGAAGTTGAGCGTTTGATCCCAGCCTGTTCCTTGTGACTTTGGGCAAGCCACTTAAAATTCCATTGTCCCAAGTACCACAATTAGGCCCTTTTTTACTAAGCCGCGGTAGAGGTTTCTACTGCGGCCCGAAGTGCATGCTTTGATGCTGCTCCGACACTCATAGGAATTCTACGAGTATCAGAGCTGTGTCGGAGCATTTAGCGCTCTGGGCCGCAGTAGAAACCTCTACCAAGGCTTAGTAAAAGGGGGAGGGGCTTAGATTGTGAGCAGGCCAGGACAGATAGGAAAAATACTTAAGAGTACTTCATTACTATTCAATGAATTGTAAACTGTTCTGGGTAAATCTCTTCATGAAAAGGCAGTTAATAAATCTAAAATAATAAATAAACTTGAAATAATGTACTCTAACTCCCCTCCTCTTCTTCTAACCTCACCATCATGTTTGTTATTGTCAAAAGTCCTTTATGTACACATCCCCTCTTTCTCATAAGCATTACTTTGTATAAGCATTTCTCCTATTCTTATTTTATCATTTTATTGTAAACCGGCTAGATACCAGTTGATGGTTGGTATATTAAAAATTAATAAACTTGAAACTTGAAATAACAGATGCAGGTTGGGATTTTAACTCCTAGGTCTTCTTTAATTGTAAGCTCCTCCCATTAAGATTTATTTCAGTTGCTCCTTGACAGTCCTCTGGGTTTGGCTCACCTCTTCAGTTTCTTAAGAACCTGAGAAACACTCTACTCACTAAAAGCTGTGGGTTCCTTGAACCCAGGGACACTGTTATGGTTTCTTTCCCATTCAAAGGATCAAGGCTCCTCTGTTCCTCCACTTTTTGGACTGCATACCTTATTCATCATCTATCCACAGCTAAATCTAACTTCTTATTAGGGATAGGCATTCATTTGCAACTATATGGGACTAATTGTTTTGATAATCATTCCATGTATGTATAGATTTGGCACTGTACTGATTATATATGCATTGTTGCGGGTATGCGGGTATACGAGGTTTAAGAATGTCCAGGGTATGCTATTTAGAAATCAGTGAAGTCAGTTAGGATGCTACATGTTTTTTGTGAAGTTTTTTCAGCCTATGATTGAAGGTAAACCTGCCTGTTTTACGTTCCTCGTTGGGGTTCAACAGAATTTGGCTCTTTAGAGCTGAGGCATTTTCTCCACTTCTTGATTGAATGCATTAATAGGTGATGTGTTCTGTCATGATTAGATAGTGGTGTTATAGTGTAAATGTTGACATATCCCTTGCCCTTCTACGTCATTATCAAATGAAAACAAGCAGAAACACCCCCCCCATGAAAATTAATGTTTTTATCATCTGCCAATAATAGTGCACAAAAGAGGGCTCTGAGGGCTGGATTCTCAAAACTTACCCGGCCTTACCTGGTAGTCTAGAGGGCTTTCGGGGCAGGAGCGATCTTCCTACACTCCTGCCCCATGCAGATCGCCATCAGGAAATGGCTGTAGGGAGTTCCCGACGTAGTCTCGAGAGACTACGTGAACTCCCAGCAGCCATTTCCTCATGGCGATCTGCACGGGGCAGGAGCGTAGGAAGATCGCTCCTGCCCCGAAAGCCCTCTAGACCACCAGGTAAGGCCGGGAAGGCAGCAGGGAGGAAAAAAAGATGGATTTTTTCACATGAAAACTGTTTTTTTTATTTTCTCTATCCCCAGAAAAAAATCGTGATTATATGAAACCGCGAGTGCAGGATCCGCGAATGGGGAGGGGGAAGTGTATTTGAAAAGGAACAGACACTGGGGAGGCCGGCAGGCCCGCAACTCCAAAATGGTGGGCTTTCCCTTCCCGGTCCATTCTGGGATGCACTGGAGAGGGGCCTAAGGCTCTGATTGACTCAGATGCCTAAGGCTTTTCCCATAGGAGGGCCTTAGGCACCTGTGCCAACCAGAGTTGTAGGCCACTCCCACTGCATTCCAAGATGCACTGGAAATGAGGCCTAAGACTAAGGTAGGTGTGAGCATCCTTCCGGCCTGACTTTCAACTAAAATGTAGGGGTGGTTGGGGGTGGAGGTAGAGTTAGGGGTGCAGGGTGGGGAGCCTGCATCCTTGGGGGTGTAGAGGGATTCAGCTTCATGGGATATTGGGTGTTTCAGGGTGTGGTGGCAGAAGGGAGTGGGCAGGCAGGGGTTCAGGGGCAGGAGAGATAGGGCATCCCTCCTGCTCAGTGTACTGCGGGGTATGGGGGTATGAGGGAGTGGGCATCCTTCCTGCCTGGCATACTGCAGGGGCAGTGGGAGTTCAGCAACAGGAGGGAGTGGGCACCCCTCCTAGCAGGGGACTTCACGGGGGGTTCCCTGCCTCGGCCACTCAGCTGATTGGAGCAGGGAGATTTCCATGCCGCAGTTAGCTCAGCGATCGTGTCTATTTGAAATGTAGCCAGCATTTTGCTGGCGTACATGTCAGGTGTCGATTGCCACCCTAGGGAGACGCCTAGGGCAGCTTAAGCTTGCCCAAGGCCACTTCTTGACAAAAGCATGCCCATGTCCAGTCTTGGGTGAGTTTAAGTATCCTGATGTATCTCCCTTAACTGCAACAGACACAGTGTAGGCGCCTGCCTCGTTGTTGTTAGGTTAGGTTTTTAAATAGAAAATGTGCATCCTAATTGACTGGTTAGACAGTGGTAGGACACCTACCGCCACCTACAATCGGGAGGCCATTTATAGAATTTGCCCTAAGTATGTAGCCCTCGATGGAGACTGCCCCAACTTTATTGGTTGGGTTGAAAACCGTTCAGCAGTCTCTCCTATAATATGTAGAACTTATATGCACACATTCTCATGTGCATACACAGGCCCTGATTCTATAAAAGATGCCTAAAGTTAGGCACCTAGATTGACATACCTAGCCAATCTAGACACCTAACTTATTTTTATAAATTGGCTCTAATAATTGAAAGTGCCAATAAAAACCAATTAGAAATTGAATTCAAAATTAATGTGCCAAAAGGCATCTAATTCAGTAGCCACCTGCCACTTCGATGTAAGCATCTACACCGAGGCACTTACTGACAAGCAGGCTTGCTTAGAGGCAGATTTGGAGTGGATTCAGGGCAACGTTAGGGCTTGGTTTGAGTTAGGCACTGGTGGGCGCCTACTAGTGCTGACCGATTCAGAAAAAAAATTTTGATTCGATTCGATTCAGCCTTTTGAATCGATTTTTCAATTCGATTCGATTTTCCTGCCCAATTGAGTGTTTTTTTCAAACATCCTGGTGGGCTTATTTTATAGACTCTTCACTCCCTTTGCCCTCTCCTAACCACACTAGCGCTGTGGTGTAAACAAAATAAACAAACAAAAAAGACTTTTCCTCTCTCTGTTAAATCCTAGTTCTATTTGCAGTCTAACAAAAGCTTTGGCAGGATACACTTTTCAAATCTGACATATTGTAATCACAAAACAGAAAATAAAATTATTTTTTCTACCTTTTGTTGTCTGGTCAATATTCAAATCTTGTTGGTCCCAGGCTCTGGTTGTCTTCTGATAACTTGCTTGCCAGGGTCTCCTTCTTTTCTTCTTTCTCCATGCTAACTATCAATCTTCTAGCTCTGTCCTCCCCTTCTGTTTCCCTTCCCTCTCCTGGAGGTCTGGCATCTTTCCTTTTTTTCGTCTCCATCCACAGATCTACCTTTTCTCAACTACCCTTTCATCCAGCATCTCTCCCTCCTTCCCCACCACCCCAGGGTCCACCATCTCTCCCTTTCTATTCCAAACTACCCTCCTATCCAGTATCTCTATCCCCCTCCACACCATTCCTTGTGTCCAAGTTCTCTCCCTTTCTGTTCCTTCCCTCCCTAAATCCCATTATCCACCATCTCTCTCCCACTCTTCTGTTTTTAGACCCATTATTTCTTCCCCCCAAAGTCCAGCGTATGCACGACTCTTTTAACCCCCCCTTCACTCCCTCCCTCTGTGTAATTCTACACCAGGGCCCCCTCCCCTGAAGGTCTGTCCCCCCATGAAGGCCTGCACCCCACCCCTGAAGGCCTGTCCCCCCAGAAGGACTGCACCTCCCCCAAAGGTCTGTCCCCCTGAAGGCCTGCACCCCACTGAAGACCTACACCCTACCCTGAAGGCCTGTGCCCCCCCGAAGGACTGTATCTCCCCCCAAAGGACTGTCCTCCCCCTCCCGGAAGTCCTGTGTGTTCCCCTCTGGCCTCCCTTTACCTGATTGCAGCAGAGAGCAGTCTGCAAAAAGAATCGCAGGTACTTTAGCAATCCTTGCAGGTTGCCATAGGCTTCAGGAGCTGTCGTCCTTCCGCCACAGTCCCGCTTCTTTTCAGATGTCAGAGGCAGGATCGTGGCAGAGGGACGACAGCTCTGGAGGCCTATGGCAACCTGCAAGGATCGCTAAAGTACCCGCGATCCTTTCTGCAGGCTGCTCTCTGCTGCAATCAGGTAAAGGGAGGCGTTGGAGGCCATTGGGGAAGCCGGACACTGCAGCACTTCCAGACTGACCCTCCCCCTCTTGCCCTTTAAAGCAGGAGTGGCAGCGCCAGCCAGCAAGAGGCAGCACTGCCGAATGTTCTGCCACATATTTATCTAGCAAGGGTATGTAGAAGTCACCTCCACCAAAGCTTCAGAGTAATATGATTCTTTATTGCATAAACATCAGATAATATACAAATAATGCAGATAGACATCAGATATTATACAAGATATCAGCAGAGAATATCTATATACACCAAATAGAATACTTCACCATGTCTTGCACGCCTCCTTCCAATATTGATCGGGAATCTGATCGATCAAGGGAAAGGACCCAATCCACAGCACTCCCAAGGCTGCAGCAAGATTCAAAATCCAGTCTGTGACTCTCAGTCTTATATAGCACAGAAAGTGCTGAATTTCTCACACACACAGACACTGCTGTTTCTGCAGTAACAACAGGTGTCTCCCTTATCTCCTAACTCTCACAGATGGAATGAGCTCAGGCCCTTCCTAATTACAGTACCATGAGAAACCTTCCTCAGCCCTTCTTGGTAAGACATGAAACAGTATAAGAGATATGATACAAGTTGATAAACAACTTGCTCTCACAAAAGTAAGTTGTAAGGCTGCCTAATTGTCTGGCACAGATGTAAGGCAAGGACTGCAGCTAAAAAGCAAGCAGGCATGAAGATTCACACCTATTAGCCAAAGTGGCCACATATAACTGCCAAAGGCTGCCCTGGCCAACCATGGCATAACACCGACCCTGCTTTAGGGGGTGAGGGGGAAGGGTCAGACAGTGAATCGGGAGGCCGATTTTTTTTTTTTGTTTTGAATCGATTCAAATCGATTCACCTGAAATGAATCGGTGAATCAATTTAAATCGTGAATCGGGCAGCACTAGCACCTACCTTAGGTGCACTCATTTAGGCTACGAAAATCCTAGCCTAAATGGCAATGTTCCTAAGGATTTAACACTTACCAGTGCTTAAGAACCCTTAAGCGCCACTAGGCACGATTCTATAAACAGTGCCTAGTAGTTGATTGGCAACCGCGCTTAATGGTACCTGGACGTTAGATGACATTTATAGAATCAGAGGCACAGTGTACTACTTTATAAAAGATTTTTCCACTTGCTAAACTCGCTTTACACAAGGGAAAAAAAACTTAAAGAATATTCAAAAAACCCTTTATGTCCTTGAATCAGTTACATATTACATCAGTGATCCCCAACCCTGTCCTGGAGGACCACCAGCCAGTCAGGTTTAGAGGATAGCCCTAATGAATATGCATGAGAGAGATTTGCATATAATGGAGGTGACAGGCATGTAAATATGCTCCATGCATATTCATTAGGTGTATCCTGAAAACCTGACTGGCTGGTTGTCCTCCAGGACAGGGCTGGGGACCACAGTATTACATATGCTGGATAATAATCACTAAATATAGTTAAATATATAATTAAATCTGGGCTTCTGTAATGCAGTTTGAACATTTTGTGATATGCTGCATGACCCTGAGAAATGACAGCTTTGTGTTCTCCTATCCCTTCATGCATATCACCATGAATATTGTACTGTCAATTTAAAATTTCTCTTGGGATTACACAGGCTCCCCAAATTAAAACACAGCATAAGGCATCTAACACCATGAGGCTGAATCACTTTTGCAGTACTGATAACTTTGTTTCACATGCAAGGCAATTATAATAATGATTTCAATTTATATAGCACCATTTATCCGAAGAGGATCCCAATGCACCGTCGAATTTAATGCTTCGGTAACACAGTTGCAGCCACTTCGGGGCTAGTAGTATATTTCCAATATAACCTTCAAAAGTCCAAAAGAGCGAATGAGGTAAGAAACAATTTATTATTATAATTAATCCACCACACTTGGATAAGTTGTAATGCAGAGCGACACTGTTCAGTGCTCAATTAATTTCTCCTCAGATGAGAATGAAACATATCTGAGCACATGTTTACAATCCAAATGGAACAGAATCATAGTAACAGAGAGAAAAATCAGCAGATAAAACCAGCATGCAGTTTATTCAGTTTATTTTGTTTTATTTATTTATTCAGTTTTCTATACCATTCTCCCATGAGTTTATTCAGGTACTCGAGCATTTTCCATCTGTCCTGGCAGGCTCATAATCAAGTTTCAAGTTTATTATCTTTTTAATATACCGACCATCAACAGGTATCTGGCCGGTTCACAATAAAATTATAAAAAGAGAAAAGAGTCGTAAATATAAAAGGAAGATGGGTGAACATCAAAAACATAACTTGACTGACATGAGAGTGAGGATAAGAGGGAAAGGAGGGGAAAAGTTACATGTTTTGGAGACGAAAGGGAGAAAGTGGGAATGGGGAAAAACATATTGGGTGGGGTCGCTTTATTAAAGCGGTTGGTTAGATAAATTGGAACCAGCAGAGTTAAAGAGAGAAAAAAAAAGAAAGAGAGGGAAATGGAGAGGAAAAAGTTAAGAGAAGAAAAAAAAGAAAAAGAAAGTAGCTCTAAGCACAGGCAAAAGCATCACGAAATAAGAAAGTCTTCAAGTTAATCTTAAATTTATCTAAATGTTGTTCTTCTCTAAGTTGTTGTGGCAGGACATTCCACAACGTTGGGGCAACTACTGTAAAATTTATTTTCCGGGTAATCTATCTAATGTACCTGGGGCAATGGGGGGGGACTTGCCCAGGGTCACAAGGAGTAGCATGCTGAGGCTGTAGCTTTAACCACTGAGCCACACTCTCCCCCCACCCAAACCACAGCAGAAAGCAAACTGGTAATTGTAAGAGGTAGTAGCAATCCCCTTTATCAGCTCCAAGTCTCCACCTAAAACACCACCCCCTGAGCTCCCATGAACCCTATCTGTATACCACTTCCCTCATCCCTTTCTTCTACCTAACTTTGTTCAAACCTGTTCTGATCCATCAATAACCCCCCAAATTCACCCATTTTATTCTATCCTATCTAACCTTACCTCCCTCCCCATTTTATTATACCCCATCCTCAAAATACTATCAAGACATCCCTGTTTGTGTCTGACCTCCCTGTCCCTGTGGTCAACTGCGGGAAACCATCCCCTTGTCATTGTTTAAGAAGAGAGGGAAGAATCAGAATATGAATGGGCACAACCACTGATCCTCAAGTCTTGCATTGAAGAATGCTGGTGTAGAAAGACTGAGGTTGAGATAGACACTAAAGAATGACAGTCTTTGGTTTCCAGATATGTGATGTCATAATGCCTCATTCCACCAATGCCTAAAAGCCAACCTCATCAGTGATGTCACAATGGCTTCATTGTCCTACACTTGGCTCACATAAGAATCAGAGTATGAATGGGCACAGCCACTGACCTTCAAGCCTTGCACTGAAAATGCTGAGGTTGAGATAGATATTTAAGAATAAAACAGGATGGTTTCCCGTGGTTGTCCACAGGGACATGGACAGGGAACAAATTCTGTCCCAGTATCATTCTCTATGTCAGTGCCATTTATAGAATGTCCCCTCTACATGTACATATTTATACTAAGGTGGTGTAGGTGCATTTGCCGTTGTGTTTTATGGCTGGTTCTAAGTGCCTATTTTATATGGTACCTTCTACTACTACTTATCATTTCTATAATACTAATATAGCATATCAATAATATAACATAATTAAGATGCGCTAATCGATTTAGTGCACACTAAAGATTAGCGTGCACTAAATGCTAAGGCACCCATGATATTCTACGGGCGCCTTAGCATTTAGTGCGCGCTAAATCGGTTAGCATGCCTTAGTATAAGGATCCCATAGTAAATAACAACAGATAAAGGCTTATGTAGTCTATCCAATCTGCCCAACACTTACATTCATTCTCAAGCCAACAAACCAGTAATTATTTATTTTAATATAGATGCTGGACAAATTTCTATGATCTGTGTTTTGCAAATGGCAAGAGACAGGTGAAGTTTTGAGAGCCTCAGTATTAGATCATTTAGTTTCACATACTATGAGTAGGGGTGCTGTGCAGCTTAATGGGGAGGGGCAGACATCTTATCTGGTAAATTGAGTACTATCAGCAATACTTGGAGTCTTGGTTATAATCATTTACCTTCCCCATCATGTTTGGCTGCCTATATGGTTGGCAAGGTGTTGACTTCACAACCAGCACTTGAACAGGCATGGCTCTGGCCACCTTTTAGGGCAGACTGGATGGACCATGAGGGTCTTTTTCTGCCATCATTTATTGTATTACAGTGTTACTAGATGTACACATTGAACACCGTTTATTGAATACCTGTATTCTTCTCATTTTGCACATTCTCTGTGCTTAAATTTTGGTGCTCTTTATAGAATTACCCCCTGAAATCATGACATATTCTACAAAACAAATACTGATGATCAAAAAATTAAATGATAAACTTGGATGAGTACATATATCAAAAGCTTGCTTTATATACATCTGGGTTTTGGCTAGGTACTTAAGTGACCTGGATTGGCCACCATGAGAATGGGCTACTGGACTTGATGGACCATTGGTCTGACCCAGTAAGGCTATTCTTATGTTCTATAAAAACTCTGAAATGTTTATGTTTGTTAAAAAATTGTGACCACACTTTGGTTTAGCGACAGCATGGTTTACAAATAATAAAAATAAGAGAAAGGATCACCATTAAAACAGAAAACATAAAAAGAGTCCTCAGTAATTCATTTTGATAAACTAATAGATCACTTGACTTCTATCTCAGATCCTGAATCAGTGAAGAATTTGTAGATTTTTCTTAATGCTCCAAAATCCACGCATTTCTTGTATGAGCTATAGGTAAATCTCATTAAAGACTTCTGAAGAAATTAGAAAGTCATGGGATAGGAGGTTATGTCCTTTTATGCACTGAGAACTGTTTGAAAGATATAAAACAGAGAGTGAGTTTAAATGGTCAATATTCTCAATGGAGAAGAGTAAATAGTGGGGTTCCCCAGAGGTCAGTGCTGGGACCACTGCTTTTTAACATACTTATCAATGATCCAGTGATGGGATCCTTTTACAAAGGTGCGCTAAGGCCTTAACGCGCGGAATAGTGCGTGCTAAATTGCCATGCGCGCTAGCTGCTACCTCCTCCTTTTGAGCAGGCGGTAGATTTTCTGTTAGCGTGCGCTATAGCGCGCGCTAATCTGGTGTGTGCGCTAAAACCGCTAGCGCACCTTCGTAAAAGGAGCCCAAAGTTGTTCAGTCGCAAGAGGATGGCGAAAATTTGCAAGAGGACCCTGTGAGACCGGGAGACTGGGTGTCAAAACGGCAGGTGACATTTAATGTGAGCAAGTGCAAAGTGATGCATGCAGGAAAGCAGAACCCAAACTACAGCTACGTGAGGCAGGGCTCTGGTGTTAGGACTCAATGCCCAGGAAAACGATCTAGGTGCCATTGGTGAGGATACATGGAAAACCTCAACTCAATGTGCGGCGGCGGCTAAAAAAGCAAATAGAATGTTAGGAATTATCAGAAAAGGAATGGAAAACAAAGATGAAAATGTTATAATGCCCTTGGATTGCTCTATGGTTTGGCTTCACCTCGAATACTGTGCGCAGTTCTGGTTGCCGTATCTCAAAAAAGATATAGCAGAATTAGAAAAGGTACAGAGAAGGGCGACGAATGTAATAAAAAGAATGGGATGACTTCCCTACAAGGGAAGGGTAAAGCGGCTAGGGCTTGGGAGTGATATGATAGAGGTCTATAAAAAACTGAATGGAGTGGAAATGATAGATGTGAATCACTCGTTCCCAAAATACTAGGAACAGGGGGCATGTGATGAAACTACTAAGTAGTGGATTTAAAACAACGCTAAGTAAATATTTCTTCACACAACGTGTGATTTAACTCTGGAATTCATTGTCAGAGAATGTGGTGAAATCAGTTAGTTTAGCAGGGATTAAAAAAAGGTTTGGATAATTTCCTAAAAGAGAAGTCTATAGCCCATTACTGAGATGGCTTGGGGAAATCCACTGCTTGTTCCTAGGATAAACAGCATAAAATCAGTACTTGGGACCTGGGTTGGCCACTGTTGGAAACAGGATACTGGACTTGATGGACCTTCGGTCTGCCCCAGTATGGCAATTCTTATGTTCTTATTGACTTAATATATTATTTTTTTCTGGTGGTATGTGCTGTAGATTCATGCAGTAACATTTTACTATATTATAAACAACATGACTGATGAGGAATTCTGCTTCAAAAGCAATGACCAGATGCTTGAACTAATTTTAATTGAGAGAATATTAACCATAATCCATGCAAATTTGTTGGTTATTAGTTATTGATATCGTTTTTATGAGCTATCTAACAGCTATAATTTGTTGTCAACAAATGAAAATTATTGCATAATTACACAAAACAGATGTTCACCTTACAAGTTTTCATGCATCTCTTTAACTTTTAACTAATACAGAGATCCTGGGCCAAATATTTTAGCTCTCCTGATATTTTGTTGTTTTAGGGGATGTTTGCTAATCTATGTTAAGTAGCTAGATTGGATATTAGCATGTGGTAGCCATTAACACAAACCCCCACTAAAAAGCTAAAATTAGCCAGTGCAATAAAAATCCTTTGGTGCAGTATAGAGAATAGCACAGGGACAAATTTGTCCCCCATCCCTGTGAGATCCATCTCCTTTCCTTCCCATCCCATCCTTGCAAGTTCTGTCCCAGTCCCTCCCCCATCCTTGCAAGCTCCTTTCTGAATCTGCTTTACTTACTGATGTTTGCTACATGTACATTTTCTCTTGAAGTAATTATTTCACATTTTACTCATTTTATTATTGGTTTGTCCTAATTACAATACAATATACAATACGCTTGATTATATCCCACAATATATATCCAGCAGAGTTCAATGCGGTTACAAGACAGTACTCCAGAAATTACAATGTAAACAAATACAAAATATCAGCGTGAAATTACATAACAAAAAAGTTTAAAAGGTATTATTTTCAATGCTTTCCTAAGAACCTTGTAATTGTCTAATTTCCAAATACTAGAAGGAAGAGCATTCCACAATTATTCTTAAGCAAGAAAGCGTTTACAGCAAAGCATGATTTAACAGCATTTGTATGACTGCTGTGTGCATAACTGCAGATTACAAAACAGGCTTCCATTCATTTTCCAGCCCATTAAAGTCAGACATAATTTCAAATGTGTTTAAATATACAAAATTATGCAGTCATCCTGGGATGCTTTTAAAATTAATTTTAAATGGTTTTGAAAGGCGCTGCAAGAAATGCCAATGTGTATTTCATTGTTCAGGCTTCTTTGTCATTTGAAATTGCAATATAGATGTTATAGATTACTTTCAGGCAGAAGGAAAATGCATTGGCCAATCAGGGACTTCCGTAGACTCCTCCCTAAGGAAATCCTTGATTGGCTGAGGCACCCCAGGCCCCTCCCTAGGGAGGAGCCCAATGTGCCTCAGGCAATTGGGGTCCTTAGGCCCCTCCCCATACATCACATGATGCACCAGGATGTGGCCTACGGCCGCTATTGCGTCGGACCGGCAGAGCAACAGGAGCAGGAGGACTTTGCGCTTCCTCCTGCTCCCGAAGATTACTGGAGACCTAAGGAGCAGGAGGGACTGGGCACCCCTCTTGCTTTCAACATTTTTGAAGGTACGGGGAAGGGGGTTGGTCCGGCCAGTCAGACCATGGGTGGGCCGGTTGGGGGTGCGGGGACCAGTCAGGGGGGTGCAGTGGGCGGGTTGAGAGTGGGACCCTCGTGTCGGGTTGACTTTTTGGTTCAGGGAGGGAGAGGGGAAAAGGCACTTATCAGGAGAGGGAGGGGGTAATTTAAAAAAAAAATTGGGCTAATATTTTGTGTGTGTAAAACATGCAAAATATCTGTCCGATTTAAAAAAAAATTTAAAAGCCTGCAGAAGTCCTGACAGCAATGACAGGAGGCTGCTTCTCCTGTCACTATTGTCAGGGCTCTAGCAATCCATGCAGTCAGTTGGGGGTGTGCCTCCGATTGCCCCCATTTGCATGCAAATGGTTGGGGAATCGGTTGGCCTGCCTCCAATCGCGCACGGATCGGAGGGCTAGTGAATCAAGCCCTTAAAGGGAGCTAGTTTTGTTACCAAATAGTTCCCTGGGGCTGTGAAAACCACATTGGAGTTTATGGTTGTTGATATAAATTGGACTGTGATTTTGACATTATATTATACAGTTAAGAACTTAAAGGGAGCTAGTTTCATTACCGAATAGCCACGTGCCCCCAGTACCTTAAATTATCCCCCCATACAACCACGTGTGTCCCCCAGTACCTTAAATCATCCCCCCCCATACCTTTAATCATATCCCTTCAGTACCTTTTTTAATTCCTCCCTCCTTAGATGGCTCTCATTTTTCCCAGCCAGCAGGTGCACAGGCCAGAAGCACAGAGATCAGGGGTAAGCCCTCTGCACTCTTGCCTGGCGTAAGCCGATCTCCGAATGGCTGCAGTCAGTTCTTGCGAATCCCGGGAGAGCTAACTGCAGCCATTCGGAGATCGGCGCAGGCCCAGGCAGGAGTGTGGAGAGCTTGCTCTTGATCCCTATGCTTCTGACCTGTGCGCCACTGGCCGGGAAATACACTGGACCACCAGGCAGGGCAGGATTAACCAATAGGCCAAGTAGGCACGTGCCTAGGGCCAAAATGATCAGGGAGGGCCCGATGAAGGAGGGCATCAACACTGTTTTTTCCACATGGCGATGGGCCCCTCCAGCATCGATCGGCAATGCGGGCCCTCCCTGATCGGCAATGCGGGCCCCACCCCGATTGGCAATGCGGGGCCCCCCAATCAACGGAAAGTAAGACAAGCAAGCAACGCAGGTAAGAAAGGCAACGGGAACTGTAATTGTGCAAGCGGTGCTGCTTGCCCAAAGCTTCCCTCTGACGCAGCTTCCTGTTTTCGCCTGGACGCATGGTGGGGTGGGGTGGGGCAGGGGGCCCAGTGTACTTGGGTGCCTAGGGACCCTCGACAAATTAATCCTGTCCTGCCACCAGGTACGATGTCAGGGAGCAGATAGGCAGGTGGGTTTTAAAGATGTAGAAGTGGTGTGGTTTAAAAAAAATACGGTGGCCGGGGGGTATTTAAAAGATGTGGCAGTGGCAGCGGGAGTTAAAAATACAGCGGTGGCAGGGGGGGTTTAAAAGATGTAGCGGCGGCAGGGGGGTTTAAAAGTTGCAGTGGCAGCAGGCTTAATTTGTATCTTCACTTCATAAGATGAACTTACATTTCCCCCCCCCCTTTTGGGGGGTGGAAAAAGTATGTCTTATGGAGCGAAAAATACGGTAGTTATTAAAATTGAATATATGAGATGTTATAATCATGGTCATGTGTTTCAATAAGTTTCCCCTTCAATTCACACTAACACAGAGGTTAAACATTTAAATATTTGTATTTATATGTAGCAACTATAAAAAAAATTAACAATTAAACAAATATATCTTTTTTTGAACCAGAGCAACTGCCTTTTTTCCTAGAAGGAAAAGGGATTTCTGATGTTACTTAGGAAAGTTCAGGGTAACTCATGTTTGATAATTAAACTAGTCAATGTTAACTGCTCTATTCTTTAATAATATTCAATTATTTCCAATTGCTCTTTTTCCTGAAATGTTTTTTTTTTCTTTTTCTTTCCTTGTTCTCCTCATTGTGGACTATATATATAAAGTTGATTTTTTCCTTGTTTTACTCCAATGGTAAAAACTGGTTGTATTATTTATAATTTTCCTGTCAAAGTTTAATGCTTTGTGTGTAATTAAATGAATATATAAATAAATAAAAATAACAAGGATGAAAGAAAACTATAAGCTCCTTTTACTAAGCTGTGGTAACGTTTTAAGCGCACGCTGCAGATTAGTGCACACTAACCCCCACGCTACGTGGGGAAACTAACGCCAGATCAACCTGTTTTGACTGTATACTATGGATATTAACCTGTAACCCGTTCTGAGCTCATTGGGGAGAACAGAATAGAAATTAATTAATTAAATAATTAAATAAAGACACCATAGTTTCATAGTTTATTTAAATTTTGATTACAGTGCTCTCCCGAGATTCGCGGGGGTTCCATTCCAGGAACCCCCGCGAATCTTGAAAAACCGTGAATACGGTTTTTCATGGGGGAGCCTGAAGAGGGCAACAGGAGAGGGCGTGTCAAAGCAGCTCCTGATTGGATAAGGCCCGACTTTGTGCAGGAAGAGACGGTCGGAAGCGAACCGCGAGTGATTTCCTGCACTCGTGGTGCTCCGGCTGCTCTCTCCTGCCTCTTCCACTGCCCTCTCCTTGTTGGCGGTTTGCGGTCCGAAAATACCACGAATGACCGGGACCGTGAACCGCCGACCGCAAACAACCGGGGGAACACTGTAAATGCTTATCCAAAGGTACAAAGCGTTGTACATCGTGATTTAAAATAGCTGGGAGACAAACATTTTAAATAATTAGACATACACCATCTAAACATACATTGGGGGCCTGCCCTAGTACCACACAAAACATATCCCATTTTGAATGGCGCTATTTATACATGTAGAAGTCAGCCCCATGAAGCTTGTCTAGATTTATTAGCTTAATTTATGAGAATTTATGAAAATCAGTAATAAGCTCCTAAATTCTTTGTCCTGTGCTAAATCTGCTGCTGCTGACACCCACTTTTTATGCCCCTAAATGCAGGTTAGTCAGATTTTGAATACAAATTTATGCACTCCACCTGAGTACATTTTTAAGGAGCATAGATCTTAAAGGTAGAAGCAAATTTTCTTTGAATATGTGAAAGTGTGAAATATCAGTGAATTAAAGGTAATGTCTTCACCTTCATAGTTCATCAACAGAAGACAGCACTGATGTGCTACATGTGTTCATGTCTTTGAAATCGCTTCCTTCATCTCACTTGGTGAGAAGTCCCTATGTGACGAGGCTGTTTTGCTAATACTTTCGAGAAATGTAAGCATGCAGTGAGCACTTGGTGATGTGATTTAATCAATGTGCTGTAATAGAAATTCTGAATGTTACACGAGTCCCTTCAATTGAAATTCACCATCACTTTTAGGCTGTGTATCATGATGATTGTGTTATTGTGGGTATTGTGTATCACTGGACCATAAACAGTACAGACTAATTTGTGTGATCACAAATGAAGTGGGCGACCCATGACAGAAACAGATGAGTATCACATGAGAGGTTGACAAACTTGTAAAGAACAATTGGTAGAGTTACCAGACATCCTGATTTCACTGGACATGCTCTCCTTTTGAGGACATGTCCGGAGGTCTGGACGGCTTTTCAAAACCTGGCACTTTGTCTGGATTTTGAAAAGCTTTCCTTCGTGCAGGAGGGCATTCGCGCATGTGTGGATGTACTGCCCAATGAGTACAGGCAGCGGGGGGGGGGGGGTGGGGTGAAGGTTGGGACGGGATTAGAGGCAGGGCTGGGGCGGAATCGGAGGCATGACAGGGCAGAATCAGGGGCGTGATGAGGCAGGGATGGGTGGGGCTGTGTGGCCCTGGGGGGCGGGTCTAGGGGGTCCAGATTTTCCAGACAGAAAATCTGGTTACCCTAACAATTGGAGGATGACTTAAAGGGAAATTGCTGACACAGGAATACCTTTGGGTGCATCTGTTTGACTCAAATGAAGAGATGGAGAGGAATGTGAGCAACTGGTTGAAGAGACAAGATGTTCAATTCTTTTATGATAAATAAATAAGCAGCTAGGTTGGCGTACTATGCATATAAATATCTTCTCAGAAATACCTCAGCCCCACCACTCCACCGCTATGTTGAATTTCAAAAACGCGGGAGATTTACGTGGTAGCTCATCATAGGTAAATGATTTTTTTAAAATACGCTGTGATAATTCAAACGTGTTCATAAAGATGCCTTTTTTTCTTTTTTTTCAACTACAATAGTGTCAAGAAATTATTACAAAAGTATATACTTAGCTTTTATACACAGCTGAACCTGGGAGTCTGACCCGACATGTTTCGCACACACAGTGCTGTCTCAAGGGTCTCCCGAGGCCACCGTTGTCATCCGACTCACAAGTGCAGATTCTGTTTTATCTTGAGAGAGAGGGTTGGTGATAAACTTATAACTATACTGGTATTATATTAAAGCCAATTCTTTTATGATGACTTTCAAACACTTGTCCATCATTGACAGAAATGTGTGGCGAATTGTGGTGATTATGTAGAAAAGTAAATACGTGTAATTTAAGAGCATGCTTCAGACGTTAGGTCTGTTTTTTTATTTGTTATAATATCTTCATTTAAATAAGTTGTGGAGGTAGAAATATTACTGTTCACGTATAATCATCATCTGTAAGTAGAAGATACTGGGTGATGCCTCTCTTTGCATTTGTAGCTTTATGAAGTCACCGTTCCTGTACATGCTGGCAAATAAATGTGTATTTATTGGCATCTTTATATATATTTTATAGAAGGCTCCATATTTGGTAGAGGTTGGTTACAGAAAGATTCGCCTAGTTATTGGCATTGGAGGAATCAATTTCATCATTTAATTTTATTTGAGATTTGGGAGGTTCATAAATTTCCTAGAACTTGTTTATTTTTAAAAATTTTGGATCCTTATATACAAAATTTATCCTCTAGAGCAGTGTTTTTCAACCGCTGTTCCGCGGCACACTAGTGTGCCGCGAGATGTTGCCTGGTGTGCCGTACGGTCAGGGCCGCCATCAGGGCAGTACCACCAGTCTAGGAAGAGGGGCGGTCCGCCCCACGTGGACAGGAGAGAGCTGGACGGGGGACCCACGGAGTTCAATACAACTCGAGCCGCGAGGCTCGACTTCTGTTCCTGCCTGCCCTGCAGCTAACATATAGCCGATCGCAAGCGTTCCCCGATGTCAGCGCTGACGTCGGAGGGAGGGCTTAAGCAAAGCCTGCCCTCCGACGTCAGCGCTGACGTCGGAGAATACTTCCATTCGGCTATTTGTGCGCGGCAGGGCAGGCAGGAAGCAGAAGACAAGCCTGCAGCTTGAGCTTCGTTTTGCTGAGAAAGTTGCAAAGATGGGCTGGTAGGCAAACACGGAACACAAAAGGGGGGAGGGAGTGCGTTTTGGACACAAGGCATGAACTTGGGAGAGAGGAAGGGAGGGAGAGAGATGCTGAGGTGGGGGAGGGAATGGGTTTTTGGACACAGAAGGCATGGACTTGGGAGAGAGGAAGGGAGGGAAAGAGATGCTGAGGTGGGGGAGGGAATGGGTTTTTGGACACAAGGCATGAACTTGGGAGAGAGGAAGGGAGGGAAAGAGATGCTGAGGTGGGGGAGGGAATGGGTTTTTGGACACAGAAGGCATGGACTTGGGAGAGAGGAAGGGAGGGAAAGAGATGCTGAGGGGGGGGAGGGAATGCGTTTTTGGACACAGAAGAAATGGACTTGGGAGAGAGGAAGGGAGGGAGAGAGGAAGGGAGGGAAAGAGATGCTGAGGTGGGGGAGGGAATGGGTTTTTGGACACAGAAGGCATGGACTTGGGAGAGAGGAAGGGAGGGAAAGAGATGCTGAGGTGGGGGAGGGAATGGGTTTTTGGACACAGAAGGCATGGACTTGGGAGAGAGGAAGGGAGGGAAAGAGATGCTGAGGTGGGGGAGGGAATGCGTTTTTGGACACAGAAGAAATGGACTTGGGAGAGAGGAAGGGAGGGAAAGAGATGCTGAGGTGGGGGAGGGAATGAGTGTTTGGACACAGAAGGCATGGACTTTGGAGAGAGGAAGGGAGGGAAAGAGATGGTTGTGTACACGGGGAATAGAAGAAAGGAGAATTTTTGGTCATAGGGAGGGAGTGAGGTACAGATAGTGGCATACCAGGGTGGGGGGGGGGCAGTCTGCCCCACCCCGGGTTTACGTCCCAAGGGGGTGCACAGCTGGCCACCCTCCAGTGTTGTCCCTAGGCCGGCAAACTGCGGCTCTTTAGCCACTTGAGTGCCACCGCCGCCAACGGTGTTGTTGGCGGTGGCAGCATTATAAAATACTTTCTTTGTGTTTATTTGATTCCTATTCAAGAGAATTACTTTATATATAGTCAATATAGGCACAGAGTTAAATTTTTTAACATTTTCTAATGGTGGTGTGCCTCGTGATTTTTTTCATGAAACAAGTGTGCTTTTGCCCAAAAAAGGTTGAAAAACACTGCTCTAGAGCAAGAAGTATGATTCTTAATACTTTACACTGAAGATTTGGAATAGTTCAATGCATTTTAATATTTGGTATTTGATGTCACCTGTCATTCTAGGGTAGGAGTGGGAATAGTAGGGATGATAGTAATATATGTGGAATTACTTGAATTGTATTTTGTTTAATTCATTTATTACAAGGTTATAATTAAAATTTAAAAAATGGGGGGAGGAAGGGTTGGGGGAAGGGTGGAAGGTAATAGGGGGAGTGTATTGAGAGATCTATAACATAATTTGGAAATTTATTTTGAAGAAATGAAAGACATTTGATGGAAAGTTAATATGGTGAATTTAAATGTAATGACTATTTTATTGTAATATATTATTGCATATTTATTGGATTTCTTCAATAAAATGTTATAAAATAAAGTATTTGTGAACATCCCAACCCAGAAGTCCCAGTTCCTGCTTCAATGTTCTATGGAAAATGGAGCTTAATGTGTGAAAGTTGGAGCAAATTCATAAATGATAAGCCACACAAAGGCTCTCTAAAAAGTTTTCTGTATAAGGATGCCTTTGAGATGTAGACATGAGGATTGCTCAAGGACTAAGACTTAATATTCCTGAGTTTTTTAATTTTTTTATTTGCTGAGTTTCATTTCTTATTTTTTTCTTTTCTTTTTACCTCTTGCCCCACCCTGATGTGTTATCCATATATGTTCTTTCTTTGCAATAACTATTGTAGTTCATCTCCATATCCATTCTGTACCAGTCCGGATTTTTTACATACGTATTGTATTGTTTTCCCCCATTTTTAGATTTGTAATACTCTGAAATATTTGACAATGCATGCACATCAAATTTTAATAATAACTTGAAACTTGACTTAAGGATTTTTTTTTTTTTTTTAACCTAGCAGGCAAAACTCTTCTTGCATGCCATTTTTTTTTTTTTAAAGATGGGATAACCACACCATAAAAAGTTCTCTCTTTCCATGTGTTCTAGGAACAATATTTCCACAAAAGAGTTCTAGCAAGAGCATTTCATGGGTAGGAAATGTATATGTGAAGGAGGCCACTCACCTGCAGATTAATACATCAGCCTCCAAGTCTTACAAAAAAAATGGCTTGGTATTCAAAGTGAATTATGACTTGGCTAGCAAGTAGCAGGCACATAACTCACTTATATGAGTATGTGAACTTTTAACGGTGTCAGGTCAAAAGCACGCCGGGACAAAGGTGCGCGCAGACAATTGAGCGCAGCACGGAGGTGCGCGCCGCAGAAAATTACTGTTTTTAGGGCTCCGACGGAGGGGGCATGGGGGGAACCCCCCACTTTACTTAATAGAGATTGCACCGCGTTGTGGGGCGTCATGGGGGGTTTGGGGGGTTGTAACCCCCCACATTTTACTGAAAACTTCACTTTTTCCCTGTTTTTAGGGAAAAAGTTAAGTTTACAGTAAAATGTGGAGGGTTACAACCCCCCAAACCCCCCACAACGCCGGTGCGATCTCTATTAAGTAAACTGGGGGGGCTCCCCAACAAAACCCCCCATCGGAGCCCCTAAAAACTGTAATTTTCTTCGGCGCGCACCTCCGTCTTGCGCTCAGTTGTCGGTGTGCGCCTTTGTCTTTCGCGGGGTTGTCTATGAACCACTTTCAACACTTATTCAGATAAGATTCAGCCATTTAACTCATTAAACAGACACTTTTGATCCATATAAGGGATTGATACTGAGGTTTAGGAAAGGCAGAGCTAGCATTTACATCTTTAGTACCATTATTCAGCATCTAAGCGGATGAAAAGTCACAGCCATGAGTAGTGTTGGAGTCCGATTGGTGCTCATGGTAGGTCAAGTACCAATCAAAGGGAAGACATATGAAAAATTCTTTGTTGAGACTTTTAGTGGGCTTGACAGAATTTGTTAGCAGCAGTGTGGAGATTTCCCGACCAAACCACCAATTCTGATAAATTAGAGAGCGGGAGTAGGGACAGGTAATGGAGTGAAGTAGAATGGGGTAATGCTGCAGATGTCATTCCTTGCAGGATGGAGTGATAAGGGTTTCAAGGAGAAGAATGTTTGTTCAAGGAGCTTGTTTACAGGAATTTATTCAGGTATGCAAGCAATTTTCCCTGTCTGTCCTGGTGGGCTCACAATCTATCTAATGTACCTGGGGCAATGGGGGGGGGGGGGGGATTAAGTGACTTATGTAGGATCCCAGGGAGCAGTGTGGGTTTGAACCCACAGCCTCAGGGTGATAAGGCTGCAGCTTTAACCACTGCGCCACCCTCTCCCTTGACCCTAGACCTGACAGTTGCATGTAAAAGACTATTATTAGAGAGGTTGCTATTTAACCAATGATGCTTATCATTTTGCTAACCACCGCCAGCATAATTTGCAGAAAATCAATACCAGGCCATATCTTGATTTTCCAAGTTTGTGGAGCTGGTTAAGTGCAATATGCAGCACTTAACTGGCTATGAGACACTACATAAAAAATAGGATTGATTTTTATGTGATCCTGCCTGACAAGGTGCTGGCCAGGTGCTGATTCCACCCTCCACCCCCAAATAGCCAGTTTTCAATTAGGCGCTAATTGGACATTTTGTAACTTTTATCCCCATTCCTCAAACTCATGTATGTATTGTTTTAATTTTGTAATTTGAATTATTTTGTAAGTTTCTTCTATTTAAATTGTAATATGTACATCGCCTAGAATCTATAATAGGCGATTCATCAAAAACTGAATAAACTTGAAACTTGAAACTTGAAACTTGAAACATCACTAACCAATTAAATGCTGCTGAAAATGACTGGCTACCCCAAACAGATGGTTTAATCAGCCAGGAGCTCTTTTTGGTTACTTAATTCGTTTTAAATATCGACCCAAAGATTTTTTACATGTTGAAGTTTCAGGTAATAGGAATGGCATACATAACACATTTATGTATAAATGCCGTATGTAATTGTGTTAATTATTTCCATAAAGCTGCAGCAAGATGATCTGCCACATGTCAGTTATATTAGAATAATAGCCTTTTAAAAATCACAGACTCCATAGCTTGGTTATTAAAGTTTTTGATAATGATTGCCATTAAAACTATATTTACCAATTGGAAAAATCCTTCTAATTTGAATTATAATTTGTGGTGGAATATAGTATACCTGATTTCAAAATATGAGACGATAGTGGTGGAAAAAATGGCCCTCTGTGTAAATTTAAGATCCCGTAGCATCCTTGGAAACTTACAGTATGCAAATGTATTTATTTATTTTAAAAAATTATATACTATATAAGGCCTATACAGTTTACATAAAAGCATACATAAAATTGCATATTACATACATGTTCAATAAAGGGAAGAACACTTTGCTCTTCGAAAACCATCTCATACAAATCAAAAAAATCTATGCATTAAAGCATAAGGAAGTAATAACATTTACACATTATCTCATCATTAGAAAGCATTCATAAACAATTGAATTTTCAACAGTCTTTTGAAACCTAAACTAACTGCACATAAGATCCTGTGACATCTTACTGTGTGTAAATTTAAGACCCTTTGCCATCCTTTAGAAATTTACTGTGCGTCTATTGTGAATTGCCTTTATTGAATAACAGTGTTAGATCTATATGGAATCACTTTACTACTATGTTATACGAGACTGTATGATACTGGACTGCCATTTGTTAGGTTGTTAGTTCAATTACTTGTACTGCTGTACTTGTTCTTGTTTGTCTGTATTTATTTTGAAAACAATAACAATATTGAACACACATACAAAAAGAATAATAACCCTTTGCCAATGAGAAAAGGATTCACATTTCCCTTCCCCTATGTTATATAAGGGACTACATGAATGGCACAGCACATAAATGCCAGAGGGGCGTTCTTATGGGTGGAACATGGGAAGGACACTGATGCACACAATTTTGTAAAAGTTACACATGCCCCTGATGTATTAGACATCTGCAGTTACTCCATCAGTCTATGACTGATAGAAATGCAGGAAGCTAGATTTTACCCATCCCAGGTTATGCTAGTATTCAATAATGGAATCTGGGTAGCCAAGGGGGGAATTCATCAGTAGGCACTAAAAGATTTAGGCCCCGATTCTGCAAACCGCATCCTGATTGTAGGCAGCTGTAGGCGTCCTACAGCTGTCTAATCAGCCAATTGGGACGCATGTTTTTAAAAAAATGTTCCCCAGGCAGGTCATCTATATTGAAGGGGCCTCTGGGAGCCTAGGGAGGCCCAAAAGCCCACCTAAGCTCGCCTAAGGCTAGGCGATAGCCTTAGGCAAACCTAGGTGGCCCTACGTGTCTCCCTAGCCCATCAGAAGATGCACACATTGTAAGTAGACACGGCCGCTATACTTATCTTGGCAAGGGATCTCCCTGTCGCAATAGGTATAGCGGCCATGGCTGCCTGCCTCTCCCCTGAACGAACAAGGCATGAGGAATGCCCATTCACTCCTGCCCAGAAGACCCCCCACTCCTCCAATGATCGCCAGCAGGAGGGTGCTTAACCCCTCCTGCCAGAAGGCCCCCAATTGCTGGCAGGAGGGTGCCCAACCCCTCCTGCCAGAAGATGATCCCCCACCCCTCAACGATCGCCAGAAGGAGGATGCCCAACCTCTCCTGCTGAAAGACGACCCCCCCCATAGGAGGGGCCTTAGGCGCCTGGGCCAATCAGGCCTTAGGCTTCTCAGGGATGGGCTGGAAAGGGGCTGGCCCGCCTCATTTGAAGAGAGGTGGGCCTGCCGGCTAGCTGGTAGTAAGACCCGTCCAGCAGACCAAATTTAAGGTTAGTGGGGGAGGGTCCAGAGGGGGGGTGTTAGTGGGAGGGTCTTACTTCAAGAGGGTCTTACTTTAGGGGGGGCATCTTCATAAGAACATAAGAACATAAGCAGTGCCTCTGCCGGGTCAGACCACAGGTCCATCCCGCCCAGCAGTCCGCTCCCGCGGCGGCCCAAACAGGTCACGACCTGTCTGTATCACCAGAAGGGGCTCCCTTGCCACCTTGGTTTCTCATTTAAGTCCTGTCTTCCTATCGAGGTCCTAACCCTCCGGTCTTGCACATGCACGACCTGATTTGGTTTCTATACTCATTACCTGGTTAGCTTTCTATACTTGTGTTACATCCCAGCTCCTCCCTCAGTATCCCACGATCCCTTTATCCTTCAGGAATCCGTCCAATCCCTGTTTGAATCCCTGTACCGTATTCTGCCTGATCACTTCCTCCGGTAGCGCATTCCAAGTGTCCACGACCCTCTGGGTGAAAAAAAACTTCCTTGCGTTTGTTCTGAACCTATCTCCCTTCAGTTTCTCCGAATGCCCCCTCGTACCTGTTGTCCCCTTCAGTCTGAAGAATCTGTCCCTATCCACCCTCTCTATGCCCCTCATGATCTTGAAGGTCTCTATCATATCTCCCCTGAGCCTCCTCTTTTCCAGAGAGAAGAGCCCCAGTCTATCCAACCTCTCGGCGTATGGGCAGTGTTCCAGCCCTTTTAACATTTTCGTTGCTCTCCTTTGGACTCTCTCAAGTACCGCCATGTCCTTCTTGAGGTGCGGCGACCAATACTGAACGCAGTATTCCAGATGTGGACGCACCATCGCTCGATACAATGGCATGATGACTTCCCGTGTTCTGGTTGTTATGCCCTTCTTTATGATGCCAAGCATCCTGTTTGCTTTTTTCGAGGCTGCTGCGCACTGTGCAGATGGCTTCAGTGATGCATCCACCAGCACACCCAAGTCTCTCTCAAGTCTGCTGTCTCCCAACAATACCCCCCCCAATTTGTAGTTGAACAACGGGTTCTTTTTCCCTATATGCATGACCTTGCATTTGTCCACGTTAAAGCGCATTTGCCATTTGTTTGCCCAGTCTTCTAGCTTGTCCAGGTCTCTTTGTAGGTCCTCACACTCCTCCCTGGTCCTAACTCTGCCGCACAGTTTGGTATCGTCTGCAAATTTTATAACCTCGCACTTTGCCTCCTTTTCCAGGTCATTGATAAATATATTAAAGAGTAATGGCCCCAGCACCGACCCCTGTGGTACACCACTCGTGACTCCCCGCCAGTCAGAATATTGACCCTTTACTCCGACCCTCTGCAGTCTGCCCGACAACCAGTGCTTGATCCATCTGTGCACATCCCCTCCCACCCCGTGGTTCCACAGCTTCTTAAGCAGCCTTTCATGTGGCACCTTGTCGAAAGCCTTTTGAAAATCGAGGTAAATGATGTCTATGGGTTCCCCATTGTCCACCCGACTGCTTATTCCCTCAAAGAAGTACAGAAGGTTCGTTAGGCACGACCTTCCCTTACAGAATCCGTGCTGGCTTGTTCTCAATAGGTCATTTTTCTCGATGTGCTCGCAAATGCCGTCCTTGATCATAGCTTCCACCATCTTCCCTATAATTGAAGTCAGGCTCACCGGCCTGTAGTTCCCGGGGTCACCCCTCGATTCCTTCTTGAAGATAGGTGTGACATTCGCCAATTTCCAGTCCTCTGGTACCTCACCAGTTTTCAAGGATAGGTTGCAAACATGCTGGATTGTGCCCGCTATTTCTTGTCTTAGTTCCTTCAGAACCCTTGGGTGGATCCCGTCCGGGCCCGGTGATTTGCCGCATTTTAGCCTGTCTATCTGTTTGAGGACATCCTCCTTACTTACCTCTATGTGATCCAATTTTTCAGCCTGTTCCCCACTCATGAGCTCCTCTGAGTCCGGTATATTAGATGTGTCTTCACTCGTGAAAACCGACGAGAAGAACGTGTTCAACCTCTCAGCTACCTCTTTATCCTCCTTAATCACTCCCTTCCTATCCCCATCGTCCAACGGCCCCACCTCCTCTCTCGCTGGTCGCTTTCCCTTAACGTAACTGAAGAATGCCTTGAAGTTTTTCGCCTCTCTGGCCAGCCCCTCTTCGTATTCCCCCTTTGCTTTTCTAACCTCCCGGTGGCATTCCTTTTGGCATTTCCTGTGCGTCTGGTGATTTTCCTCCGTTGGGTCCTTTTTCCATCTCCGGAAGGATACCTTTTTGTCCTTTATCGCCCTCTTTACTTCTGTTGACATCCAAACTGGGTCCTTTGATCGCTTGTTCTTGCAGCCTTTCCTGAAACTGGGGACGTACATTCTCTGTGCTTCCTGCAGGGTGTCCCTGAATAGGGTCCAGGCGCTTCCCACAGTCTCCATCCTAAAGATGTTTCTGAGCTTCCTCCCCACCATTTCTCTCATAGCAACATAGTTCCCTTTCTTGAAATTCAGTGCAGTTGTTGCGGTCCTCCTTACTATGGGTGTCTCTCTTTCTAATGTGAATCTGATCATGTTGTGATCACTATTGCCTAGTGGTCCTCCCACTTCTATCCCTCTAGCAGGCCCCCCTAATCCGTTTAGGATGAGGTCAAGAGTAGTACCCCCTCGCGTCGGTTCTTTGACTAGTTGCTCCATGAAGCAGTCCTTCACAGTTTCTACAAATCCTGTCTCCCTAGTGCAGTTGGAGTGACCCGTACTCCAGTCTATTCCCGGGTAGTTGAAGTCCCCCATCACTGTTACACTTCCAGTCCTGCATTCCTGTCTCAATTCTGCTTCCAAGTCGTGTCCGACTCCCTCTGGCGCACCAGGTGGTCGATAGTACAGCCCCAGTTTTATGCCCGCACCCTTGTTTCCGGGTAATTTGATCCATAGTGATTCCAGCCCCTCTGCCTTTGTTGCCATATCTATCCCGACCGAGTGGATAGAGTCCTTTATATATAGTGCTATGCCTCCTCCCTTCTTGTGGGTCCTGTCCCTCCTATAAAGCTTGTACCCCGGCAGCACTACGTCCCATTGATTTTCCTCTGTCCACCAGGTTTCTACAATTCCAATTATATCCAGGTCCTCCCCCTTGGCCACGACTTCTAGTTCACCCATCTTGGCCTTGAGGCTTCTTGCGTTTGCGTATAAGCACCTCAGGTTCCGTCGTTTTTCTTCCACCTTTGCATTTACCTGGGCCACTTGCTCTTGGATTTCGGGCATTTTTTCCGTTCCCTGTGCTTCTGCTTTGCCCTCAGCCTTTACCCTCTTAGCTTTCAGCTTCTCCACATCCCCACCACCCCACTTCCCCGCTTTTCCTCTGGGTTTTCTAGCCCTACCGGCCCACTCCTGGGCTATCATCCCTTGAGCCTCTGTTTGATCCCCCTCGCCTTGTGGCACCTCTATATTGCCCTCAGCTTTTGCCCTCGTGCCACCCAGTCCCCTTGTGACTCCATGCCCCTTAGTCTCCTCCCAGCAAGCTCCCCTTACCTGGTGTTTCCCTCGCTGTCTGATCATAAGATCCACCGGTCTCTCTACTTCCTCCTTGCAGTCAGCCCGTTCAGCATCTGTTCTGGATACTGTTGTCCGAAGCGTCAACATCAGATCGGCTGTCGGCTTTCCCCCTCTCCTCAGTTTAAAGCCCTCTCGATCTCCTTCCTCACATTGGCTGCCAGTAGTCTAGTTCCCGCTGTGCTCAGGTGCAGGCCGTCCCGCCGGTAGAGCTTACTCTTTCCCCAGAAGGACGTCCAGTTCCTCACAAAGTGGAAGCCCTCCTCCTGGCACCATCTCCTCAACCATGCATTCACAGCCTGGAGGTCTGCCTGTCTCTTTGCATCTGCTCTCGGTACAGGCAGGATCTCTGAGAATGCTATCCTCCGGGTACTCCGCTTCAGCTTTCGTCCCAAGACCCTGAACTGGTCAGTCAGTGGGCACTCTCCTGCTGGCGATCAGGGGATGGGGGGTCATCTTCCGGCAGGAGGGGTTGGGCACCCTCCTGCCGGCAATCGGGGTAGGGATGGGGTATTATATTCTGGCAGGAGGGGTTGGGCGCCCTCCTGTCAGTGATCAGGGATGGGGGGTCATCTTCCAGCAGGAGGGGTTGAGCACACTCTTGCCAGCAAATTTTGGGGGATGGGGGCCTTCTAACAGGAGGAATTGAGCACTGTCCTGCCAGCGATCGGGGTGTGGGGGGTCATCTTCCGGCAGGAGGGGTTGGGCATTCTCCTGCTGGCGATCATGGGGTGGAGGGGGCCTTCCAGCAAGAGGGTTGAGCACCATCCTGGCTCATTCATTTGGGGCGAAGGCAGCCAGCCACTGCCGCTATACCCATGCCGCTATACCCATGCCGCGATAAGTGTAGCAGCCATGTCTACACTAACTTGGTTCTGTAACCGGCATCTGTAACATGGATGTCAGTTACAGAATCCAGTTTATTTTAGGTGGACATAGGCCTGATTCTGTATAGGACATCTGTCGTGGGCGTCCTATACAGAATCTGGACCTTAGTGCACGCTAACCGCAATAGTGTGTGCTAAACATATCTAAGACACCCAACATATTTCTATGGGCATCTTAGCGTTTAGTATGCACTAAATCACTTAGCGCCCATTGATAACTCCCCCCCCCCCACCCAAATGAGGTTATAGCATAGGATCTTTCCACACAGCATTGGCACACGATAAAAGGAAGAACCCACCAATAAGAAATGCTGCCATAGTACTAATACAACTGCTTAAATTTAAACATTGGCTGACTTTGGCCAAATATCAGACCTGATTTATTTAGTTGTCCTTTTATAAAGCTGTGGTAAAAATTGGCCTTAGTGCACACTTACATGGATCTTTCCCACAAGCTAAGGCCATTTTTACCTCAGCTATAAAAGCCCCAATTTTCTATTCATTTCATTAATAGTCTTGCACTAATGTTGCCATTAGTACACAGCCATTTGTCAAAATTATTGCAGGAGAACTCACCGCTCCCAATTTTGTAATTAACATAAGAACATAAGAATAGCCATTTTGGGTTAGATCAGTGGTCCATCTATCTTAGTATTCTGTTTCTACAGTGACCAATCCAGATCTCAAGTACCTGGCAAAATCCCCTAAAATTGGTTTTTTGGTAAGGGATCCCATATTGTTCCATGAACCAGTTAGCACAGTAGTGTAAATGCACTGACTGGTTAGCACAGAAATGCCTGTTCTCTACTCCAGACATGCCCTTAAAAAATAATGTAAAAAGTACTTGAAGGTATGGATAAACATGTGGATAAAGGTGAGCTGGTTGATGTAGTGTATCTAGATTTCCACAAAGCTTTTGACAAAGTTCCTCATGAAAGGCTTCTGAGAAAATTAAAGAGTCATGGGATAGGAGGCAATTTTCAATTGTGGATTAAGAATTGGTTTTCGGACAGAAAACAAAAGGATAGGGTTAAATGGCCATTTTCCTCAATGGAGGAGAGTAAACAGTGGAATGCCACAGGGGTCTGTACTGGGACCGGTGCTATTTAACTTATTTATAAACGATCTGGAAATTGGAACTACAAGCGAGGTGATTAAATTTGCAGATGACACTAAACTGTTCAAAGTTGTTAAAACACATGCAGATTGTGAAAAATTGTAGGCAGACCTTAGGAAATTGGAAGACTGGGCATCCAAGTGGCAGATGAAATTTAATGTGGACAAATCTAAAGTGATGCACTTTAGGAAGAATAACCCAAGTTACAGTTACCAGATGCTAGGGGTCCACCTTGAGGGTTAGCACCCCCAAAAAAGATCTGGGTGTAATCGTGGATAATACACTGAAACCTTCTGCTCAATGTGTGGTGGCGGCCAAAAAAGCAAACAAGATGCTAGGAATTATTAGAAAAGGGTTGGTAAACAAGACTAAGAATCTTATAATGCCTCTGCATCACTCAGTGGTGCAACCTTACCTTGAGTATTGCATTCAGTTCTGGTCTTCCTATCTCAAAAAAGACAAAGCTGCACTAGAGAAGGTTCAAAGAAGAGTGACCAAGTTGATAAAGGGGATGGAACTCCTCTCGTATGAGAAAATACTAAAGAGGTTAGGGCTCTTCAGTTTGGTAAAGAGATAGCTGAGGGGAGATATGATTGAAGAATACAAAATTCTGAGTGTTGCAGAACAGGTACAAGTGGATTGATTTTTTACTACATCCTGATTTACAAAAACTAGGGGACACTCAATGAAGTTACAGAGTAATAATGTTAAAACCAATAGGAGGCAATATTTTTTCACTCAGAGAATAGATAAGTTCTGGAACGCATTGCCAGAGGATGTGGTAAGAGTGGTTAATTTAGCTGGTTTTAAAAAAAAGGTTTGGACAAGTTCCTGGAGGAAAAGTCCGTAGTCTGCTGTTGAGATAGACAAGGGGAAGCCACTGCTTGCCCTAGATCAATGGCTTGGAATGTTGCTACTATTTGGTTTTTGCTAGGTATTTGTGTCTTGGATTGGCCTCCGTGAAGATGGAATACTGGGCTACATGGACCAGTGGTCTGACCCAGTAAGGCTATTCTTATGTTCTTATCTCAAAACTAACACAGAGCACATAATCACATCCCACATTAGACTTTTTTTTTATTTTTTTTTTGCTGTTAGACATGCATTTTAGCGCCAGGACAAGGACCCCTTAAAGAGCAGAGATTCATTTGTCAAAGCATATGCTGAATCTTATAAACATTTTGCTCAAAAGCCTAATCATATAACTAATAGCTCAATTCCTGTGTTACTTAGAACTTTCTACTCATACAGAAAGAACAGTGACCTCTAGAGTATGTATATGAGGGACCACTGAAAAGTTCTCAACCCAACCAACAAAGTTGGGACATACTCCATCGAGGGTTATACACTTAGTCCAGTGATTTTCCACTTTTTTTCATTCTGTCGGAAAAATATAGGAACAAAAAAAGTAGAAAATCACTGAACTAAGTGTATAGCACTCGATGGAGAATGCCTCAGGGCTGAGAACTTTTCAGCGGCCCCTTGTAGTAACCACCACTTTTCACTCTTGGGCACAGAAAAGAAACATTTTCAGCTTTTTTGTCTTTTTTTTTTTTCAATAGATGGAGCTCTTTGAACACACTTCTTGAGACCAATTTATTTTCTCTTGAAGAACACATAAATGCAACAAGCACATATGATGCATTTTCCCTCTCTGAAAAAAAAGGCTTGCCTCTCCGCTCGGAAAAATTAAAGCCTAGCCTTCTACAGAGCAGAAGAATCTACTATATAAAAAAAGACACAACAAAAACTCTTCATTAAGATAGAAAACATCTGTCATATATACAAACTATTTGTAACCTGCTGCTTAAGATAATGCTATTTGCCACTTGCTGATCTCAGAGCTCTCTGTTAAGGCTATAATCTGTTATCATGTCCTAGATAACAGCAATGTTATTTGTAACCCACCTAGAACTCCGCTTTAGTGAGGATTTGGTGGGATATGTCTGGATACAACACAACCTATTACAAGATTTCTCACTAGGTTTACAAGCTCAATACAAAAAGTAGAATAATGCTCAGAGCAGCAGACTGAGAACCCAGGAAGACGGTGATCAGATCCCTCTGGAACTCCTCTTTGGCCTCTGTTGTCCCGCCCTAATTTACGATTGTAGATTGTAACCCTTTTAAAGTCAGGGGAAATACCTGAATGTAAGCCACCACAAGTGCTCCTAAAAAATGTGTGAGCTAAATCCAAATAGATATAGGAAAGTAAAAGTGGTAGTGGGGGAGGGGGGTGACATCTTAGGAAGATGCAAAAAAAAAAAAAAAAAAATAAGGACTCTCACGGCAGTTTAATAATCAAATCAGGCGGAAGAACAAATGGCTAAAAATGTAAAAAAGGGAGACAAAATTTTTTTCAGATATATTAGTGAAAGGAGGAAGATTAAAAATGGAATTGCTAAACTGGGAACCAATATGTGGAGAGTGATGAGGAAAAAGCAAATAGTTTGTGCTAAACAAATACTTCTGTTCTGTGTTCACAGAAGAAAATCCTGGAGAAGGACCGAAATTGTCTGGCAAAGTTATACAAGAAAACAGAGTAGATTCTGAGCCATTCACGGAGGAGAGTGTTTATGAGCAACTTGAAAAACTGAAGGTGGACAAAGCGATGGGACCAGACGGGATCCATCCCAGGATACTAAGGGAGCTCAGAGAGGTTCTGGCGAGCCCTATTAAAGACTTGTTCAACAAATCTCTGGAGACGGGAGTGGTTCCTGGGGTTTGGAGGAGAGCAGATGTGGTCCCTATTCATAAAAGTGGTCACAGGGATGAAGCAGGAAACTACAGGCCGGTGAGCCTCACTTTGGTTGTTAGAAAAATAATGGAAGTGTTGCTGAAAAAAAGGATAGTGTACTTCCTTGAATCTAATGGGTTACAGGATCCGAGGCAACATGGCTTTACAAAAGGTAAATCGTGCCAAACGAACCTGATTGAATTTTTTGATTGGGTGACCAGAGAGCTGGATCAAGGACATATGCTAGATGTAATTTACTTAGATTTCAGCAAAGTCTGTTGAACAAACTTGAAGGGCTGAAATTAGGACCCACAGTGGTAAACTGGGTTAGAAACTGGCTGTCGACAGATGCCAGAGGGTGGTGGTTAATGGAAGTCGCTCGGAGGAAGGAAAGGTGAGTAGTGGAGACCCTCAGGGTTCGGTGCTGGGGCCGATCCTGTTCAATATGTTTGTGAGTGACATTGCTGAAGGGTTAGAAGGAAAAGTGTGCCTTTTTGCAGATGATACCAAGATTTGTAACAAAGTAGACACCGAAGAGGGAGTGGAAAATATGAAAAAGGATCTGCAAAAGTTAGAGGAATGGTCTAATGCCTGACAACTAAAATTCAATGCAAAAAAATGCAGAGTAATGCATTTAGGGATTAATAATCGGTAGGAACCATATATGCTGGGAGGTGAGAAGCTGATATGAACGGACGGGGAGAGG
The DNA here is from genome assembly GCF_902459505.1 of Geotrypetes seraphini. Classification (NCBI taxonomy): domain Eukaryota; kingdom Metazoa; phylum Chordata; class Amphibia; order Gymnophiona; family Dermophiidae; genus Geotrypetes; species Geotrypetes seraphini. The sequence continues at coordinate 169,060,056 of NC_047086.1, read as the reverse complement.
GACATTGGGGTGATTGTGTCTGAAGATCTAAAGGTGAAAAAACAGTGTGACAAGGCGGTGGCTGCTGCCATAAGGATGCTAGGCTGTATAAAGAGAAGCATAGCCAGTATAAGGAAGAAGGTGTTGATGCCCCTGTACAGGTCATTGGTAAGGCCCTACTTGGAGTATTGTGTTCAGTTTTGGAGACTGTATCTGGCAAAGAACGTAAGAAGCGGTCCAGAGGAGGGTGACGAAAATGATAAGAGGTTTGCGCCAGAAGATGTATGAGGAGAGACTGGAAGCCCTGAATATGTATACCCTAGAGGAAAGGAGGGACAGTGGAGATATGATTCAGACATTCAAATACTTCAAGGGAATTAACGTAGAACAAAATCTTTTCCAGAAAAAGGAAAATGGTAAAACCAGAGGACATAATTTGAGGTTGAGGGGTGGTAGATTTAAGAGCAATGTTAGAAAATTCTACTTTACGGAGAGGGTGGTGAATGCCTGGAATGTGCTCCCGAGAGAGGTGGTGGAGAGGAAAACGATGACTGAGTTTAAAGAAGCATGGGATGAACACAGAGGATCTAGAATCAGAAAATAATATTAAATATTGAATTAAGGCCAGTACAGGACAGACTTTCACAGTCTGCGTCTGTATATGGCCATTTGGGGGAGGATGGGCTAGAGAGAGAGCTTCAATGGTTGGTAGGGTTTAGATGGGCTTGAGTAGGTTTTAACTGAGATTTCGGCAGTTGGAACGCAAGCACAGTACCAGGTAGAGGTTTGGATCTTTGCCCTGATATAGCTAAGAAGAAAAAATTAAAAAAATTTAAATTGAATCAGGTTGGGCAGACTGGATGACCATTCGGGTCTTTATCTGCCTTCATCTACTATGTTACCATGTTAAATTTTATATGCTGCTCTACTGAAGCATGCAAACTTAAATCGCTTGCAGCTACCCTTTTCATTATTATTACATGCATAGTGTAAGAAGCAAGAAATTGTATCTCTAAGTCAAAGAATAGAATGAAACTATCTGAAGAAAACAGCAACAGGAGGCTTGTGGGGTGGATTAGAGACCAGGAAGCTCAAGTTCAAGCCCTGTTTCTGTCCCTGACCTTCCCTGTGACCTTGACCACAGAACTTTTGCCTTAGCTACTCATTCAAACTGTGAGTTTTTAGGGGACATTTTCACTCTTTAGCACTCTGTATTTCTTTTCACACCAGCTCCTGAGTCCATTAGTGACTTGTTAGAAACCACTGGAGGGCCAGTGATGCGTGGAGAAAGTCTGTCCCATGGCATTTAGAAGGGGTGGTGCCTATATTAGTTATGAGAAAGCTCACTCCAGAATACCATGGGACAACTTCATGGCTCTTTCTAGCTTTATTGTTTGGAAGGTCACCTCTGGCATGCAGCATTGTACTTCACAAGAACTAGAAAACTTTATTACAGAATGGGTTGTGATATGCTAATATATTCCTCTCTCTATGTAGATCTGTTCACCTGACTGAAGCAGCCTTCTAATTGTGCTAGGAAAAAAGTCTGCATTTCACATTCTGTTATCAAAATGAATCATTCCTGATCATCTCTAAGTCTAAGAGTACAAATATATATATATATTACATTTTGCCAGCTCAGTCAGTGTTAGACACTTTCTTTTAGCACATTTTGAATATTTTTTTTAGGTGATGGTTTCCCAAAATTAAAATCAAGAATAGTGATGCTTTACTTATTAAAGCATTAGCAGTATATTCTTATTCAGAAAAAAAAAGTGCATATGCTAAATATTTCACTACTGCAAATCAGCCACGCTGGTTATAAAGAACTTTCTGATTTAGAAATAAAACATATATTGAACATTTTCTTCATTTGATATGCACAAAATGAAACCGAGCTTTTGTTGATTTCCAATATGTTTGCATGCAGATCGTCATTGACAAACTATTCCAAAACAGAAACCTCCTCTCTAATCTCTTACAAAGACTGCAAACTTCTGCTGATTTATCTGATCAGTGCCTGCTTGGTGGACGAATGAAACATTCTCGGTAGAACTGCCTCTCACGTCTGATCATAAACCCCTCTTTTCTGGTGAGGTTGCTATGAGGGGGTTAGGGACTGAGGCTTTTAATCTGACCTCAGGACTGCTTACCTGATGATGACATACATGACCAGGACATTTCCAAAGAGCCCCACCACACAGACAATGGAGTAAAGAGCAGTGATGATTATGGCAATGATTATGGAGGTGGTGTCATTGCTGTAAACCTGTGTCCGGTTGCACAGGTAGGAAAGGTTCCCCTCCAGACTGGATAGGTTCCCCAAGCTGCTGACTGGGCACCCTACAAAGGGTAAAGGACTGTTGCTGCCCAGACTGCTGTTTAGGACAGCAGGTAAAAAAGAGGAAAAAGGATCAACCAAACTGGCAAGTGAACGATTGTGGAGGTAAGACATCTTTTGTTGGTCAAGAGAGCCTCTTCAGTCCCTCTTTCCTTCTCCCTGTCAGAGAATGAAACCTTCCAGCTAGCTGCAAATAACCAGAGAGTGAAGAGGAAAGAAAGAAAGAGAGAAAAAAAAGACATTACAAATCCAGTCTGATACAACCAAACAGCTTTACTCTTTTCATCTAATGTCTCCTGAGGGGTGCAATCTACAGCGTACACCTTTGCTGCTGCTCTGTTATAGGGATTAATGAAAATCCTTTATTGCAAGAAATTGTGAAGCAAAGGTGAAAAAATAGAAAGGATTGACAAAAGAGCTCAGCTCCGGAGCCACACTTCAACCAGAGGCTCTTTGCTTCACAGTTAGACTTGTAATCTGTACAAAATCTACTTGTGCACCTACCGTTTGACAATCTATTTCATAAGCATCTTTTCTTTGAGTTGTAGAACTTGTTCTGAATAAGTATTTTTTATTATTATTATTACTAGGACATTTGCTTTGAATAATCAGCACACAGAAAGACTTCTGGTCATAGAAATCACATATCCTACCTGGCAAACAAAAGTAAAAGGAGGCATCAGTAGGGAGAAGCGATCCTCATCTCCTCAGCCCAGAGCTTCTGAGGAGGGGTCAGGGAGGGAGAGAGGAGGGGAAGAGGGGATGGAACGCCATGATTGGCCAGGCAGCATTCTCCAGGATCTCACTGAAAACAACCCACCCCCCCTCCACCAGCAATGAAATGTAACTCTAAAAACGCCTTCTTATAGCATACAGCAAGGAGAAATGTTGATGAAAACGAATAGGCATGACATATGAAAGCAACAGGACCTGCTAATTGAATTTCACTGTGCAGTGATACACCAGATCTAAGAGGAAATAATACAGGATGCATGTACTAGGACAGATAGATGGATGCATTATCTGTACTGAATGCTGGCAATGTCAGAAACTGATGCTCTGTCACGTTTGTGTTGTGCAAGCCCCAATGTATATTTTTCCTAAATGGAGTTATAATAAATACATAAAACATGCCCTTGATCTAGGCAAACTAGTCAGTGCAGTACAAAAACCCAAATGCAATAAAGAATGTGAGGATTTGCAAAGGTTTAGCACAGCTTCTTCTGGGGTTAGCATTTTTGAGGATTCGATGCCCATTTCCTTCTTTTGCTATGAGCATAACAGGACCTGAAACTATTTTCTGACCTCCATAAAGAGCAGGGGTAAATACAAAGGCAGAACTGAGGGGGGGGGGGGGGTGCTGCTAGGAGAGTTGTGCCCTAAGGGCTGCATATGGTTGAGCAGAAGAAATTTGTATTGTATTGTGCACATAAACACTGGAATTTTAAAAAAAAAGTATGCACAGAACAGCATTCTTGCGCTTGGTTAGATATACAGGGCTCCTTTTACAAAGGTGCGCTAGTGTTTTTAGCGCACGCATTGGATTAGCGCGCACTATAGCGTGCGCTACCCAAAAAACTACCACCTGTTCAAGAGGAGGCGGTAGCGGCTAGCGCGCGTGGCATTTTAGCGCGCGCTAAAACCATTAGCGCGCCTTTGTAAAAGGAGCCCAAAGTGTATGTGTGTTTTTTAACAAATGATTTTAAATGTTTTTAATATGATTTACAATGAATAAACATTGCATTTTTTCCCCCTGTTATATCTGGAAACCACTGTTCCACTCTTTGTTGTTAAACTTTATATTGCTGCATGCTGGGAATTTTTAAGTGGAAAAGATTTCTGGTAGAATATCTGTTGGAGGCACCCTGGAGTAGGATGGCCAACTCTGTTGGGTAGTCGGGGGCATTCCCTCTCAGGATCTTAAAGGCAGTGATGCCTAATTTAAACTTTATCCCTGCGGTTATGGGCAGCTAATGTAATTTCATAAAGTAGGGCTGTGAGTGTTCTGATTTCAATAGTCCATATATGAGTCTTACTGCTGCATTTTAAACTAGTTGTAGACTAACATTTACTTTATAGAGCATTGCTCAATTCTCATCATTGTTTAGTTCTTATCATTCCAACCCAAAATTATATACTGAGCTCAATTTGTTCATTTTGACCCAAATATGTCTTCTTAAATTTCAAGTCATGGTTTTTTTGAATGCAAAGCCTAGTACCCATTCTTATTGAAATATTTTAGTCACAGTAAAATTGCAGCCAAAGTTTAAAGCGGAATCTGATGCAATTTTTGTATCAACTGAGTCCTATGTCCTATTTATTGATATTCATTTTAGAAAGAAATTTTGGTCTTATCAAAACAAAGGCAAAAACTGTGGAATTCAATGATCTTGACGCAAGGTTTATTCAAATCCATTAAAATCTCCATATGTGGAACGATTCTCCATGTTAAACCCACTTTAGATAAAAATAAAAGTTGCCTTTTAATGATTTTGACAGGAATAGGGGTTCAAATGATTACATACAATTGGAAAAATCATGATAGGATTAATTTCAATTTTTGGTGGGCAACTGTGTGTACAACGTATAAATATGAAAGGATAATGGCAGAACGTTTAGGTACTAGCAAGTCCTTTAATGAGGTATGGAGTCCATTGACTAATTTTATTATGTTATAATTAAAATTGTGATTCTCTTTTTTTTTTTCCTTCTTTCCGTTAGATTCCTTTACACATCCAGGGAGGGTGTGAGGGGGGGAGGGGTGGAATATTTATTTGGAAGAGTAAAATTAATTCTTTTTTATTATATTGATAGTATAATATATAATTTATTGTTTATAATTAGGATAAGGGGATTAAAATTGTTTAATGTAATAATTGTGATGATTACAATGTATTTTCGTACAGTTTTTTTCTGATTCTTCAATTGTATACATTATAAAGTTTGAAATGTCAATAAAGATTAAAAAAAAAAAAAAATCTCCAATTTACAGAGTTGACAGTAAGTTATGGATCCAACACGGTCTGTGTTTCGGCTAACAATAGTCTTCCTCAGGGGTTCTAATGGAATGATATAAGTGTGCATGAGTAAGATGAATGAGAAGAGGTGCTAATGTGACCGTAATGTGAATGCAAATTTGTAGTGAGAGAACATATGTGAAAAAATATATAAAACAATTGTGTATAAGAGAACCAGAGGACCACATGAAACTACCGAAGAGACAGAGCCCTCATAGGTTTTAGGATATAGAATGTGGAAAAGAGGTGGTAGCCCAGTAGAGTACAAATTTGAGTGGCATCACTTTCTTATTCTCTATCTAGTTCTTTCATGCCACTTCAATTTGTACTCCACTGGGCCACCACCTCTTTCACAACAAACTCCATCCCACCCCACAAAATTCTGAATGAAAAAGTACGGTACATACCTGTCTGTAGAACAGCAGCATCTGATATGGGAAAGCCTAGTAGAGCATCACACAGATATCTTAAGTAGCCAGGGGGGTGGGCTAGTGAACCATAGAGAGGAGGAGCCAGACCTATAAGGCATTCTAAACACAACATCTATGGTGTTAAGTATTAGCCCACCTAAACCCTACTCTACTGCCATATAGGTGCCACCTGCATACCCTCACAGCGCTTTAAAATAGTGTTGAAATCCAGTGCGCTGACATCCTGTGCATGATTGTATGGCTGGGTTTGTCCACGCGCGATTGTCTCGCTTGGTTTCGTCTATGAACCAACAGGTGGGTAGAGTAGTTATTAGGGGAGCTATGAGGGCTCACTATAAATTTATAAGGCGGTTATGGTGGGATGTACATGTGGTACTGTTTATGTGACGTTCATAACAGTGCCCTCTAAGGTGTCCCACTTCTCTTTTGACATGTCTGGGTAGCTAGTCCATTACAGGGTTGTCCCTTCCTATATCCAAATGCAGTGTTGCATGCTAAATTTAAATCTATCTTCAGAAACTGCTTAAAATGAATCTCTACAGCAAATCTCTGCTGTCTTTCTCAATCCAGTCTTAAACTGGCAAGAGCTATGCTGATTATATTCTCAGTATTATATTTTGGCCTCTTCCTAGCTTTCTCTACAACGGGAGTAGGCAATTCTGGTCCTCGACAGCCACAGGCAGGTCAGGTTTTCAGGATATCCACAATGAAAATATATATGAGGTGGATTTGCATGCACTGTCTCCTTGAGATGCAAATCTATCTCATGCATATTTATTGTGGATATCCTGAAAACCTGACCTGCCTGTGCCTCTCAAGGACCGGAATTGTCTACCCCTGCTCTAGAGCACAGTTCTTCAACCGCCGGTCCGCGGACCGGTGCCGGTCCACAAAAAAATCTTGCCGGTCCGCAAAGGATTCGGTCCCCGCCACAACGAAAGGCCAGCATCAGCTGACTTGCAACTTCCTGTTGCAGTCGCTGTGCCGGGACTCCTGCCTTTGCCAGGACTCCTGCCTTCCACCGCGTTTGCCTCCTGCCTTGTCTCCGCACCTCCAGACCAGCAGCGGCAGCTCTGTGTACTTTTAACTTCGGCACAGAGCTGCCCCTAAGCAGTAGTTTAGCGCGGTTTCATGGGGCAGCCTCGGGGCCTTTGCTAGGCCAGCCCACATCACATCATCGAAGTGGGCCGGCCTAGCAAAGGCCCCGAGCCTGCCTCATGAAACCGCGCTAAACTACTGCTTAGGGGCAGCTCTGTGATGAAGTTAAAAGTACACAGAGCTGCCGCTGTTGGTCTGGACTCTTGGGCCGCTGAAGGAGGGCAAAGAGCAGCTGTCCTGGAGATTTCCCTTCCTCTCGCCTTTGCAGGTCCCTTTTTTTTTCCTTCAAATGGCAACGGGCCCCAGCATCGACATCAATCAAGTAAGTTCCACTGTTCCTTGCAAGCGGTTCTGCTCGGCCAAAGCTTCCCCTCTGACATGAGCCACCCTCAGGGGAAAGAAAGTGACCCGCAAAGGTGAGGGGAAGGGGGCAGATGATGGAAGTTGGGGGGAGAGAGAGAAGGGGCAGATGATGGAATGGAGGAGATGAGAGAGAGAAGGGGACAGATGATGGAAGTGAGAAGAAGGAAGAGAGAGCAGAAGGCAGATGGATGTCAGTTGAGAGGGGAGAGCAGATGCTGAATGGAAGTGGGGAAAGAACACATACTGGATGGAAGGAGGAGATAAATAAAGGGGGAAGAAAATAGTAAGATAATGAAGGGGTGAGGGAAAGGGGTGACAAGTTGTGGGTAGACACAGTGAAAAGAGGGAAACGGGACTAAATAGTAAGAAAGAATTTAATTTAGATGGAGGCAGAAAATAGAGAAGGAAGACCAGAGAAGAAAAGGGAAGAGAGAGCAGAGAATGATATCAGATCTAAGTGGAGGAAATGAGAAGAGAGAGATGCTAAAAAACCACAGGGAGGAGGGAAGGACAGAGATGCCAGACCATGAGGGGAACAGAAGGAAGATGATGGATGCCAGACCAAATTGGGGGGGGGGGCAGGAGGAGAGATGGCAGGGAAAGACAGACAGTGAATGGAAGGGGCAGATGCTGGACTGAAGAGACAGAAAAGGTTATCATGCCGCTGTACCGGGCCATGGTATGCCCTCACCTGGAGTACTGCGTCCAGCACTGGTCACCGTACATGAAGAAGGACATGGTACTACTCGAAAGGGTCCAGAGAAGAGCGACTAAAATAGTTAAGGGGCTGGAGGAGTTGCCGTACAGTGAAAGATTAGAGAAACTAGGCCTCTTCTCCCTTGAGCAGAGGAGATTGAGAGGGGACATGATAGAAACATTCAAGGTACTGAAGGGAATAGACTTAGTAGCTAAGGACAGGTTGTTCACCCTCTGCAAGGCAGGGAGAACGAGAGGGCACTCTCTAAAGTTGAAAGGGGATAGATTCCATACAAACGTAAGGAAGTTCTGTGGTAGAAAGCTGGAACGCTCTTCCAGAGGCTGTTATAGGGGAAAACACCCTCCAAGGATTCAAGACAAAGTTAGACAAGTTCCTGCTGAACAAGAATGTGCGCTGGTAGAGCTAGTCTCCGTTAGGGTGCTGGTCTTAGACCAGAGGGCTGCCGCATGAGTGGACTGCTGGTCATGATGGACCTCTGGTCTGACCCAGCAGTGGCAATTCTTATGTTCTTAATGTTCTTATGTTCTTAGGGCAGACACTGGCTGGAAGAGAGTGAAAAGGCAATGAAAGCAGAAAACAGAGACAATAGGTAGAAAAAAATAATTTTATTTCTATCTTGTGATTCAAATATATCAGATTTGAAATATGTATCTTGCTAGACATAACTGGGGAGTGCAAAGCCCAGGCAGTGCTTCTTTAGCTTCCAGCTGGCTTAGGGCTCTCTCTGACCAGGGGGCAGTTGCCCTAGTTCCACTCCCCTAACACCATTCCTGTAATGTGTGACTGTGGTATTCTATTACATGATATTTGTCTAGCATTCTGTAATAATTTGGCTTTTTCAGTTTTCTTGATAGTAGAGGGGATATATGTGAAGGGGAGGGGAGACAGAGGTTTTGTTGATCTTTGCCCTGTATTATTTATATTTATAAAATGACAATTGTAGAGAATATTGTTTCTTTTTATACTTTAATAAAATATGTTCAATATAAAATCATAACTATTTGAGGCTTGTGTGGATGGGATCAGATGGTTTGTGGGACCGAGCTCGCGGGGACGGGGCGGCGATGGTTTTTAAAAAAAATTTCAGTCTTAGTAGTTTGCCGGTCCACGAAATAATTATTTTATTTCCGCCGGTCCATAGGTGTAAAAAGGTTGAAGAACACTGCTCTAGAACAACAGGAGCTAGTTCCAATGGTTCTTCTGCCACGTCATCCAAATCTCCCTGTTCTATTTCAAGCACAGATCTCTCTTTCATCTCTCTTCTGCTGTTCTTTTTTTTTGTTCTTCATCTGCCTTTCTTTCTACCTGCCTTTCCTTCTGTAGTTCTTCTATTCTTTACTCAGGGAGGTCAACTGGTCTAAACTGATGAGATACAACACTCCTAACGTTCTCTCTTTGATCATTTATAAATGCTAACTCAATCTCAAGAATCTTCTTCTCTCTACTGCTGCCACAAAATATGCATATCCCACTCACAGGCAGAATTGCATCCCATATCAGTACAACTCTTTATTTCACACTTGCAAGCAAGTATATCCTCTGCCCTCAAACCCAGCTAGCTGATTAATTGTTCCCCTTAACTGTATCCATGACATCCTGTTTGTCTGTCTTGCCTGTTTAGATTGTAAGCTCTTTCGAGCAGGGACTGTCTTCTTTCTGACTCTGTCCAGCACTGCATACATAAGGCCCCATTTGGAATACTGTGTGCAATTCTGGAGACCGTACCTTCAAAAAGATATAAATAGGATGGAGTAGGTCCAGAGGGCTTCAACAAAACTGAAAAATAGAAACATGATAGCAGATAAAGGCCAAATGGTCCATCCAGTCTGCCAATTCGCAGTAACCATTATCTCTTCCTCTCTCTAAGAGATCCCTCATGCCTATCTCAGGATGTCTTGAATTCAAACATAGTCTCTGCCTCCACCACCTCTACCGGGAGACTGTTCCACGCATCTACCACCCTTTCTATAAAAAGAAGTATTTCCTTAGATTATTCCTGAGCCTATCACCTCTTAATTTCATCCTATGCTCTCTCATTCCAGAGCTTCCTTTAAATGAAAGAAAATCGACTCATGCTCATTTACATCACGTAGGTATTTAAATGTCTCTCAAGAAAAATGTCAACGTGTGGTGGACACTTGGAATGTGCTTCCAGAGGGAATAATAGGGAAGAGTACGGTACTGGGGGTTCAAGAAAGGATTGGACAATTTCCTGCTGGAAAAGGAGATAGAGGGGTATAGATAGAGGATTACTGCACAGGTCCTGGACCTGTTGGGCCGCCGCATGAGCAGACTGCTGGGCACGATGAACCTCAGGTCTGACCCAGCGGAGGAAATGCTTATGTTCTTATGTTCAATAATTCAAAAATATATATTACTCACCAGAGATGGGCTGTGGTCCCACGATAAACATTTAATGCAAAAAAGGCAGAGAAAAAGCCTCAAATTTTCATAAATATTCAGCAGTCACACATCAATAATGATGTGAATGTTTTAAATGCTTAATTTCATATCATTGGCAAAAAACTCCACCACAAAAATGTAATTATCCGTAGGGTACTATACCCATCACTGTGCACAGGGAAAACAAAAAGTTTACTTAGCTGGGAACCATGGTCTGAAATCTCCGTCACTGGAAACGTCTGGCCAGATAGAGGAAACAACATGGCGGCTATAAGATGAAACGTCCAGAATCCATGCTCAAATCCATCCAAGTGCCTTGTTTCGCCTCTCAAAGGCTTCCTCAGGGAATGCAATTCTGCTGGAAACTCCGCCACTCTCCCACTGGCACAAGAGCAGCCCGCTGCTCAAAAAGAACCACAGGATCTAATTTCTGGGAGCACTTCCGGGTCATGACGTCACAACAGCTGCTCCCGGAAATTGGATCATGTGCAAATGAAACTGAACGAGTCCAAAACAAAACTCCTTTGGCTCGGCCCAAAATTAGTCCATTTACCCTCCTCCATCCCATTGTCCTCCGGCTCCTCATTACAGCTCGAGTTCTCAAGCAAAGTCCTGGGTGTCATCTTAGACTCTTCTCTATCCTTCAACGACCATCTCCAATCCTTGGTAAAAAAATGCTTCTTTAGCCTTCACATGCTAATGAAAGTCAGACCCTATTTTCACCAAAAACACTTCGCAGTCCTAGTACAATCCATCATCCTCTCCAGATTGGACTATTGCAATTCTATCTACCTCAGCCTTACCAAGAAAAGCCTCCACAGACTTCAGCGAATTCAGAACGCCGCAGCTAAGCTTATTTTCGCGAAAGGCAAATTCGATCACGTCTCGCCACTCCTGTCTGAGCTCCATTTGCTCCCAGTAATCCCCAGGATCCCCTTCAAATGTGTGTGCCTAGCCTGCAAGATCCTACATGGCATCCTTCCTGCCGTAATCCCTCTATCCTGGAACTCCCCAACCCCTACCTCCTCCAGATCGTCCCAAATTTTTAAACTATCCTTCCCTTCCACAAAAGGTATCTCCCATGCAGGCAAACTTGGTTCATCCCTCCCCTTTAGAATCACTGAGATCTGGAATAACCTCACCTCCCCGCTCTGAACCTCAAGCTCCCTCCAACTTTTCCGTAAACACCTAAAAACCTGGCTATTCTCAAAACTGTAACACTTCCCCCCTCTTAGGCCTCTCCCCCTTCCCCCACCCTTTTACACCTAACTCTTAATCTCTCCACTGTAGTTCCTCTCTCATCCTACTTCCTGTAAACCGTGCTGAGCTCTGCATCCGTGGAGATGGTGCGGCATATAAACCCAAGGTTTAGTTTAGTTTAGTTTAGTGGTTCTTTTTAAGCAGCAGTTTCAGTATCCGTGGATTCAGTTATTCTTAATTTTTTTTTTTTACAAACAACCTATCTTCATTTTTTGCCTATTTTTAAGCTGTCCAAGCCTCCCCGGAACCGTACCTGGTGGTCTAGCAGTGAAGCGGGGCAGGAGCAATCTTCCTACAATAGGAATTTCCGGCACCCATTCTGATGACGGCTCTGCACGTGGCAGGAGCATAGGAAGATTACTCCTGCCCCGCTTTACCGCTAGACCACCAGGTAAGGTTCCGGGGACGCAGGAGGGAGGTGGGGGGTGGGTCAGAGCCGGCCGAGAAGTTATTCGCGATTTTTCACACTTCGCGGTCCGGCTCTGCACCCAACCCCCTCAAATACTGAGGGAGAAGTGTATAGCCACCGTGTTGTTTCCTCTGTCTGGCCAGATGTTTCCAGCAACGGCGATTTCAGACCATGGTTCCCAGCTAAGTAAACTTTTTGTTTTACCTGTGCACATTGATGGGTGTAGTACCTTACGGATAATTACATTTTTGTGGTGGTGGAGTTTTTTGCCAATGATATGAAATTAAGCAGATTTAAAACATTAAATCATTATTGATGTGTGACTACTGAATATTTATGAAAATTTGAGGCTTTTTCTCCGCCTTTTTTGCATTAAATGTTTATCGTGGGACCACAGCCCATCTCTGGTGAGTAATACATATTTTAGAATTATTGAGATTTAAACGTCTCTATGATATCTTCCTTCTCCCGTGTTTGTCATAAAGCTTATGGGGACAGAACTCAAAATGTATGCTACTACTACTACTATTTCTATAGCGCTATCAGTCATACGCAGCGCTGTACATTCTCTGGAAGAAAGTCGGGAGAGAGGGGATTTGATAGAAATGTTTAAATATCTCTGTAGCATTAATGTACAGGAGGTGAGCCTTTCTCAAATGAAGGAAAACTCTGGAATGAGAGAATATAGGGTGAAGTTTAGAGGTGATATGCTCAGGAGTAATCTAAGGAAATTCATTTTTACAGAAAAGGTGGTAGATGTGTGAAATAGTCTCCCGGTAGAGGTGGTAGAGACTGTGTCTGAATTAGAGGTCTGCACGGGAACGGGGATCATGGGAATCCCGCGGGAATCCCCCCCTAACCCACGGGACTCCCACGGGAACCCCCCTCTGGCCCACGGGACTCCCACGGGGATGGAAGCAGAGTTCGTCCATATAATATAATGGACACGTCAGCCTTAGTAAAAGAGGGGGTTTATAAGTTAATTACCTGAACAGAAAACAAAAAGAAGGCTCCACCAAAGAGATTCCACAAGGAAAACAGCAGTGCAAACACAAAAGAAACTGTGGAATTGAAGATCCTGTCAGAAGTAATTTCTGCTTTTTATGGGGACGGGCAGGGATGGAGGTAATTCCTTGCGAGGATGGGTGGGGACAGAGAGGATCCTGACGGGGACAGGTGGGGATGGAGAGGATCCTGGTGGGGGCGGGTGGGAATGGAGAGGATCCTGGCGGGGACGGGCGGGGATGGGTGGGATTTCTGTTCCCGTGCAACTCTCTAGTCTGAATTCAAGGAAGCATGGGATAGGCACATGAGATCTCATAGGGAGAGGAGGAGACAGTGGATGCTGTGGATGGGCAGACTGGATGGGCAATTGGCGTTTGTTTGCCAACATGTTTCTAAAATTCAAACGTGCAGCCATATTTTGTAGCATAGTCACCCTGTATTGAAAGTTCTGTGTATAACAAATTACAGTAGTAAAGCTGAGGCAAAAATAGCTTAAACTAAAATCCTAAAAACAATGATCTAATGGAATGCAACTGTCTCAATCTAAAATATATTTTTTTTTAATTAAACCATCCACTTGCAGTTCTACTGAGAGTGTTCAATAAAGGATAACTCCAAGTACTCTGGAAATAGGATCTAGCTGTAACAATTCTCCTGAGGTTAATGTAATCACAGAAGGGATAGAAGTAAGGATGTTACTGAATCAAAGCAATTTAGTTTTGGTTTTAAGCCTTGGAAAATGTCCCTGAGCCCTTTTATCAACAAGGTGAATACTTTTTTTTTTTTCACATTATCCAGTAAGTGGTTGATATTAAAAAAAAAAAAAAATCTTCTGTGTAGGAAAAGCTCTGTATCTCCTGACAGGTAAGAACCAAAGTTTTACACCACTTCCAAGGTATGCATAGGTTTCACAAAAGTGCTTTCAGTCAGGGGCCAGGGTTTTACACAAGTGTTTAAGGAAGTCATTCTTGTTAATCCCATGTAATTTGGGGGCAGTCCTATGATCTAGGTGCCCACGTTTTTATACTCTTTCTGCCCATAAACATATAGAATGCTAGCACCAATGTATGAGTCCGAACAGGAGTGGCTGCTGTCCACTTAAATTGTCTGGGGTCGCCCAACCACAGATTTTCCATGGTACTTAATTAAGCAGTGCCGCTGAATATTGGCTCTGACCTGCAATGCCCCACCCCCCAAAAAAATAGTGGGCAGAACTGGGGCATTGCAGGGGGCACTGTAGGGGAAGAGCCAGCAGATATGTGTGTACCAGCCTTATTCAGTCCTTTTGATTCACATAACTAGGTAGCAAATTAAAACAACTCAAAAGTTGTCCTAAATTCAGCTGTTCAGCTATGCGGATGCCAGTACTGAATATTGAATAGTTCTTGCTCAACGTATGAAACCAGGTACAGGGCCATAACCCTCTGCACATCATAGCTATCTACCTGGCCTGCAGTGGCATGCAGTCAGGGCTTTCATAGGATTTACCCCACCCCCTAAAGGCCCTGAGGACACTGCTCTGAATTTGATTGATCAAGCAGCTAACAGGCAGATGCTGTTCAGCCAATCAAATTCAGGTCAGTACTGTCAGGGCCTTTAAGGGGTATTTTTTTGGGGGGGGTGGGGATTACTTTTTGTTTGATGCAGTTTGACTGGCTGAGCAGGTTGCCTACTCAAAAAAATCAAATTGCATCAAACAAAAAGTAAACAAAAAAAATTAAAAAGCAGGGTTGTAGAAGTGGGGATTCACTATATCCCCTAAAACCCTCACTGCACACCACTGCTGGCCTGCCTCTGAAAGAAGGAGTTACATCATAAGGAGTGGGCCGAGTAGAACCGGCTGCAATGCACAGAGAGTTATAATATCTTAGGCAAAAACAAACAAAATATAAAAATTCACAGGTAGAAAAAGCAGCACAATCACTTTTTAATTACTGGTACAGTGGAACCTTGGTTTACGAGCATAATTCGTTCCAGAAGCATGCTCATAAAACAAATTACTCGTATATCAAAGCGAGTTTCCCCATAGGAAGTAAGGGAAACTCGCTTGATTGGTTCCACCTCCTCTCCACCCCCCCACCCTCCCACAGCCACTGGCGCTGCTTCACCCCACCCCACCACATCCCCAAAAGACCCCCACCTCTGAGGCCACTGGTGTGCTTCCACATCCCCCCCCCCCGCAAACCTGCATCGCCCCCCAAGCTCATAAATGCCGCCCCCCCCCATGAACTGGCATTGCCCCCCCTCACGAACGCCCGCTTACCTAAACTGAAACCTTACCCCCCCATCTGGCACCGGCACGTAGCACCAACCCACAGGAGGTGCCAGTGCCAGTGCCCGAAGATCGTGCTGCTTGCCAGACTGGGCCTTGAGCATCTACGCATGCTCAAGGCCTTCTGGCTCCTGCGTACTGGTGCCAGATTGGGGTAAGGCTTCAGTTTGGGCAGGCGGGCGTTTGCGAGGGGGGGCGATACCAGTTCGTGGGCTGGAGGACTCGCAAATCGAGTCAATGCTCGGTTTGCGAGTCACGATTTGCAAAAATGTTTTGCTCGTCTTGCAAAACACTCGCAAACTGAGGTTTGACCGTATATTGCTGTCCTAAAATGCAATATTGTGTTACAGAAACAGTAAAATACCGACGCTTTATGGCAGCATTATGACAAAAATGATATAAACACAAACTGACACATATCTTAAAAACAGGATGTGATAAATGTCAACTGTTTTCAGATTTAGAGTCAGCATGTGGCACTTGTTAAAGTACAGGTGACAGAACTCCAATAGTAAAATGCTTGTTGAGCAGTGCTATTTCCTCTTACCTGGTTTCTGTAAGTCGAGCAGGCACGGTCCAGGTATACAGCAAGCAAGTGAATCAGCAAATGGGTAGCAGGGAGAGAGAAGAGAGCGAGGTTTTTTCTGCCACAGATTTAGAATGGCCCAATAGGGAAGAGAAGGGAAGGTAGTGGTTGGGGCTGGAGAGGCTTAGCCTCCCCAAGCCTCTTATACAATGCGTCTATGGCCCTGGCTGAATATTGTCTGGGACCTGCGTAAGTTTGGCAGTCAGAACAAGCAAAATTAGGTGCCAGTGCCTGCTGTATATCCAGGGTATTTTAGGTAATAATAATAAAAAATACTGTATATCCAGGGTAATTTAGGTAATAATAATAAAAAAAATTAATTTATTTATCTACTGTAATACCTCATGGATCAGTGCAGTTTACAATAAGAGGTAAGAACTGTAAAAACACAGCGAATTTACACCACAAAACATAGGGCTCCTTTTACAAAGCTGCGCTAGGGCTTTAATGCGCAGAATAGCGCGTGCTAAATTGCTGTGGGCACTAGCCGCTACCGCCTCCTTTTGAGCAAGTGGTAGATTTTTGGCTAGCGCATGCTAATCCAGTGCACGCTAAAACCGCTAGCCGTGGCTTCATAAAAGGAGCCCATATATTTTAAATATAACATTAAGGAATTATTAACTTATCTAGATTATACATATTTATCACACAGTCAGTATGATTTATTAAATTTTAACTCGTCTTTATTGGATTTTAATTAGCTTTTAATTTTAATATGTGTATATTACCCTGTTTTTGCTTTTTATTGTAATGCTGCTTTGTAATTTTGAAAAGGTGAGATAAATTTTTAATAAACTTGAAACTTGATAAGTTTTTAATGATCTTCTAAAGGCCTGGTAAGAAGAAGAATTTAAGATCAAACTACTAAAACTTTTCTTCGAAAGTCCTGCCTGAAAGAATAGGGTTCTATTAAGAAATCTTTTGTATACACAACCTTTTATTGAGGGGGAAAAAATAAGGTTGTGTTTTATGAAGAACATCGGTTTTCCACTAGTTCAAAATAATCTAAAAGGTAACTTGGTATAAGACTATATAATGTTTTAAAACAAATGCAGATATGTCAAACTCTGGCCTGCGGGCCAAATCTGTACCGCGGTGTGATAAAAGCTGGCCCACCGGACATTTCACAATTTATACTTAAGCTGGCGCACCAGCACGAACCGCTGCTGCTGCTCTTCACGAGCACCTTCCTCTGCCTTTGCCTGGTCCTCTCTCCATCCCGGCCTCCTCTTCAAAGCAGCCTGCATAGGATTGACGGTTGGCTGCAGCAAATCTAGCAGGCTGCGTTGGCATCCATAGTACGTTCCCTCTGCTGCCATCCCGTATATCAGAGGAGGAGCAGGACCGCGGGAGAGGGAATGTGCTGCGAAGGCCAATGCAGCCTGCTAGGTTCGCTACAGTCGACTGGCGATCCTATGCAGGCTGCTTTTAAGATGAAACTGGGATGGAGGGAGGGTAGAAACAGCGGTCCAAAAGCTAATAAGGCCTTTAAACCAATAATGGGATCATTGGTATTCTATCAACCACCAGCAAATTGTCCTGTCCTTCTTCCTCTCTGATCCCATAATTTTTCTATTCTCTTTTCAGTTGTCAATGCTGTTGATTTCTTCTTTCTTGTGGACTTTTTTAATGTAACAAGTGGAGCAGTCTTATGTGAACTTGTACAGATTGGGCCTGAACAAACTCATGCTCCATTGCCAGGCAGTATTAAGGGTGGAAGGTAATTGTAGAACTTAGAAGCAGAGCTCTCATTGGCTCAGACCCAGGTCAAGGTACTCTCAAAATCTATTGCTGCTAACACAGTCAAGCCTTGGATCAGCCCCTGTGTCATAGGAAAGTTGCATGGGGCTTGGAGTTTGAAGAGCATAGAGAAGGTACGGGGGTGTAAGTAGGAACGACGGGCAGAGATGGAAGATGGATGGTTAGCACGGAGAAAGAAGAAAATGCCAAATGGGCAGGAGACCCTGGCAAGCGAGTTATCAGAAGACAACCAGAGCCTGGGACCAACATGACTTGAACAACAAAAAGGTAGAAAAAATAATTTTATTTTCTATTTTGTGATTACAATATGTATCCTGCCAGAGCTGGTGTTAGACAGCAAGCGTGAACTAAGACCTACAAGACAGAGGAAAAGTCTTTTTTACATCACAGAGCTGGTGTGGGATTGGAGAGGTTGGTCATTGTTGCCCGTTTATTGTATACTTTAAAATGTCAACAAAGATGGTTGAACTTAAAAAAAAAAAAATAACTGTATACTTCTACTAAGATTAAGGTTCTTTTATTAAGGTGAACATTTAGCACGTTCTAAATCGGTTAGCGTACCTTAACAAAAGGACCCCTATGTATCAATAAAAAATTTGGCCCGTTTTAGATTTCTACCCCTTATGCGATTGAGTTTGACACTGGAAGCCAATGCAACCTTCAATAGTATGGTGTTACATGTTCTGATTTTTTTTTAGATTGAAAATTAGATGCACAGTCGTATTTCTAAATACCTCCAGATTCAAGCACATCCTAACCTGGATATCTCAGTTCCGATCTCTATGTTCCATCTAAAATAGGGCTCCATGTATCCTAATTTTATTCACAAAATTAAAAGACACACAAAAAATATCAAATTAAAATAGATGCAGGCAGTCTGTTTTAGCTAAGTGCTTGTATCGAGGGTCCATAAAATTAATGCCAAGTGTACATTATCTACTGTATCTGAAGAAGAGTCTGATAATAATAATATGAAGAAACTAATAATATGACATGGGTGGCTGCTGTACATTCCTTTGAAATTGACTTGAAATTTATTAAGCAACACCTTTTTTTATTCTGCTCAGGATGCATTGAAATGTCCAGCTGTTTCCTGAAAAAAGTCAACTTATATGTAGTCAGTCAGATTAATGCTTTTCAATACTTTCAATATCAGATATTATTGATATTGCTGATGAAATAAGACAAAGGTGTGAAGGTGAAGGTGAATGAGAGGGTGGAAGTATGGGTGGATATTGTAGGGTGGGAAGTGACATGGTGGAAGGGTGCTGGGGTGAACTGGCTGTTCCTATTTCATTAATTGTGAGATTTAAATACAGTATAAAGTTGTAAACTATGGGGCTCATAATAAAAAATAAAAAACGTCTGAAAAGTGGCCTAAATAGGTACTTGGACAATCAAAAAGCTTAATCGTCCAAGTACCCATAACCAAAGCTGGTTTTAGAGTATCTAAAACAAGCTTAAGCCTTTCCCCTGCCTCTAAATGCATAGAGCAAAAAGAGGCATTTTTAGAGGAGGGGAAAGGGCGGGAGGTGGGTCGACCTGGACATAGGCATACAGCCTATGTATAACCAAAAGTTTAGGCAGGTATAACCAAAAGTTTAGGCAGGTTGCCTAATCGGCATTTATACGTTTTGACTTAGACCAAGTCAAAACAGGTATAAGTGCCGAAAAAGGGGCTGCTGAGCTGATCTCTGCAGCTCAGCGGCCCCAGCAACCTGCCTACCGCCTACTGCAACTATCGCTGCCATGATGGTGATCGCCCACCCCCCTCCAAACCACGGTACTTCGGGGTGAACATCTCCCCTGCCGGCGATCCTCATCCCGAAATGCCGCGGTTCGGGGGGGTGGGGGCAATCACCATCATGGCAGGAGAGATGAGCCATCTCTCCTGCAGTGATAAACCCTTCCCAGCGACTTGATCACTTGATCTGGGCAGGAGGGAGCCCAAGCCCTCCTGCCTGCAGTGCTTATCTGGTCACTTTGGATACCTTTTGTGGACTTTGACCTGCTTTTAGATGGCCTATGTTACAACGTCCAAGTTCCGCCTTGGCAGTGTTGTAAAACTTTCAGTTATACATGCAGTATGACTAAGTCTAAGATGGCCCACCCAAATCCCGCCCTCGACACTCCTCCTGAAATGCCCCTTTTTGCTCTGGTCATTCAGCAGCACTGTGAAGGCCTAGGTCATTTTTAAATACATCTAAAACCTGGTTCGTTTATCGGCACTTGGACGACTTGTCTTTTAGATCATCCAAGTGCCAATTTAGGCTGGTTTTTAGATGTTTTTCTGTTTCGATTATGAGCTCCTTAGCTGCTTAAGTCTTCTCTTTCTACATCTGTAGCCATTTTTATTCCATCTGTGCTTTTGCCAATCAATTTCCCTCTCCACTTCAATGAGTTTTATCTTGTATTTCTATATACCTTGAATGCTGCCGCATTTGCCTTTATTTTTTCAGCTACTTGTTTTGAAGATCATATTGGTTTCCTTTTCCTCTTGCTTTTATTAACTTTCTTAACAATGAGTTCAGTTGCCATGTTTATAGCTACTTTCATCTTGGACCACTGTCGTTCTCATTTATCTTACATCCTCCCATCCCATCAGTTCTTTCTTCAGGAATTCTCTCATTTTACTGAAATTGGCATGCTTGAAATCTAGGACTTTGAGTTTTGTGTGTCCACGTTCTGTTTTAGCTCTTATATCAAACCATACTGTATGATGATCACGGATGCCAAGGTGGGTACTCACCAGGATATTAAGCACACTTTCTCCATTTGTGAGGACTCGAACCAATATCATCCCTTCCCTTGTGGGACCATTTGTCTGAGCAGAACTCTTTGAAGGGCATCCACAATCTCTTACTTCTTTCTGATTCTGCAATTGGGCCATTCCAGTATGCATTAGGAAGGTTGAAATCTCCTTGTAACTCTTTTAGCTGTTAACTTTGAAGAATAATGATTTGATATTGTCCCATTTAACTTAAGGCTATGATTTTATCATTTTGATCACAAAGAATTGACCTGGGCTTTAAGAAGCTTCAATTTTATCATTGAAATAATTTTCTACAAGTTAACCAGCTTAACCAATCTCAATGTTATATCTCACTTTAATCTAACTGTCTCATTCATTGTACTAATAGCTTTGTATTTTAAAGGCAATTTCAGGAAAAGCTTATTATAGCTTGAGGTAATATATATGTTTTCAGTTCTTAAAGTTAATTGTCCACCTCAACTGGTTTCTCACCTCCATAAGCTTTACTTTTTTATGAGCTGATGCATAATTCAGAAAGTGAGCTCAAATGGTAACCATTATATGTGTCCTCAATGACATCCTAATTATGTATCCTCTGATTCATTGTACTGGAGAAATTCACCAGAAGATGCTTCAGTTTTTATAGTGAAATGAGAATTTTTGGAGGGATCATGTCTAAATCCATTAAGCTTTAAGGTTTTGAGCTCAAAATCCATATTTTAGTCACCACTTCATCAAAAATGGCTGTAGAAAATTTTTGTTAATTAGAAAAGCAAGTTGCAAAGCCATTTGCTTAGGAAAATAGTGGTTTACCCAGGTAAATTATTTTAAAATTGCCCGTCCTCAATCTGGCTAAAAATATTTATAGAGGGCCATTTTCGAAAAGTATGTCTAAGTCTGACTTAGAGTTTTTCTGGAAAACATCCAAAATTGGAAACACAGAAATGTCCATGTTTGAATGGGTCATCCAAATAATATTTTTCCCAAAAATCACCTACTTGGACGTCTTGGTCGCCAAAATGTCTAGACTGCCAGGACGTCTAACTTTATTTGTCATTTTTGATCACAAAAATGTCCAAGTTAGAAATGTCCAAATTAGTATTATTTAGATGTAGGAGAAGTGACCATTCTAATGGACTGGCCTCATGGTCTTCATTACGATGGTTACAAACTTGCCAGAATTCTGCAGCTAGGTTTCTTTGAAAAGCTAAAATGCATGATCACATTTCACACACAACAAACTTAAGCTAAATACTGCGTCCAGCACTGGTCACCGTACATGAAGAAGGACACAGTACTACTCACAAGGGTCCAGAGAAGAGCGAATAAAATGGTTAAGGGGCTGGAGGAGTTGCAGTACAGTGAGAGATTAGAGAAACTGGGCCTCTTCTCCCTTGAAAAGAGGAGACTGAGAGGGGACATGATCGAAACATTCAAGATAATGGAGGGAATAGACTTAGTAGATAGAGACAGGTTGTTCACCCTCTCCAAGATAGAGAACGAGAGGGCACTCTCTAAAGCTAAAAGGGCATAGATTCCATACAAACGTAAGGAAATTCTTCTTCACCCAGAAAGTGGGGGAAAACTGGAATGCACTTCCGGAGGCTATTATAGGGGAAAACACCCTCCAGGGATTCAAGAAAATAATTAAACAAGTTCCTGCTGAACCAGAACATACGCAATGTAAGGCTAGACTCAAAATGGCACTGGTCTTTGACCTAAGGGCCGCCGCTTGAGCGGACTGCTGGACACGATGGACCACTGGTCTGACCCAGCAGCGGCAATTCTTATGTTCTTATGTTTGGCTGTATCTGAGACTAAATGCATAGGTTGAATTGTTTTATTTGGAAATAGTTTGAAATATCTGGCCTTGCAAATGAATGATTTTTTTTCTCTTTCCTATTAATATGTGGTGTTCCTTATTTAATTAATTTTAGTATTTTGTATTTTATTGTAAGCCACTTTGACATTTTTGTAATGGTGGGATATCAAATATTTTAATAAACATAAATATTAATATAGACATGACAACAGAGCAGTGGGGCTTCTTAGAGGGCACTCCTGTGAAGTTCACATAAAGGGAACCAGATATAATCTATGCTGAGCCCTCCAAAACCCCCAAATCTACTATACCCATCTGTCTACCACCCCAATAGCCCTTATCAAGTTTCAAGTTTCAAGTTTATTATTTTTCTTGATTAATCACTTAATCAAATTCAAAGCGATGTACATATTAAAAGATAATTAATAAAAAACAAACAGTACAAACTATAAATACTTACATTGGGTAATACATATTACATTACATAAGGTAAGAGGGGTATTTGAAATACATTTGTTAAATAAAAGCAGAGCAAAGGAAAAGCACAATAGGGAAAACATTTAATTATTAAGGTATAAACTATTAAATTACTAATTTAAAAAAATTATTAACTTAAGTATTAAAAGCATCATTAAAAAGAAATGTTTTTAAATTACTTTTAAATTTTACCAAGTCTTGCTCATTACGTAAAAAAATTGGGAGAGCATTCCAGGTCTGTGGTGCTGTTACTGAAAATATAAACTGCCGTCTGGTGTTTATGGCTGCAGGTGTCACCTATATAGCAGTATAGCAGGGTTTTGGTAGGCTCATACTTTACACTTAAAAGGAATGGTTAGACTGGCTTATGGCCCTGGGTCCTTCTCTCTATGGTTCACTTCTCCATTCACCAGGTTACTTAATACACCTGTGTGATGCTCTACTAGGCTTTCCTATACTACTTTCCCTTAATAAGTGCTGCTATTCTAGAGACAGGTATGTACTCTTTCATTCAGATTTTTTGGGGGTGGGAGGGAGTTAGCAGTGGGAGAGTGTGAAGGAGTCATACCTTAATGTATCCAGTGGTCTTCTGGTCAGTTTGGGTACTTTTTTGGCACTTAGATGCTTCCAAAAGAGATCTACCCAAAATGTCTAAGTTTCGTCAAGGACATTTTGCAAAAGGTTTGATTATCCCTGCAAGACATCCAAGTCTAGTCTGCCCAAAGCCCACTCATAACAACCTCTTAACATGCTGTCCTGAACTCTGGATGTACAGCAGGTGAAACATCTCACTAGACATCAAGAAAAATGCTTGATTATCGGCACTTGGATGTCCTGGCGATTAGGATGTCCAAGTGCCAACTTAGGCAATTTTGGGGGTGATGTTTTAGTTTTTTTTTATCAGGCCCCTAGTAGTCTTTTTTAAAGTATGCTTTTTTAGTCTGATAGCAAGGAGACATTTCTGTAGGTTTGCTTAGGTTTGATGACATTTGGTGGGTTTTGGAGGGCTCACCATATAATATAAGGGAGTTATAGTGAGGTGTGTACCTTGGAACTTTTATCTGAAGTTTTATTTCAAAGTTCTTCCATTTATTTTGTCTGGAAAAAGGAAAAAACAAACAAACGTATTTTCTCTTCATATTACAAACAATTGTTCTCATGTCCTGGGATCTGAGCTGGATCTATATTTACATCTAACCCTCCTCTTGGACAACAATAGAAAAAGTCTACAGCAACCTGCCTCAACTGGACCTTCAAAGGATATCAGAACCAGAAATTACAAAATGCATAACTGCTTTCTGTGAGTTGAGATTTATTTGTACTACATAACTATTTTAAGATTCTATTCTATGAAACTAACCCCCCTTCTGCATCAAGTCTCAAAATAAATTCACAAATAAGTGCAAAGTACAGTCATTTATTTCTCAATTGTTTGGAAGGCTTTGATCTCCCAGGCCTGGTCTGAATTTATTACTGCAAAGGTCTGTTTCTCAAATTTGTTGACTTAAAGCAGTGATAGGTTCCGGAGTAAACTGAGGAAATACTTTTTTACGGAAAGGGTGGTAGATGCGTAGAACAGTTTCCCGGAAGAGGTGGTGGAAACAGAGACTGTGTCTGAATTCAAGAGGGCATGGAATAGGCACATGGGATCTCTCAGAGAGAGAAAGAGATAATGGTTACTGTGGATGGGCAGACTAGATGGGCCATTTGGCCTTTATCTGTCATCATGTTTCATGTTTCTAATTCTTCAGTGCCAACTGGACCGAAAGAGGTAACTGTTCCTTTCTTTCAACATCTGACCCACTGCAGAGTTTTATCCCCCTCGCTACCTGAATCATCCAACATCGTTACCAAAACATCACCTGTGTGAGCTAGTTTCTGGAAGCTAGCAATGCGGCATTCAGCCCCACCCACAGTAACATCGCAAGTACTAGACACTCCTCCCTCTTAAAGGCACAACAGGACAGAGAGGTAACTGTTTCTTCCTTTGAACACCTGATCTGATGCGGAGTCTTACCCTCCTCACTACTGGGTGAGCTAGTCTCAAGAAGCTGATGGTGCAGCATTAAGCCCCACTCACATTGACATCACAAATACCAGATGCTCCTCCCTCTTAAAGGCATGACAGGACTGAAAGAGGTAACTGTTTCTTCTTCTCAACACATGACCTGCTGCTGAGTCTCATTCTCCTCTCTTCCTCACTTCTGAATACCACCTGGATAAGCTAGTCCCAGGAAACCAGCAGCGAGGTATTAATCCCTGCCCTCAGTGAAATAAGTGCTGGATGCTCCTCCCTCTTAAAGGCACTATAGGACTGAGGTGCGCTGCTTTTAGTGTTCCTCTTTGTATTTTGTGGACCTCTAATCATTTTAAGTTATCATTATTTGAGTCATGAATTGATATTACTTAGTCCTTCATGCCCTTCTGGGCCCTATGAGTATAGGTAAAGTGGGCTCAGCACTGACAAATAATTTAATCCTAGTATAGCACAGCAGTTTTTCATAAGTTTAGACCTGCTTTTCTTCTATCAAAGTCCACTACATCCAGCCATTCAGTCCACTACATCTCTGAGTAGCAGTCATTTACCAACCCCCCCCCCCCAATAAGTCCCTTTCATCCTTCCTCACTGACTTTGACTCCTATCTTGCTAACCATCCCTTTTTAAATAATTCCTAGCATCCTGTTTGCTTTTTGGTTGCCGCCACACATTGAGCGGAAGGTTTCATTGTATTGTCTACGATGATACCCAGATCCTTTTCTTGGGTGCTAATCCCCTAGCATCCAGAAACTGTGATTCAAGTTATTCTTCCCAATGTGCATCACTTTGCATTTGTCCACATTAAAACTGAACATGATGGCTTCAACTTGAATACTGTGTGCAATTCTGGTCTCTGTATCACAAAAAAAGATATATAGAAAAGGTACAAAAAAGGTGATAAAAGGTTTGGGATGACTTCTTTATGAGGAAAGATTAAAGCGGCTAGAGCTCAGGCTCTTCAGCTTGGAGAAGATATGGCTCAGGGGTGATATGATAGAAGTCTATAAAATACTGAGTGGAGTGGAAAGGGTAGATGTGAAATGCTTGTTTACTCTTTCCAAAAATACTAGGACTAGGGGGCATGAAATGAAGCTACTAAATAGTAGATTTAAAACAAATCATATAAATTATTTCTTTACACAACATGTAATCAAACTCTGGAATTCATTTCTGGAGAATGTGGTAAAATCAGTTAGCTTAGTAGGGTTTAAAAAAGTCTTGGATAATTTCCTAAAAGAGAAGTCCATAGGCCATTAATGAGATGGCTTGGGGAAATCCACTGCTTATTTCTAGGATAAGCAGCATAAAATGTGTTTTACTACTTGGGATCTAGACAGGTATTTGGGACTTGGATTGACCACTGTTGGAAACAGGATACTGGGCTTGATGGACTTACGGTCTGTCCCACTATGGCAATTGTTATGTTCTTATATAAGACTGAGCTACTTATCCTTCCACCTAAACCTACCTTTCTTCTCCCCCTTTCCCCCCCCCCAGCTCAGTGGATAACACTCTAATCCTCCCTGTCTCATCAGCTCACAACCTCGGGGTCATCTGTGACTCCTCTCTCTCTTTCTCTGCACAAATCCAACAGACCACCAAAACCTGTTGCTTCTTTCTCTATATAATATCTCCAGAATATGACCCTTCCTCTCTGAGCACACTACCAAAACCCTTATCCACACTCTTATCACCTCTCTCTAATGCTTTCTTTTCCCATTAACCTTTTTCTTCAAAGGCAGTACAGAAGCTGCTAGCTATGTCCCTGAAAATCTCCTCTGTAAACCTCTTCATATGCTTCAGCAACTTTAGATCTGCCACTTGAGCCTCCAGATATTAGACTTATTCTGTTGAGAGGAAGAAGCTCATTAGACCAAGTGAACACTCTCACCAACTGAGACATAATTATGCATTGGCACTTGGTAGAAAAGAGTGAGGTTTACTAACCTCACACATTATTGCACTTTAGTATGCATTATATTTACTGCATGTTTTTTAATGAATGTCCCATTAGAGTCAATGGGGCCTCTTTACTAATAATTTGCTTTAAATAGCAGTAATGTATGTTAACTAGCAATAACAAGATTTAAAGGATAAAAATACTTGTTAATGCACTAACACAGGTTAGGAAATCTAAAATAATGCTGAGTCATGCTGTTCATGAATTATGCATTTCATCCACATTTCCACTCTGAAGTATCTCTAAATTCATCAATTTGAGCAACCACGGAAGCCACTTAAACACTATAGCAGATCCATACAAGGACCCTAGAATTCAAAACTTTACAATCTGGTCTTCAACAGTATCTGGCTAGTCTCATAGTTTCTTATCGGCCTGCCTAATCTCTTAGATGTATGAATTTGCAACATATGACCATTCCTGTACTTCATTTTACCAATCAATTCCACCTGTCACTCAGCTTCCTTTTCTGTCATCTCCTCTTTGTGGAAATCTGCACCGAATCATCATATTTGAAGTTCCGGGCTCTTTTAAAGGCACACCTTGTAGAGACCTTCTCTGAGGAGTCATGAGTCATATGGTGGAATGGGATTGTTTCAGCACATTTTAATGTTTTTTTTCCCTCCTCTCCGTCATATTGTCCTATCTTTTAATTGTTGTTCCTTTCTATGTCTGGATGTTGTAGATGGGCAGCCTGGATGGGCTATTTGGCATTTATCTGCCATAATGTTTCTATGTTTCTTCTGAGCGACCAAAAGGCCTGGACCCCCTCATAAAATATAAACTGTAGGTAGTAAAAATGTCAAAAAGAAAACTTTATTGCTGCACAAAAAGGGAAAAGTAAACAGGCTTGTTTCTTCACAGGTTCTACTTTCTCAACAAAGTCTCTCAAACACAGTCCTTATATTCTTTCAACAGGTTTCACACTTTACTATATATTGTTCTCCCTCATGATTTAGAGCCCTTGTAGCTTGGCAAGACACATCTCTCCCAAATTTAAACAGTCACTTCTCAGAGACTTTTAACTTAGGTTCAGAGGACCTCATCTTACCTTACTGGAACCTATTTTTCACACAGACTGAGGACAGCAATGACCACTGAAGGTCACTGCACTTCTCCAGGCCTTCCCCAGATACTGCAATCAATAAGACATACTGGGAGGATCACTAACAAAGACACTTTGCCTCGAGGTCTCATCCTGGGAAACCTCTTACTTTGGAACATCACAGGTTCTACACTCTCTCAGGGCATTTAAGCTTCTTTCCCTGTGACCCCCACCCCTGCGATTCAGGACTTGCTGAGCAGTTTAACGCCACCTGCTGTTAAGGCAGTTAAACTGCGCC
The DNA here is from genome assembly GCF_902459505.1 of Geotrypetes seraphini. Taxonomy (NCBI): domain Eukaryota; kingdom Metazoa; phylum Chordata; class Amphibia; order Gymnophiona; family Dermophiidae; genus Geotrypetes; species Geotrypetes seraphini. The sequence continues at coordinate 169,032,021 of NC_047086.1, read as the reverse complement.
CTTAGTGAGGAAGTGTTCATACCTTTTCCATCCACTTCCTACTAAGATATAGATAGCGAACAAGCTCCATTGATGCCTCACAGAGAATATCTAATGGCATTATCCTAATACATTCCTGGGCTACACACAACAAACTTAAGCTAAATACTGCGTCCAGCACTGGTCGCCGTACATGAAGAAGGACATTGCTTGTTGCCGGCATTGTGGGGGGTTTGGGAGGTTGTAACCCCCCACAGTATACTGAAAACTTCACTTTTTCCCTAAAAAAGAGGGAAAAAGTTAAGTTTCCAGTAAATGAGGGGGATTACAACCCCCCAAACCTCCCACAACGTCGGCGCCCCTTAAAATACTGTTTTTCTTCGGCGCGCTTCCACCTTGCGCTCAGTTGTCTGAGCTGGGTTGTCATCACGCGCTTTTGTCTATGAACCGTTGTTCTTCGATGGTGCAATCTTGCAATGGAGTGTCCATGTTTCTAACCTCAGGGCTGTCAAACGACTAAATGCTGAGTGCTGTACTGTGCATGGACAAGGTATCCAACAAGCAATGTAAAAGTACATATGTTTCATTCCCTAGCTCTGTTCTGGTTATCTCGCCTTGAACCTAGATAGGCATAGAGCAACCAAGAAATTTTAGATTAGATTAGTTAACCTTTCTTTCCAGATGCTTTCTATAAGCAGACTCAAAAATATATGTCAAAGTGATACCCCTGTATCTCGAACTACACTGGCTCCCCTTCAAAGCAAGGTGTATTTTTAAACTACGTACAGTGGTGCCTCACACAACGAACTTAATTCGTTCCAGGAGCAAGTTTGTTATGCGAAAAGTTCGTTATGTGAAACGCGTTTTCCCATAACAATACATGTTAAAAAAAATAATTCGTTCTGCAGCATAAAATATGCTAAGATGACATAAAAAAAGATAAATTTGTCAAAATGGTGAAAATGGTGGTCTTGCTGAGGCCATACTCTTTGACGAGGTCACACTGTTTTACCCCACATTCACTCCTTCTAATTATTTCCCGTTTCATTTCAATAGAAATCACCTTCCTGCTTTTTTTAGAAGCCATGATATATAAAAAATATTGAGTTTATCTTAAAAGGACGACTGTATACAGTGAGAGAGGGCAGTTAAGCGCAGTGACTAACGACTGCCTGCAGTGCCTGCGCGGAAGGATGCAATACATCGGCAGCTCGGGCGACTTCGTTGTGTGAAACGAAGTTCGTTGTGTGAAACGAAGTTCGTTGTGTGAAACGAAGTTCGTTGTGTGAAGTTCGTTGTGTGAAACGAAGTTCGTTGTGTGAATCAAGACATGAAGTTCGTTGTGTGCAGCGTTCGTTGTGCGAGGCGTTCGTTATGCGAGGCACCACTGTACATTGAACTGTGTAATCTTCCATGGTGAAACTCCAAACTACATGTTAAAGTTAATAGAAATACCACCCCAAAACACATACAACCTGATCAACAACCATATGAGAATAAGATTCCCAAATCCTAGAGAAATTAAATAAAAAACCATTCACTCTATAACCTTGCTATGCCTGGCAGCAACATGATAGAATCTTTTACCAGCACAATTAAGGAACACCCCCCTCCTAGAAGAACTTTCATAAAAGCCTAAAAACCTATCTATTTGGAAGATACCTTACTCCCCCGCAAACAACAGGTTATAACCGCCAGAAACCAATTAAAATGCAAATTACCTCCCTTATCTCAATAAATGATCAAGCCCCACCCACTGAAATCGGTTTTTGCAAAGATACTAAGGCTATTCTAGCAGTTTTACCCAGCCAAATAAATTTTGTTAGATTCCCGTTCAATTTTTTATAAAAGGATCCTTGAAAATAAACTGGCAACATACTTACTTGGTAGCAAACTACAGGCAGAATCATCATTTTGACGATTTGGACTCTCCCCCACCACAGTCATGCCTTCTAAATCACTTGGAGCATATGGTCAATTGAATAAAACAAAACTGTAAATTAAAAAAGGCCTGTGCATTTGTGAGACAAAGAAATGAAAACCATAATGCAACGAACTGTTTCATTTTTGTGTAATTTTCAAAATATCAATGAAATACTTATGTGTGTGTGTGTATAAGTTTTGTTTTTATTTGCCATTAAAGTGCTTTATATTTTCTTTTCAAACCAGATGCCACTGGCCAAGGCAAAGGAGAATTGCATGCATTTTACGAGTGACATCTGGAGTAGGCAAAATGCCACCACACCTCAATCTCCCTGCCTGCACACTGGTTGCAGTTGGATGAGGCAGGTGCAAGCAGCAGCTATATCAAGCACATAGGACATGTTGTTGCACACTAGGATGGATTCTCTCTAGATCTTGCTACTGCTTGGCCTGCTCCAAAGGCTACTTGCTTTTTTTTTTTTTTTTATTATTCAACAGTCTGCTTTGCTGTTCCCAGTGCTAGTCTTGCCACAATTACTCTTTCTGTCCTGCCACTCTTTTGGCTCCACTTGGGTTCCCCCACCTCCTTATAAAAATATAAAAAGTTCTCCTTCCCTGCCCTTAACTCTCTGTTCTGGGATTTTTTGTGCAACTTTTTCCACCTTGTGGTGCTTTGAGCTTTTCATGTCACTGTTTGTGCTGTTTTGATCATCTTGCTTTGCTGTGATGTAATCATCCCACTCTGTCTCACTTGTGGAAGATGATTCTATGAAAGACTGCCTATTTAAAGCCTGCTCTTCCATCCAATGCTAACTATACCCATGGATTTTGGAGCTTTTTCTATAAAGAAAAATAGGCTCCTATTTTTCTTTATGGAATACTAACATAACAGGTTAAATGTGCACCTATATTTAAGGCATGATCACTTACACTAGTTGTAGAGCTGTTGTAAATGCTCACAGACTGTGACAGAACCTGTATAGATGTGCGATAAGAACATAAGAATTGCCATCTCCGGATCAGACCCTGGGTCCATCAAGTCCGGTGATCCACACACGCGGAGGCCCCACCAGGTGTACCCTGGCATAGATTTAGTCCCCATATCACTGTATGCTTCTCAAGGGAGACGGACATCTAATTCACCCTTACCCGTATCACTCTATGCCACTCTTAAGGAGATGTGATATATTCTACAATCTTTGCCTTGCCCACTCCCTGCCCGAATTCTGCGTATATAAATACCCATATGCAAAGTATGTTATCGAATATTGGTTCATACTTATAGAATGCTTTCATGACCATAGTAGCAGATTCAATGCTCGTTTGATTAAAAATGGCCCTGTTCTGTCCATTTGAGCTAACTGATCTCTATCAAATTGATTTGGGGTCTTTTTTTCCCTTTTGATCTGTAACAATTTTCAGTTTTCCTTGACTCATGCTTCATATGTTTCATGTTCCTATGTTGAGAATATCTTTACAGTTTCTGATCTCCCTTTTCTGTCTAGCAACATTAGCATCAGGTCCTGGTGGCTTTAATCCATCAGCTTCATAAACACTGGGCATGCTCTGGAAGACAGTCAGCTCTTCCCTAGTAGAAGGCACTCATTCTGACCAAAGGGACCATCTTCCAGCACTGTATGACTATTCTTTATGTTTCATCATTATCAAGTTTTCTTGGCAGAATAGAGAAGTAGATTGCCGGATCTTTCTTCTGCACAGTATAAATTTGATATTGTCACCGGAACCTGCCCCGAACGAACGCAGCCTTGAGGGATGTAAATTTGAAAAGACTGAAATACCAATCACCACAGAGAAATAAAACAAAAATGGAAAATAAGATACCATGTTATAGGCCAAATCCATTTTTCAATTAGCTTTCAGAGGCCAAAAGCTCCTTTCTCAGGTCAGTACCATATACTGCTGCTACAGTATCCTTTCCTGACTTCAGGAAGAGGGTTTTGGTCTCTTAAAGCTAGTAAAAAAAATGTCCTAAAATTAGTCTAATAAAAAGATCACTTTATTTCCATTTTCAAATTATTAACATTTATTAACACAAGCTATATTTCTACTTTATCCTCAAGCAATAAAAAACAAAAAATAAACAAACCCTTTAGCATTGCTCCCTCTCTGTGTCCCTATCTCCTCTTCCCCTTTCAGCATCGCCCCATCTGTATTCCCATTAACCCTCCATTTTAGTATTGTCCCCCCTGTTTGCCCATATAGCCTCTTTCAGCTTTGCCTCCCTTTGTATACCCATCTATCCCCCTCTGTGTTCCTAGCTACACCTCCCCCTTTCAGCATTTTCCCTCTGTATCCCTATCCTTATAATTCCCACTTGCTCCATCTCTGTGTCACTATTTGTCTCTATTTTCAGTGTCCCCTCTCTTCCCTTGTTCCTGCACCCTGTAGCCAGCATCTCTCCACCCTTCCTCAAGCCCGTACCTTTATCATCAAGGCCAGCCAGAGGGATGCCTACTCCCTCTAATCGGCAGGTCCACCTTTTCAGAATGGCAGGCCTTCCCCTTCCCAGGGCATCCTGGAATGGCCTAAGGCCCTGATTGGCCCAGTCACCTAAGGCCTCTCCCATATGAGGGGCTTTAAGCACCTCTTTACCAGGGCATTCTGGGATGCACTGGGAGTGGCCTAAGACTTGCAGGGTTATTTTGCAATTTTATATAATCCTCTTGTGACTTAACAATTTTGTGTCATCAGCAAATTTAATTACCTCACTAGTTATTCCCATCTGTAGATCATTTATAAATATGTTTAAAAGCAGTGGTCTCAGCACAGACCCTAGTAGCACATGGTTTTTAAAAATGGATTTGATTCTAATAAGACAATGTGTTCCCCCTTGGTTTTGTCTGGGAAAGAGCCTGCTGAGTAAGAAAGAGAGGAGGTGGTGGTGTAATTTTTGTTAGGTTCAGGTTGGGTTTTAAATTAGTTGATAGGTTAGCATGTGAGATGGGGGAATGTTTGGTGCTAAAAAATGATTTTATGGTTATTTTTGTGATGTACTTGCCCTAGGTATTGCTATGTTGTATAGATTTCCATTTTGGGATTTTTTTGAGGCCCATAGATTTTATGAAATTATGTTTGTTAGGGGATTTTAATGTTCCATTAGATCCACTAGAGGTTAAAGAGAGTGAACTAGATCAGGTGATGTTTGTGACTTTATCTGCATTGATGTTGACAGAAGTAGTATAGGATAAGAAACACTGGGCAGGACATGTATTAGATTTTTTTTTTTTTTTTTTTTTGGGGGGGGGTCCCAGAGCTGCCTGAAGCTACTAGGGCAGGGGCGCCCACACTTTTTGGGCTTGCGAGCTACTTTTAAAATGATCAAGTTAAAATGATCTACCAACAATAAAATTTTAAAAAACACAAAGCACTCTGTACGCAGAGAAAATGTTAATTATCATTTATATTCTGGGGGGTTTCAAAGAGGTCAAGGCAGATGACTTTATGCAATGTCACCTCAGTAACAACCATACAAAAATAGACAAATATACCCCCTCCCTTTTTACTAAACTGCGATAGCAGTTTTTAGCGCAAGGAGCTGCTCTGAATGCTCTGCGCTGCTCTCGATGCTCATAGGTTCCCTGCGCTAAAAACTGTTATTGCGGTTTAGTAAAAGGGGGCCATAGTGCAAAATATAGACAGCAGATATAAATTCTCAACACGGACACATTTTGATTACTAAATTGAAAATAAAATCATTTTTCATACCTTTGTTGTCTAGTGATTTCATGAGTCTCTGGTTGTATTTTATTCTTCTGACTGTGCATCCAATATTTCTTCTCTTCTTTCAGCCTCCTATATGCTTCTTCTCCTCCAGATGTCATTCCCTCCCCCAACTTTTTCTTCCTTTCTACCTGCCCCCTTCTTTCTTTCTGTCTGTCTTTCTCTATCTATGCCCCCTTTTTGACTGTCTCCCTGTCTTTCTCTCTCCATGCCCCTTTCTGTCTGTCTCCCTATCTGTCTCCCTGCCTCTCTATGCACCCTTTCTTTCTATCTCCCTGCCCCCTTCCTTTCTGTATGTCTGTCTTTCTTTCTCTCTCTCTCTATGCCCCCTTTCTGTCTGTCTCCCTGTCTTTCTCTCTCCATGCCCCCTTTCTGTCTGTCTCCCTGTCTTTCTCTTTCCATGCCCCCTTTCTTTGCCTCCTTGTCTTTCTCTCTCCTTGCCCCCTTTCTTTCTGTCTTCCTATCCCCTTTCTTTCTGTTTCCCTATCCCCTTTCTTTCTGTTTCCCTTCTTTCTTTGTCTCCCTGCTCCTGCTTTCTTTCTTTCTCTCTGCCTTTCCCCAAGCCACCACAGCTGCCATTGAGGAACAGGCCACCACTGCCGCAGCCATCGGGGAACAGGCTGCTGCTGTGTTCTGAGCTCTCCCTGCTTCCACGCCGTAAAGAGGATGCAGAAGCGCTGGGACCAGCCTTCCCCACCCGATGTCAATTCTAACGTCGGAGAGGAAGTTACAGGCCAGCCAGGCAGTGATTGGCTGGCCCGGAACTTCCTCTCTGATGTCAGAATTGACATCGGGTGAGGAAGGTTGGTTGGCCCGGCACTTCAGCATCCTCTTTACGGCGTCGGGAAACAGATAGAACGTGAAGGCAATGTGAGTTTATCATGGAGCCCGGGATGAGCTCCATGATCGACTCGCGTTGCCTTCGCGATTGACCTTTTAGGCACCCCTGTACTAGAAGGTCAGATTTTGATAAAATAAGTAGAATGGTCAAATCACTCACGCCTGTCTTCCTTCTTTGGTCCTGTATATGAAAAACAAAAAGTGACTAATAGAATGAAATTGTGTCCACATTTTGATGTTCAATTTTTGGTGAATGAGTGGATACCTCGTCTGCAGTATGATGTGATGGACTCAGTACTTACTATGGTAGAACTTTGGAATGATACATTGCCTGAAGCATTGAGAGTGGTTGCCCCTGAAAGGGAAATTGTGGTATGACAACAATATAGATCTTGCCTGTAGAGATTGGAGGCTCTATGCCAAGTGAGGCATGAAGTTAGGAAGGCAGAGAGAAGTTGACAAAGATCTAGACAGAGTGAGGATTATGATAACTTTAAAATTTGTTTCATGGAATATCTAAGTTTATGTGAAAATATAAGGAAGTTCTTTAAGGGGCGGGTTGTAAAAGCAGTCAATAGACTGAGAGTTGTTCCATATTGTTAGATATCTGGTGGATGGTTATAAGCAAATTGAAAAGAAAAATGAACCAGAAATGGAATGTTATGCACAATTTCTGGAAAGTAAAATGACTAGTGCATCTGAGCTTATAACTAATTCACTGATTGCTAGTGGATTAGTGGAGAAGATGGGAGATGTCTGGTCTGAGTTTAATGAAGTGTTGAAAGTAGAGATAAAAATGGCAATTTCTGAATGTACATCGATGCGTGTTGTATTGGATTGTTGTTCATTGAGAGTTATACAACAGTTCATAGATGAGTAACACCAATGATTACAAAACTGGTAAATAAATCTTTTCAGGATGGTTGTAAACAATCTGCCTGTCTTAAAGTGGGAGGAGTTAGATGTGAGATGAATGAACAATTTTTGTCCCATCTTTACTGTTCTGTTAGGAAAAATTATGGAAAAGCTTGCATTATTGCAATGAAATGAATTTGTAGAGAAGGTAGAATGTCTGGACCTGAAACGGTTTGGTTTTCATAAAGCTCATAGTATTGAGTTGTTATTAGTATCCTTGTTGGATGCCTTACACCTGGGTATTGACCAACAAGTTACATACTGTTTGGTATCATTGAATGTGTCAGGGGTGTTTGACTCTGTGGATTGTTGTTGAGGTTTGAAAATCTGGAAATGAGAGGTAAGGAGTAATGATGGTTTTCTATTTACCTGACTGGATGTTCTTTTCATGTACGTAATGGATGTAGGCAGTGGCGTACTAAGGGGGGGGGCGGGAGGGGCGGTCCGCCCCGGGTGCCAGCCATGAGGGGGTGTTCCCGGCCTTGCCGTTCATTCCCCCCCACCATCCCCGAAGGACCGCTCGACCCACTGACCTTCCTGCACCACCTGTGAAGCAGCCCGCAGCAGGATCGCGACTTCAGCGATACCTGAGCTGCTTGGGCGCTGCTTCCTGCGCCGCGGTCCCGAGGAGGGACGGGAACGCGGCGCAGGAAGCAGCGCCTAAGCAGCGCAGAGATCGCTGACGTCGGGATCCTGCTGCGGCTGCTTCATAGGTGGTGCAGGAAGGTCAGTGGGGCGAGCGGACCTTCGGGGGTGGTGGTGGGGGGAACTGAACGGCAAGGCCGGGAGCATAGGTAGTGCTGCTTCATAGTGGTGCGGGGAGGCCAGGGGGCGAGCGATCCTTCGGGGTGGGGCGGGTGGGCAGGCAGGCAGGCTTTCAAGGAGGAGGAGGGTGACAGACAGGCAGGAAGGCCTTCAAGGGGGGGGGACAGGCCTTTGGGGGTGTGCGCAGACCTTCAAGGGGGAGGGACAGGCCTTCAGGGGGGGCAAGCAGGCCTTCAAGGGGGGGACAGGCCTTGGGGGGGTGCAGGCCTTCAAGGGGGGGACAGGCCTACAAGGGGGTGGGACAGGCCTTCAAGGGGGGTTCAGGCCTTCGGGGGGTGCAGACCTTCAAGGGGGTGCAGGCCTTCAAGGGGGGACAGGCCTTCAGGGGGGTGCAGGCCTTCGGGGGGGTGCAGACCTTCAAGGGGGGGGGACAGGCCTTCAAGGGGGGGACAGGAAGGCAGGCCTACAAGGGGGGGGACAGGCCTACAAGGGGGGAGGACAGGTCTTCAGGGGGTGCAGGCCTTCGGGGGGAGGTGCAGACCTTCAAGGGGGGGGACAGGCCTTCAAGGGGGGGACAGGCAGGAAGGCCTTCAAGGAGGTGGGACAGGCCTTCAAGGGGGGTGCAGGCCTTCAAGGGGGGACAGGCAGACCTTTAAGGGGGGACAGGCCTTTGGGGGGGACCCTGGTTTAGAAGTACACGGAGGGAAGGGGGTGTTCAAAGAGACGTGCATATGCCAAACTTTGGGGGGGGAGGAAGAAATAATGGGTCTGAAAATAGAGGAGAGGGAGAGAGATGATGGACCATGGGATTTAGGGAGGGAAGGAACAGAAAGGGAGAGAAACTGGACACAAGGGATGGTGTGGAGGAGGGATAGAGATACTGGATAGGAGGGTAATTGGGAAAAGAAAGGGAGAGATGGTGGACTCGGGTGGTGGGGAAGGAGGGAGAGATGCCGGATGAAAGGGTAGTTAAGAAAAGGTGGATCTGTGGAGGGAGATGAAAAAAAGGAAAGATACCAGACTTCCTGGGGAGGGAAGGGAAATGGAAAGGGAGGACAGAGTTGGCAGATGGATGGTTAGCATGCAGAAAGAAGAAAGAAGGAGACCCCAAGTTATCAGAAGAAAACCAGAGCCTTGGACCAACAAGATTTGAAATATAACCAGACAACAAAAGGTAGAAAAATTAATTTTATTTTCTGTTTTGTGATTATAATATGTCAGATTTGAAATGTGTATCCTGACAGAGCTGGTGTTGGACTGCAAACGTGAGCTAGGATTTAACAGAGAGAGGAAAAGTCCTTTTTGTTTCTTTATTTTATTTACACCACAGCGCCAGTGTGATTAGGAGAAGCCAAAGGGGGTGAAAAAGCTATATAACCCACCAGGAGTTTTGAAAAAAATCACCCAACTGGGCAGGAAAATCGAATTGAAAAACCAATTCAATAGGCTGAATCGAATCAAAATTTTTTTTCCTGAATCTGGCAGCATTAGTTTGCGCTACTATCTTAGACTTTAGGACCTGGGATTAGGGAGAGATGGCATCCTCAGTACTTTATAATGCAAGTGAAACGAGGATTTGGTCAGACTTTTGAAGGGTCTGCAGAAAATAAATATTGTATAGGCCGGGGACATGAGACAGCAGGAAATGGGAACTTTTCTTTCTTCTATTTTTGTGAATGGAAAGGCTGAGGATGTCAGAGAGTTCAGTTAAAATATGTGCTTTATAAGAAAATATAATAATGTGTTTTATAAAGTTTATAGCATAGCTGGCCTACCCAGTGAGGTGTTCCTAGTGGTGGTGGTGGCAGCGTGTCAATGTGTTGAGAGGAAGAGGTGGTCTGGGAAATTCTGCTGAGCAAACTCCGGGCCCATTTCCACCCCCCAGTTAGTCCACTCCACTCAACTGGTTCACACACTGAGTGGGTCTTTGGGTGTTGTTTTGGGATCTCTTCCAGTGATTTATCAGTATCTCCTTCTGGTCCAAGGAAGGAAACTTTGTTATCCTTAGCATTGACCTACAGAATATGTTTGTAACAGCGCTGCTTGTGTGGCATTAGGCTATGTAGTGATCGAAAGAAAAAAACAGACCTTTGCACATTTTTGCACTATATGGTGGGTGTATGAGGAGATTCACATTTCCTGCACAGCTAAGTCCATGTGAAGTTACCTTGTGCTGTATTTGACATCTAGCAAGGTCTCTGTTTGAAAGGAAAGATCTAAACTTAAAAATGAAGTAGCCAGAAGTTATGGTAAAAGCAGATAGTGTAGCTGGTTTTAAGAAAGACTTGGACAAATTCCTAGAGGAAAAGTCCATAATCTGTTATTAAGACATGGGGGAAGTGTCTGCTTGCCCTGGATCGGTAGCATGGAATGTTGCTACTCTTTGGGTTTTGACCAGGTATTAGTGTCCTGGATTGGCTACCATGAGAATGGGCTACTGGGCATGATGGACCATTGGTCTGACCCAGTTAGGCTATTCTTATGTTATGTTCTCATCTGTAGGGGCCTTTGTTTTCACTTCTTATTTTAATGTATTTTTTTTCTGGGAACTTATCAGTGTTTTTTATAATGGGAACAAAAATGGAAGAGAATTAATGTGTGTGGGATGAGGGGGTAACTAATTTCTTCAGCTAAATAATTCAATTCACCTCAACCAGACATAGGAGAACTCACACACCATTCACATACCCTCCAACCAAAAACGTCAAAAGAAAAAAACTGTTCGACAACCTCCTAGCCATTCGAGCTGCAACACTCGACCCCCAACTCTACAACCAATTGACATCGACCACAGACTGCAAAATCTTCAAAAAGAAATAAAAACCCTTCTATTCAAAAAACACATAAAACCGAACTAACACAATCAGAACTGTCCCAAGCATCACCTGCAACTACTCCATATGTACTTCTGATGTCATGACAATTCAGACATAATTTATGTTATGTTATGTTTGGAATATAAGAAAATTTTCACTGCCTGTTTCTATTCTGACCATTTATTCCGTTTCATGGTCATTACAAAAAAATATTTTTTTACATGGGGGGGGTGTCAAAAAATGATGGGCCCCGGGTGCCACATATCCTAGGTACGCCACTGGATGTAGGATTTCAGAAGAGTAAATGGGGGGTTGGGTGGGGGGGCTTAAGGATCAGTACTCTCTATATTGTTGTTCAACACATACATGGCCTCAATAGGTCCACAATTTAAATTATTACAAGTAGACTATCAACCGTATGCGGATGACATAACATTTTTCTTCCCAGTGCAGGTTGGGAGGCCTGAGCTGAAAGAGTTATTGGGTTATTACATGAAAAATGTTGTTAACTGGATGGTTACACAAGAGTTAACTTTAAATGTGGATAAAACGGGGATGATGTTTGTAGGGAAGAATGAAGGAGTGAAATGGCCAGAAAAAATGAATGTTTTAGGGGAAGTTTTGTCTATGAAGAAAGACATGACAATTTTAGGAGTGAGATTAGATTCAGGATTTACTATGAATCATCAGGTGGCTAGGACTGTTCAGACTTGTCTTGCACAATTACATTTGATATATCATCTGAAACCTATGCTCTCACCCTTTGACTTTCACACAGTAATACTGGCAATGGTGTTATCTAGATTAAATTATTGTAAAACATATTTACTGTATTTATTCAATTTTTTTCAATATATTAAGGGGAAATGACCCGCGAAGGAAGCGGTGGGACCGTTGGATGACCATGGAATAAAGGGAGTGCTAAAGGAGGACAAAGCAATCGCCGACAAACTGAACACATTTTTTGCATCTGTGTTTACCGATGAGGATATACACAGCATACCAGAACCCATCAGGCTATATGCTAGAAACGAAGACGGGAAACTGGAAGGGTTGACAGTCAATCTAGAGGAGGTATGTAGGCAGATTGATAGGCTTAAGAGCAATAAATCCCCAGGACTGGATGACATCCATCCGAGGGTCATCAAGGAACTGAAAGGGTCTATAGCTGGACTGCTTCAACTAATAGCCAATCTGTCAATCAAATCAGGAAAGATTACGGAAGACTGGAAGGTGGCGAATGTTACGCTGATCTTCAAGAAAGGTTTGAGGGGAGATCCGTGAAACTACAGACCGGTGAGTCTGACCTCGGTACCGGGAAAGATGGTAGAGGCGCTGATAAAGGACCGCATCATTGATCACCCTGACGGACACGGGCTGATGAGGACCAGTCAGCAAGATTTCAGCAAAGGCAGATCATGTCTGACAAACTTGCTGCACTTTTTTGAGGGAGTAAACAGGCGGATAGACAAGGGCGACCCGGTTGACATTGTATATCTAGATTTTCAGAAGGCGTTTGACAAGGTTCCACATGAACGACTACTTCAGAAAATTGCAAGCCATGGAATCGAGGGTGAAATACTCACGTGGATTAAAAACTGGCTGGAGCATAGGAAACAGAGAGTGGGGGTAAATGGACAATACTTGGACTGGAAGAGCATCAACAGTGGGGTGCCGCAGGGCTCGGTGCTTTGACCCGTGCTCTTCAACATCTTTATAAATGATCTGGACATTGGTACAACGAATGAGGTGATTAAATTTGTGGACAATGCAAAGTTATTCAGAGTAGTGAAGACACAGGGGGATTGCGAAGATCTGCAACGTGACATAACCAGGCTCGAGAAAAGGGCATCAACATTGCAAATGAGGTTCAACGTGGATAAGTGTATAGTGATGCATGTAGGTAACAAAAAGCTCATGCATGAATACAGAATGTCCGAGGCAGTACTTGGAGAGAGACTTGGGAGTTATGATCGACAAGTCAATGAAGCTGTCTGTGCAATGTGTGGCAGCGATGGCAAAAAGGGCGAACAGAATGCTAGGAATGATATAGAAGGGGATCACAAACAGATCGGAGAAGGTTATCATGCCGCTGTACCGGGCCATGGCGTGCCCTCACCTGGAGTACTGCGTCCAGCACTGGTCGCCGTACATGAAGAATTACACGGTATTACTCAAAATGGTCCAGAAAAATGCGACTAAGATAGTTAAGGGACTGGAGGAGTTGTCGTACAGTGAAAGATTAGAGAAACTGGGCCTTTTCTACTTCAAACACAGGAGATTGAGAGGGGACATGAGCGAAACATTCAAGGTACTGAAGGGAATAGACTTAGTAGATAACAACAGGTTGTTCACCCTCTCCAAGATAGAGAGAACGAGAGGGCACTCTCTAAAGTTAAAAAGGGATAGATTCTGTACAAACGTAAGGAAGTTCTTCTTCACCCAGAGAGTGGTAGGAAACTGAAACGCTCTTCCGGAGGCTGTCATAGGGGATAACTGACCCAGCGGCAGCAATTCTTATGTTCCTCAACATCACCACAGAGTAGACCTACAGATAGGGGTGTCTCAATTGGCTGCATATTTCAATATCAACTATGGATCTGCATTTGCCATGCATAATGACTTGGGATATAGGAAAGTCTGGGCACAATGGGTTCCCAAACACTTACTGATCTGCAAAAGCAACAGCATGTGGAGGTTGTAACCCAGTTCCTGAGACCGTAAGAAGATCTGAGAATTATGGAGAGAACTGTCACCAGCATGACAATTTCCAATCCCCTTCCAGCTCACGCAGCATCTATCTTTCCCTGCCTTTCCAACCCCCCTAGCCCGTGCAGCATATGCTCGTCTTTCCCTTCCCAACGCCATAACATAACATCGTACTTATAAACCGCATAACCGTAAGTTCAATGCGGTGAACAAAAGATTAAAAATAACATAACCTAAGGATGATTTAAATTAGTTCGCTAAATATTTTGAAAAAAGATAAGTTTTCAATTGAGTTCTAAAGTGCTTGTAAGAGCAAGCACTATGCAACAGTGGCCTATATTCCCTGTCATAGAAAGCAGCCTGAAATGCTAGTGTATGTTCCAAGGATTTCTTGCTCTTACAACCTTGAGCGGGGTCCTGTGGCACAACCAGATCTCTCCAGCTCTTGACTCCCCTACCTACCTTCTCCATGGCTGCTGTAATTTTAAATCTTTGGGCAGCCAGCAGCAGCAGCCAGTTGTGTTTGCTGCCATCAGCCTCCCCAGAAGCCTTCATTCTACAGGCATCAATAACAGCTCCTGGCAAGGTACCATGTGCAAACTGCAGGGCATAGTGAATGCCAAGTGTCTGACTATAACCCTCTCATTCCCTGTCCCATTTTAGTACACGAATTAGCACATGCTGTCATGCCAGTAACTGTGGCCATATGCTAATAGTGACTGTGTGATAATTTATATGATAAAAACTTACTGCATTTTAGTAAAAAGGCCCTTGATCGTCAGTGGAGTATAGCCTTAACTTAGGTTTCCCACTGCAAAATCTTTGCTAGCATAAATCGATTCACCGAGTAAGCACTGTTGCAAATATGCCTTAATTTGCTACTGCCTAATAGTTTCTGATCCTCTGATCCTAAGCCTCTATTGTAATCACCATGGTTACCATTCTAGGCCATTCGTGATCTAACAAATTGCTCTCAGATTTTGTGCCACACAGATGCAGATTTCAGATTACAAAGCATGAATCCAAATCTTTTACTTTTAATAACTTCTGCTATAAATTATGTGATCAATATTCAAAGTCAGAAACGGCCCCTGGCCAGTTAAATTGCTTGTTTAAGGCTGTCACTTTCAGCGGCACTTAACCAGTGAATGTTGTGGAACATGAGTGGTTGGTGCTTAGGAGGATAGTATGGTGTAGTGGTTAGAGCTACAGCCTCAGCACCCTGAGGTTGTAGGTTCAAACTCCATGCTGCTTGTGACCCTTGTCACTTAATCCTCCACTGCCCCAGGTACATTAGAGAGATTGTAAGGCCAATAGGACAGATAGGGAAAGTACTTGTATGTAAACTGCTTTGAGTGTGGTTGTAAAACTACAAAAAGGTGGTATACAAGTCCCAGTCCTTTTTCCCTTAACTCAAAACAGTTATTTGGGAAAGGCTTGGATGGGTGATCACCTCAGTCTATGACATCATGACTGTGCGTAGGCTCCTATTCTGAAGCCCTTCCTGAATACTAAAGAGAGTAATAATTGGTTGAGAGATGCTAGATGCACTTTACTGAATGAGTGGAGTTAAGCATATTTTGGTATTTAGGTGCTGAATATCTCCATGCTTTATCTGACTCTGCAAATCTGGAAAATCAGTGCTGGAGCCCAGATATGGCCTGCCATTGATTTTCTGGGCCTAATGCCAGCAGTGATTAGCAAAACTCTGAGCACTGCCAGCTGAGTATTGACCCTTCTGCAGTATGTAGCAATCACTCAGATCCACTGAATCTTGATTTTGAATAGGTATAAGTTTAAATAGAAATAATTCTTACACCGTGCTATGAGATGCTTGTTTAAAAAAAGTGATCCTACTGCAATTCAGAGTGTTAGGTTTAGAATCACACAGTCTCATTAGCATACAGTAGCTGAGTGCCTTTATCCCATTAATAGCTACTCACATACCCATCTTTTGATGAGTGCCTGCCTCTGCTAATGCTTTTTCTCAATCTTCATTTTTATTTGAAACCTTTGCTAGTGTTCTAGAGAAGCAATAAAGTGGCTCATGGACAAGCCCCTTAGACTACAAAGAAAGAAGTGGGGAAGGGACACTGGTCAGACCATTGCATGGACAGATACGTTTAAAATATTAAATTTTAGTTAAAACAAATATACACATGAATAAAACCAAACGTGGCAGTCATGTAAAGTCCCTTGTAATAAAACATATACTGGACCCCAACACGGTCCATGTTTCGGCCGCAGAGGCCTTTCTCAGGGGTTGTAAAAAGTAGCCCAGTAGATGGCGCCAATTGACATAAAGTCAAGCACAACTGAGATTATTTGCAGAAAGTCTTACAAGGTTCCTGCTGCCTGACACAATGTGGATAAACAAACACAATCGTGGAAAGACTGAAATAAGTACTTGAAAAGGTAAGCATGTTTATCTCAATCATCTCAATCCCTTACATCTGGCTTTTTTTTTTTAATTGCATTTCAGTAGTGATTACAAAGAACAATACATTGTGGAAAAAGTATACAAAGCCCCAGAAAAGGTAAGGAAAAAATTTACGGTCACCTAAATCATTTAAATTCTTTGTATACAGGTTAGCCCACAAGTAGAGAGATCAAGTGGGAAATTCCTAGAAGGAAGAAACAAACATACTGTAGGTCCTCTTTTATGAAGCCGATCAGCGCGGGCCACCACAGTAAATGACCCAAAGCCCATAGGGATTTAAAGGGCTTCGGAGCTTTTGCCGCATAGCCACTCACTATAATGACTTCATAAAAGAGGCCCATATTTCTTCCAGGAAAAGTGTAGAGCAAGTATTTACACTATAACTGTTATCCTAGATTATATCACAAACAGAGAAATTATTGGAAATTAACTTGGAACTGAGCATTTTCCCTCAAAGAAAAATTGTAACTATGGTGGTTCAAAAAAACCCCCAACAAACCAAAGAAATTATATTTCACATAAGAACATAAGCAATGCCTCCGCTGGGTCAGACCTGAGGTCCATCGTGCCCAGCAGTCCACTCACACGGTGGCCCAACAGGTCCAGGACCTGTGCAGTAATCCTCTATCTATACCCCTCTATCCCCTTTTCCAGCAGGAAATTGTCCAATCCTTTCTTGAACCCCAGTACTGTACATTGTTCAAGGTAATCAAACACTTACAAGGATACCTTAACTGAAAAGAAGCTCCCAACGCTAAAACCCACTGGCGATAAGATAAATCTTTTCCTACGTGTTTGAGACCACTGAGAGACATCAGGGAAGATAGAAATGTTTTCAAGTTTCAAGTTTAATAAAAATTTGATTTGATCGCAAAATCGTAATTCAATGCAATTTACAAATAATGATAAAACTGGGGTAAAAAAGAAAAACACATTAATCAAACCAGACGGTTAAAACAACTTTAGACCAACCAAACACATAAGGTAAAAAATAAAGGATTCAATACAATTTATAAAAAAATATAAAGGGCGAGGTGATGAAACAATAGGATGGGGAAAAGGATACCTGCTCAATTTTCACCTATCAGCATTACTAGTACTCTAACACACATTCTGAATATATAAAATTTGCATAACTCAGTTAAAAGTGTTCTTAAAAAGCCAGTTTTTCAGGAGACTTTTAAACTTACTAAGTAATTTTTCTTTCCTTATATTGATTGGGAGCGAATTCCAGATTTGAGGGCCCTTTTAAAGTTACAATCTGAAGTTTTAAATAAAAGGTACAATAATGCTTCTACGGTATGTCCTGGAGAAAAACAAATGAAACCAAAAAAAGTAGCTCAAGAAGTCACCTCTTCTGCGGAAGTCTCTGGAATGTTGGTAAGATTCCAATTATTTGAAGAAATTTCACC
Organism: Geotrypetes seraphini; assembly: GCF_902459505.1. Classification (NCBI taxonomy): domain Eukaryota; kingdom Metazoa; phylum Chordata; class Amphibia; order Gymnophiona; family Dermophiidae; genus Geotrypetes; species Geotrypetes seraphini. Next base: position 169,014,481 of record NC_047086.1, on the reverse strand, counting down.
TTGTCTCTGTTATCAGTGAACAGCTGCATTTCATATTGGTAATGGTAAGTTGGTAAGTCGGAAAAGTTGGAAGGAGACAGATTCAGAACGAATGCTAGGAAGTTTTTCTTTACCCAGCGTGTGGTGGACACCTGGAATGCGCTTCCAGAAGACGTAATAGGACAGAGTACGGTACTGGAGTTCAAGAAAGGATTGGACAATTTCCTGCTGGAAAAAGGGATAGAGGGGTATAGATAGAGGGCTACTGCACAGGTCCTGGACCTGTTGGGCCGCCGCGTGAGCGGACTGCTGGGCACGATGGACCTCGGGTCTGACCCAGTGGAGGCATTGCTTATGTTCTTATGCCTCTTTATATTTAAACACTTTTTCTAGGAAATTGTAAAATAACTCCTTAGGTGGTGTCACAATAGAAACAGGAAAATTAAGTACTGGTAAGTTCAAATCCAGTGCTTTAGTATAATTCTCAAAATTCTTGATTCTTCTATATATCAGGTTATCTTGCAAAAGAGAAGTCTGATTAGTTCTAACCTATTGAATCTGACCTTTTATAGTGTCCACTTTATTTTTCAGGGCAGTATAATTTTCTTCCAGCGTTTGAATCCATCCAGCACTCTGTGCTACAGCAGGCAGGATCTTGGAAGGCATTGGGTAAAGAGTTTCCAGGGTGTGCCAAATAGCCTCCAAAATTATCTCCAGTCAGTTTAACCAATGGCAGCAGTGAGTCAAACTCTCCTGCCTGACCAGTGATAACCTCCTCCATGAGCCAACACCCAAAGGCGTAGCCAAAGATGGCTATTTCGCCAGCAATTCACCTTCCCTAGACCCATTCAATTCCAACAGAATTGGCAATGATATCACCAAACTGGAAGATCCAGGAGCTGGTTTGATACTGGGTCATAGAGGAGGAATAGGGCCCAAAGGGATGAGCAAAACCTCATTCCAAAATCTTAGGTTCTTCTCCATTCCACGAGCAACTGGTTCGCCCTGAATAGTACTTGCATAGCTCGTGATCTCTGCTTGCGCAACAGAGGAAAAACCTTTTGCCAAGTGGGTTGCAAGGAGGCCTTTCCTTGGTGTTTCGGCATCGATAAGGGAACAACTGAGAGAACTGGCACACATCTATGGGGCTCATAATCAAAACTTTAAAGCATCTAAAAACTCATAATAGACAGGGCGACCAAGTAACAATAATCAAACCAACTTTCTGGACGTGTAGCGGGACTTTTTATGCCTCCGAATGCTGCTGTGTGCCCAGAGCTGAAAGGGGCATATCTGGAGGAGTGGTCAGGGCAGTATGTGGGTGGAATGTGGGCCGACCTAGACTTAGCGTGCTGCAGGGATAATCAGATGTTTTACTAGATTTCCTGGATGAAATTTGGACATTGTGAGTTAGATGATGTAAAAGCAGGTATAAGTGCCAAAAAGGTATCCAAAGTGATCAGATAACCACTGCACAGACAAATTAAAGACCTCACACACACTCCCCCAGTGTTCCCTGACCCCCTCACACCCCCACAAAGATCAGAATAAAAAAGTACATACCTGTCTCCAGAACATCAGCACCTGGTATAGGAAAAGCTAGTAGAGCTGCATACAGATGTCTTAAATAGCCTGGGGGTGGGGCTAGTGAACCATAGAGAGGAGTAGTAAGTCCCATAAACCACTCTAACTACTAAATTTATCGTGGAACATGTGAGGCCTATAAAGCCCCCCAAAACCCTACTATACTGCCATATAAGTGCCAACTGCAGCCATAAGGACTATTGGGGGTATAGACAGGTGGGTTTTGGGGGGCTCACCATAATCTATAAGGAAGTTTTGGTCAGATGTTTATGTGACACTCTTTATGTGAAGTTCACAGCAGTGCCCTGTAAGGTGCCCCACTGCTCTGTTGCCATGTCTGGGTAGCCAGTTCATTACAAGATTGGTTCTTCCCATGTCCAAATGTTCTCGTTCTGGGTATTTGGGACTTGGACAAAATTTTAGATGAAAATGTGGTATAAAGATATGAATCTTGGTGGTCTGGGTGGCCCAATGGCCTGGACATCCAGATAAATGATTTAAAAAAAAAAAAAAAAATATATATATATATATATATATATATATATTCTAGATGTATTTTTAGAAAATGGGCATTTCCCCATTTCCGACTTTGGGCATCTAGTGCCATATGCCCAAATCAGGCTTAGACATATGTTTTGATTATGCTCCTCTAAATGTAAAGGCAGCCATCTTGGTCACCCTTACATCTGGTTTTTATCTAATAAATGCATAGCCTTATCCCATTTCATATCATTTAGTAATGCTAATAATGGTAGTTGGTTTTTTTTTAAGTACACACAATATGATTGATTTTTTTTTTTAGAAGACAGTTCTATGTATCTTGGGAAAGTACAATATTTAAAGCCAGTGCTAAATATCAAAGAAAAATAATCTACTATAATCCCACTGCCACTGTAAAAGATAGCAAAATTATTTCCAGACTCTCACAATATACCAGTTCCTAAAGCTTTCCATAACCAAACTTTGTTCCTAATCACACCTACTTATCATGTAGGCGCCAGCAGATGCCTCGGTCTAGGCGCTGGTAGGTACCCTGCTGATTTTTCTTTTTTAAAAATTGAATTTGTATAGTGTTTTCAATTATCATACCATTTGAGCCAACTAAAAAATGTTGAGTTCCACGAAGAAATCATCAATCTAGGCACCATTTAAAGAATCAGGGCCCACATGTAGAATACTTGACATAACAAGTGCTGTACTGGTTTAGGTTTCCCAATGTATTTGTTTATTAAGGATCCTTTTTACTAAAAAAAATATATTAGGAAATAGGCTTAGCACATTTTTTTAAGGGAAGATTTTTCCACATGCTGAGCCCATTTTTAATGCATCCCCCAAATAGGGCCTTATTCTTTTTGCTGGTCCCTTTCTAATTTTTCCATTAGTGTACGAGAGCTGCAAAAATATCCGGTTAGCGCATACTAATGAGAACAGGTTGTTCACCCTCTCCAAGGTGGAGAGAACAAGAGGGCACTCTCTAAAGCAGGGATCTCAAAGTCCCTCCTTAAGAGCCGCAATCCAGTCGGGGTTTCAGGATTTCCCCAATGAATATGCATTGAAAGCAGTGCATGCACATAGATCTCATGCATATTCATTGGGGAAATCCTGAAAACCCGACTGGATTGCGGCCATCGAGGAGGGACTTTGAGACCCTTGCTCTAAAGCTAAAAAGGGATAGATTCCGTACAAACATAAGGAAGTTCTTCTTCACCCAGAGAGTGGTGGAAAACTGGAACGCTGTTCCGGAGCCTGTGATAGGGGAAAACATCCTCCAGGGATTCAAGATAAAGTTAGACAAGTTCCTGCTGAACCAGAACGTATGCAGGTAAGGCTAGTCTCAGTTAAGGCACTGATCTTTGAACTAAGGGCCGCCGCGTGAGCGGACTGCTGGGCATGATGGACCACTGGCCTCGCCCAGCAGCGGCAATTCTTATGTTCTTAGGTAATGTTTGCATATGCATTTCCTGCTCCTTCCCAAAAAAACTAACCAAAGAAATAAATAGTGCATGATTAATGTGCAATGATAGACAAATTTATCACAAACTGCTTCAATGCGGTTTAGTAAAAGGGCACTTAAATCTGATTTTTCACTTTTCCTTTAGAACATCAATACCAGGGACCATTTAAAATATATTTTTTACACATATATGCATACAAAACTTGTTCAACAAATTCTAACAAGTAATTAAAATAGTCTGGCCTGACTACAGAACTGCATAGGAGGGGTCCAAGATGGCTGCCGCCTGATCTAACTGAGTGTCACGCAGCAGAAAGCTCCTGTTGATTATTCCTTTAAACTTACCGTTTGAATTGAAGATGCCGAAACGGAGAGAAAAGAGCACAGCTGGTGCCTCGCGGAGCTCTGGAGTCCCAGTATTCGGCAATATAGAGGACCTTCTGTGGTGAATGCAGGTTGCCTCACCACATCGGGGAGTTCCCTGCTTGAATCGCATCGGGAGAGCAGGATGGAGGCGAATTCTATGGGGAAAGACACCACCTTGAGCCCCAATGTAAGGGCGCTGCTCCCAAGACCACAGAGTACCAGCTCCCCGCGGACGGAGGAGCACCTGGAAGTGGAAACCCAAGCCAGTCTGGAGGCCATCAAGATCGGAGAGGGGAGTGTAAAACAGGACTTCCTAATACCACAGGAGAGTCCTGGCATAGAACCTGAGGCCAGAACATCGGATGGGGTTGTGAGGACCCAGGATACTGAATTGCGAGAAGAAATGGCAGTTGGTGAGGATAATAAAGTTTTATTACATTTCTTTCAAATGGATAAACCCCAAGAGATAACTTTGGAATCTATTTGGGACCTTGTGACAAATCTTCCGAAATTAATAAATCCTCAATTATATCAATTAGAAGAGAAAATTAAGGTTCAAGCTACAGATATAAGGAATATACAATTAGAACAAGCTGAATCCAAAACTTCTATTGATAATATAAAAGCAAGAAATGAATGTATCTACAAAACTCCAAGAAGCACTGATTAAAGATAACACAATTCTGCTTTATTTGAGAAATCCAGAAACTACCATTCCATGTTTATTGGAATTGATTGATACATTTGAAAAATTTTCAGGATACAAAATAAATTGGAGTAAGTCAGAGATTCTTCCTTTAAATGTGCATTGTTCTAAAGGATTATTTGATTCTTTTCCATTCATACGGAAGGAAGATGGATTAAAATTTTAGGTATTCAGATTAAAAGCAATATGGATGACACAGTAAAAGAAAATGAGAAACTTTTATTAAAAAGAGTTACAGAGTTATGCGAGCAATGGAATCCTCTACATCTCTCTTGGTGGAGAAAAGTTAAAACTTTAAAATGATGATATTGCCTATGGTTTGTTATCAAATGAGTATGATACCAATTTTTTTTCATGGGTCCTTTTATAAAAAGCTTAATGGTATCCTCACGAAATTTCTTTGGCTAGGTAAAATGTCTAGAATTGCTTTAGTATCTCTTCAAAAATCAATTGAGGAGGGTGGGGTAAATTTTCCAAATTTTTATAGGTATCATCAAGCCTATATTTTACGTCAGGGTATGTATTGGATCCTCCCAGAACTCATAGATAATGCCCCGGATTGGCTGTATTTGGAGTGGCGTCTCTTTTTTCCTTTAAATTTAGTTCATGTTCCTAGTATTAAAATGCCGAGAAGGTATAAGGATAACAGAATTTTATCTGATATATGGAAAACATTGAGATACATTAGTAACTTAACACCTATTCCAATTAGTAAATCAACGAATCAGTCTTTATGGATAAACTCCAAGATTCAAATTGGCGGATCTAAAATCTTATGGAAGAACTGGATTATTGCAGGTATTCAAACTCTGAATGATGTTATTTCAGATGGGTAAACTGCATGAATTTTCACAGCTGCAGCATAGATTTGGTCTTAATAAATCACAAAGTTTTAAATGGTTGCAGCTGAAGCAGGCTATTCAGGTGGGGTTCCCTGAATGGAAAACATTGAATAATCAGTATAGTCTAGAGTTCCTATGCTTTCAAGCGGACTTCCTGGGACATCAAGCCGCATTGTGGTATAAATTAATATCTGGATATATGAATAAAAAACCAAAAAACGGTCTTAGAGACATTTGGAGCATTGAGATTAAGCAGCAAATTTCTGCATCTCAATGATCACAAATTTGGTCTTGGAGAATGAGATGTACAGTATCAGCATCTATGAGGCAAACTTGGTTCTTTTTGTTGCATAGAGCGTTTTGGACCCCTGTTCGTTTACAAAAGTTAGATAGCTCTAAGTCTAATAAATGCTGGCATTGTAATCTGGAAGCGGGGACACTTGATCATTTAATTTACCATTGTCCCTGTATAAGATTATTTTGGAATTCAATTTGGACTCAAGTAAATTGTCTATTAGAAAACCATGTTGCATTATCCTATGATACTATTCTGTTTGGCATAGCTATGAGGAAAAAAAGTCAAATATCAGCACATAATAACAAACTATTATTAATCTTGACTGGGTTTGCTATTCAGCATATCACCAATAACTGGAAAAATTATACTAATCTTAATTATACATTTTGGTGGAATTCAGTATGCCATATTTTTAAGATGGAAAGAGCAATTGCAATACAGAAAGGGAACTATAATAATTTTATAAAGATCTGGGGGCCATTGGAACGATATTGTAAGGAGTAAACATCATTTTCCTTGGATGAATATATGTACACATTGGGGGGTGGGAGGGAGTTTTTCTGGAAATTTCACTATATTATGTGTTTATATTATATTTATGATATAATTGATTATAATATTTGAAAGAAGGTAGGTGGGACGGGATATAATTTTTATGTTTGTAGAATTACATGAGAATTACAAGTGTTATTGTTGTTACTAATGATATATTCCTGTACGCTTGCTGTAAGTTTTCAAAATGAATAAAGAATATTAAAAAAAAAAAAGATAACAGAATTATTTTTCTCTATAAATCTTTATAAATTTTCAAAACTAATACAAAGTGCCAAGAATTATACAAACATTAACAAACAAAATAAGCACTTAAATTCAATCAATAATAATGCAGAAGAAAAATATCCCTCCCCTCCCATCCAACACATTCAATCAAGAATAAACCAAAAGAGATATCCCACCCACCCACTCTGTTCTGGATATATATAAAAAGAAACAAAAATTAAAATAATAGACAACTACTACTCGGACTGGAGGAAGGTCATGAGTGGTGTTCCGCAGGGCTTGGTGCTCGGGCCGCTGCTATTTAATATATTCATAAATGATCTAGAAACAGGGACGAAGTGTGAGATAATAAAATTTGCGGACGTCACCAAACTATTTAGTGGAGCTCGGACAAAGGAGGACTGTGAGGAATTGCAAAGGGACTTGGACAAACTAGGGGAATGGTCAACGAGATGGCAGATGAAGTTCAACATTGAGAAGTGTAAAGTATTGCATGTGGGAAGGAGAAACCCAAGGTACAATTATACGATGGGAGGGATGTTATTGAATGAGAGTACCCAAGAAAGGGACTTGGGGGTAATGGTGGACATAACAATGAAGCCGACGGCACAGTGCGCAGCGGCCGCTAAGAGAGCGAATAGAATGCTAGGTATCATCAAGAAGGGTATTACAACCAGAATGAAAGAAGTTATCCTGCTGCTATATCGGGCGATGGTGCGTCCACAGCTTGAGTACTGCGTCCAATATTGGTCGCCGTACCTTAAGAAGGATATGGCGTTACTCGAGAGAGTTCAGAGGAGAGCGACACGTCTAATTAAAGGGATGGAAAACCTTTCATACGCTGAGAGATTGGAGAAACTGGGTCTCTTTTCCCTGGAGAAAAAGGAGACTTAGAGGGGATATGATAGAGACTTACAAGATCATGAAGGGCATAGAGAGAGTAGAGAGGGACAGATTCTTCAAACATTCAGAAAATAAAAGAACAAGAGGGCATTCAGAAAAGTTGAAAGGGGACAGATTCAAAACGAATGCTAGGAAGTTCTTCTTTACCCAACGTGTGGTGGACACCTGGAAAACGCTTCCAGAGGACGTAATAGGGCAGAGTACGGTACTGGAGTTCAAGAAAGGATTGGACAATTTCCTGCTGTTAAAGGGGATAGAGGGGTATAGATAGAGGATTACTGCACAGGTCCTGAACCTGTTGGGCCGCCGTGTGAGCGGAATGCTGGGCACAATGGATCCCAGGTCTGACCCAGCGGAGGCATTGCTTATGTTCTTATGTTGAAGTAACAAAGGATGTCAACAGGCCCCAAATCAATTTAAATAGATTACTATGCCCCAACATATCAGCATTCATCTTTTCGTATCTATATCCCAAACATAAACTGGCCCGCCAAAAAGGAAAATTGAGGCGGTCTCAATTTTTCCAATTGCGAATCGCCATTTGCATAGCTATCTCTGTCATAATTAGGAAAAGCTTGCATTTGTAGCTGTCCATAGATAACACAATTCTTAGGAGAAAGATTGAAATGTTGGAGAACCATTCCAGAAGTAATAACTTGAGATTGATGAATTTCCCTAGGATTAGTACTGTAATACCTAGAGAAATGGTAAAGAGATATCTTACAGAGATTTCTGAGGAGGCTCTACCTCCTTTTATACAGGTTTGTTATCTTCCAAATAAACTACAGGAACAGAAACAAGAAAATGTTCAAAATGTGAATATATCTGTATTGCCTGAATTATCTGATAAGGAAATGGTTGTACCTGCTACATTGCTGTTAACAGTTGCTCTAGCACTAGATAAAAATTGGTTATTGAAAATGTTCTTTAAAAATAAGCAGAAGGAATTTTTGGGATTGAAAATCCAAATGTACCCAGATTTGTCCAGAAAGACGCAGAGGCATAGGAAAGAATTTTTGTTGTTAAAGCCAGGAGTGTTATCTCTGGGGGCGACTTTTTATTTGCGATATCCTTGCAAATGTATCATTCATTATTCCTCTAAAAAATATGTTTTCTTTGAGTCCTTTCAACTGTCTACTTTCTTATCGCTTTCACGACTGGAGAAAGGAAAATAGATAAGAACTAGCCTAATTAGAATGTTATGAGGTTTTCCTGAAAGCTCTGTTAGCCAGTATGTGCTTTCCTTTTTTCTTTTTCCTTTAAGATATAAATCTCACTTTGTACTCTTGGATCCTACAAATTGAGGACTTGAGCTGAATTTAAGCATAAAACAATATTTTAACTGGAACATTATTTCTTATTTTTGTGTAATGCTCTAATTTGCTTTCTGTACAAGTTTATACTTGATTATGTAATTGAAAATTATAAATAAATATATAAAAATAGTCTGTCAACTGCAACTCAAATGTTATAAAGGGATTACCACTAATTTCCACAAACGTTCCTTGTGAGCATCCCCTGGATAGAAAGCAGGAAATATTTGTTGACAGAGACACATTTTAACTGATTCCCCCCCCCCTACCCAATAAATATAACATTTCTTTCAAGGGGAGCTTCTGGTAAAGGAACAGTTGTCCATTACTGAGTGAACTGAAGGGTCTATTCTGATGCAAGATCCTTCATCATGTACAAAGCTTTGAGGCAGAGACGAGGATTCACATCCCAATCAGAAGGTCCTTCAACAGCCATCTGGAGTGATAGTCACTCCTTACAAACAGATGGTAGGGGGTCATGAGCACTGACGGCATCAGCTCCCAATGGCTCACATCACAGGTGCATTGGCACAGCAGTTACTTTGAGTATGCCTGTCTTATAGTCCTCCGGAAGCTGGAAAACTGCCATGGCAATTTCAAACCCCATTTTATGATCAGTTGGCATAATATATAGGTTACAGCTCTCCTTAATTGTAATTAATTTTGTTAAGAACACAGCATATGTCTGGAAGTTATTTTTAGAATGAGAAATTGACATGAGTGGCTGCTGTAGGCAAACAATACTCCGACATTAGTCATCACGTTTATACAGTACAGTTTACCAGAGACTAGTGTTCGCACATCTGACTCATGCACATTCCTTGTGGCTAACCAGAAAATCAGACTGGTTAGGTATGCCTCCAGGACTGTGACGAGAAGCACTATTGTAGTCTGTAAAAATGGGAATGCCATCATCTGAAGAATTATGAACAATACAAAGGTTTCTACAGGAAATAGGCAACTAGGACAGGGGTGCTTGCTCTGGAACATCACTTTCCTGGATGAGTAAGGATACCAGATATAAAGAGGATACTACACACTCTCACTATTACAAATAGAGCATAGTGATTAAATACATCTAAATGGGAAGTGTCAAGTAGCTTGCTGTCTGGCTCCAGAGGAAGCGACACCTGTCTCAATTTGCAGCCTAGGTCCAGAGAGGAACCCCTGCCTCCATTGATATAATTGATCCCTGAGAGGAGCATACAAAAAAAGGCAGGAGGTAAGGATGGATGTTGTTGTGGTAAGATGATTGAAATAAGAAAAGAGAAGACAGGGAAGTTTAAAACTGAACAGGAAGTGAGAAGAAAGGAAAGGACTGAGATTCCAAAAGCTATACAGGACAACAATAAAACCAAATTAGCCACAAAAACATTTTACATCATATGAGACAAAGACAAAATCATGAGATATCTCCATCATAAAAGACACACCATTTATTTATTTATTTATTTTTTTTGGGGGGGAGAGAGGAAGATGGGTGCTGTCCCTCCAAATCATTGTTACCAAATGTCCATTCAACTAAGGACATCAGCCAACACCCCGCTCCAAATCAGCCAACACCCCTATACCTTCTGATACAAAATCAGCAGGAGGGAAGCCCACACCCTCCCGCCGATAGGGCCGCCTCTTCAGAATGACAACCCTTCTCCCTCCCAATGCATCTTGGGAAGCAGTGGGAGAGGACTAAGGGGTGCCAGGGTGGGGGGGGGGGGTCAGGCTGGGAGGCATAGATTGGAGGGGGGCATGGGTAAAGGAGGAATGTTTCCTAGTTTATGGTTTATATTTTCTAATTTTTCAACTAAATTTAGTTGTGGAATTTCATTCTAACTTAGTGAAATTACATTGCCAGATAGCAAACAGGTTCCAACGGCAGGCAAGATTTGCTATTTTATAGTTTAGGGAAACACAGATGACAATTTCAATAAATTCTAAGATCATTTTATTTTATTATACACATCAATATATATTTGTTTTTTTTTATTTTATGGTTTCAGAAAACCATGCAAAGGCAACATATGGGTTCCAATAATATGAATCACAAGAAAACAAGCAAACAAGCCGAGATGGCACAGATGCCAAGTTACCTAGTTCCAGGCTGGAGATTTTGAGACATTCCTAGTTTTGAACTTATATACCAAAACAGTGTGGGATTTGTAGTGCCTGATCCTACTGACTGAAATTAGTGCTGTAAGTGCCTTAATGAACCAGGATGTGGTGGGCGGTAATCCTGGGTTGTCCCAAAATCTTTAACTTGGCATCTCTCAGAAGACATCTTAAAAAAGGGAGAGCAACAATAATGCATTCCTTTGTAAGGTTTCATTTGGAGTGAAGCTATCAATGATTGCTACTGTTAAGTAAGATTATTTTATCACATGATGGGTTATTTTAACACAGGATTCAATTTAATGCAAAAAGACTTGTGGTAAAGTAACCCAACTTAACTGTAGCCTGCATTGATGACTTCACCCCTTAACTGCAATAGCTTATAACAAATGCCACATTGGGCTAATGCCAAACCCAAGTAGTGCAGAGTATATAACTATATTCCTTCATAATATGTTTGTATGGACAATGCAAAGTAATTAATGAAGTATTTGTCGAAAGAGATTTTGTTTAATTCAAGGGGCAACTATTCACAAGGAAATGCTATACACAGAGGTCTCTATTAAATATCAATCCACAATCATAAGAACCTTTCTAATATAAAGATTTGTACTATTAAATGCATATCATTATAACATGCAAGTTAATAACTGAATTCTCCAGCTTAACTCTTCATTGATACACCTTTTTTTATTGATCATTTAATCATATTTCAACAGAATGTATATTGAACACAACTGAAGAATCTGATCACATTGCATAAAGAAAATTATAAACATATTGACAGTTCCCATCAGTATCAAGGTTCTTACATAGTCCTACATAAGAACATAAGAATAGCCTTACTGGGTCAGATCAATGATCCATCAAGCCCAGTAGCCTGTTCTCACGGTGGCCAATCCAGGTCACTAGTACCTGGCCAAAACCCAAGTAGTAGCAATATTCCATGCTACCGATCCAGGGCAAACAGTGTCTTCCCCATATCTTTCTCAATAACAGACTATGGACTTTTCCTTCAGAAACTTGTCCAAATCTTTCTTAAAACCAGCTTCGCTATCCACTCTTACCACATCCTCTGGCAGCGTATTCCAAAGCTTAACTATTCTCTGAGTGAAAAAAAAATTTCATCTTATTGGTTTTAAGAGTATTTCTCTGTAACTTCATTGAATGTCCCCTAGTCTTTGCAATTTTTGATGGAGTGAAAAATCGATCCACTTGTTCTACTCCACTCAGGATTTTGTAGACTTCAATCATATCTCCCCTCAGCAGTCTCTTTTCCAGGCTGAAGAGTCCTAACTGTTTTAGTCTTTCCTCATACGAGAGGAGTTCCATCCCCATTATCATCCTGGTTGCTCTTCTTTGAATTTTTTTTAGCGACACTATATTTTTCTTGAGATAAGGAGACCAGAATTGAACATAATACTCCAGATGAGGTCGTACCATGGAGAGACAATTACATAATCAGAAGAAATGATACTTTAACAGAACAATTCTAAAAAATAAAGTAGTGACTCATCCCCAATTTACAATATGGACTAGCAAAGGATTCACTTGGCAGGCTGCACTACTAGCCCCTTTCCTTCTAAGAAGAATTATAATTGGAAGGGTTCATAAAAACATATGAATTTTGATCAAACATTTACAAGGGTAGCATAATGGAAATTTTGCTCCCAATGCTTTCACATTTTCTTTCATCTCCAGGAACCTTTTCCTTCTTGTTTGTGTGGTTCTTGAAACATCTGAAAACATTGATATTTTGCTATTCAAAAAAGAGACTTCTTTCAATCTAAAAAAAAGGTGAAGAGCTTCCTTATCTTGATAGAATTTAAGGGCTCCTTCTACAAAGGCGCGCTAGGGCCTTAATGCGCAGAATAGCACGTGTTAAAATGCCGCACGTGTTATCCACTACCGTCTCCTTTTGAGTAGGCGGTAGAATTTTGGCTAGCGCACACTAATCCGGTGCATGCGGTAAAACCCGTAGCACAACTTCGTAAAAGGAGCCCTAAATGTTACAAGAAGTGTTGAACACATTACAACTTCCTCTTGAGAATTCTCCAATATATTTTAAATATCCAGTGGACTTAAGGACACTGCCAGAGGCTGAACTTCAGGATCAGAAGAGGAAGGTCTTTTTTTTTTTTTTTTAGAAACTGTCAAAAAATATACTTTGTGCAGAGGAGGAAATCCGTTATTGGGATACTTAAACACTTCTTTCAGAAATTTATAAAAAATTTCTTTAGGTGACATAGTCAGTGTCTTGGGAAAATTCAAGAGTCTTTAAAAAAAAAAAATCTTTATTAACATTTCAAACTTTATAATGTATACAATTGAAGAATCAGAAAAACACTGTATGAAAATACATTGTAATCATCACAATTATTACATTAATTAGTATAAAATTATTACATTAATTATTACATTAATTACACAATTATTACATTATTACATTAATTAGTATAAAATTATATATTATACTATCAATATAATAAAAAATAATTTTACTCTTCCAAATAAATATTCCACCCTCCCTGGATGTGTAAAGGAATCTAACGGAAAAAAAAAAGAGAATCATAATTTTAATTATAACATTATAAAATTAGTCAATGGACTCCATACCTCATTAAAGGACTTGCTAGTACCTAAACGTTCTGCCATTATCCTTTCATATTTATACGTTGTACACACAGTTGCCACTAAAAATTGAAATTAATCCTATCATGATTTTTCCAATTGTATGTAATCATTTGAATCCCTATGCCTGTCAAAATCATTAAAAGGCAACTTTTATTTTTATCTAAAGTGGGTTTAACATGGAGAATCGTTCCACATATTATCGCCTCATATGTCAAGGGGATAGATGCTTCAAGAATAAGATTAATTTGTCCCCAAATTGACTTCCAAAAACTAAGTATCAATGCACAAAAATATATTAGATGATCCAAAGTCCTTATATCAATTCAAGAGTCTTAAGATCAATTGTTTAGTATAATTCTCGAAGTTTTCTACTTTTCTCAGCAAAACTAATTTATCCTGCACAATAGATCCACAGGTAGATTTTACTCCCTGCACTGACTGTTCTAAAGAGTTAATTCTTTCTCCCTGGGTCATCAAGTCCTCTTCAAATTTTTCTACCTTTAAATTTTGAGCTTAGACAAGAGGAGAATTCCCTTGTATAGGGAATCTAGAAAATTTCAAATGGTATCCAGGGTTATCTCAGCGGGTCTAACAAGGAACTGTATAGCTGGTATTTCCCCTCTCTCCATTGAGACTCTATTAACCACCCTTGATAAAGATCTTCCAGCTGTAGATTCTTGGGGATCCAGCGAGCGCAATAACTCTGAAGACAGTGACAAATCCACCGCTGATGTTGCTGCCGACAATTCCCTCTCTCTTGGCTGCAAAGGTAGTGCTGGTCCCGCAGGACTACCGTATTTTCGCGGATATAACGCGCGCGTTATACGCGATTTTACCTACCGCGCATACCCCTCGCGCGTTATATGCCTGAGCGCGGTATAGAAAAGTTTTTAAACATAGTTCCCACCCCGCCCGACGCCCGATTCACCCCCCCAGCAGGACCGCTCGCCCCCCCCCCCCGAACGACCGCTCGCACGCGCCCCCACCCGCCCCCGCATCCACGATCGGAGCAAGAGGGAGCCCAAGCCCTCTTGCCCGGCCGACTCCCCGACGTCCGATACACCCCCCCCCCCCGAAGGACCGCTGACTTCCCGACAATATCGGGCCAGGAGGGAGCCCAAACCCTCCTGGCCACGGCGACCCCCTACCCCCACCCCGCACTACATTACAGGCAGGAGGGATCCCAGGCCCTCCTGCCCTCGACGCAAACCCCCCTCCCTCCAACGACCGCCCCCCCCAAGAACCTCCAACCGCCCCCCCAGCCGACCCGCGACCCCCCTGGCCGACCCCCACGACCCCCCCACCCCCCTTCCCCGTACCTTTGGAAGTTGGCCGGACAGACGGGAGCCAAACCCGCCTGTCCGGCAGGCAGCCAACGAAGGAATGAGGCCGGATTGGCCCATCCGTCCTAAAGCTCCGCCTACTGGTGGGGCCTAAGGCGCGTGGGCCAATCAGAATAGGCCCTGGAGTCTTAGGTCCCACCTGGGGGCGCGGCCTGAGACACATGGTCGGGTTTGGCCCATGTGCCTCAGGCCGCGCCCCCAGGTGGGACCTAAGGCTCCAGGGCCTATTCTGATTGGCCCACGCGCCTTAGGCCCCACCAGTAGGCGGAGCTTTAGGACGGATGGGCCAATCCGGCCTCATTCCTTCGTTGGCTGCCTGCCGGACAGGCGGGTTTGGCTCCCGTCTGTCCGGCCAACTTCCAAAGGTACGGGGAAGGGGGGTGGGGGGGTCGTGGGGGTCGGCCAGGGGGGTCGCGGGTCGGCTGGGGGACGGGCGGAGGTTCTTGGGGGGGGGGGGCGGGCGTTGGGGGGGGGGGGGGGTTTGCGTCGGGGGCAGGGGGGCCTGGGATCCCTCCTGCCCGTAATGTAGTGCGGGGTGGGGTTAGGGGGTCGCCGTGGCCAGGAGGGTTTGGGCTCCCTCCTGGCCCGATATTGTTGGGGAGTCGGCGGTCCTTCGGGGTGAGGGTGCGAGTGGTCCTGCCGGGGGGGGGATGTATCGGACGTCGGGGGGGGGCATCAGGCTTTCAGGATGGGGACAGACCTTCAAGGGGGGACAGGACTTCAAGGGGGGACAGTGCACGGAAGTCAGGGGGGGTGAACGGAGAGTCGGGACAGCGCACGGAAAGTCAGGGCGGGCGAAAGGAGCATCGGGCATCATGCGCGTTATATGCCTGAGCGCGGTATAGAAAAGTTTTGGTACATATCATCGTGATTTCTGCGCGCTATACCCCTGTGCGCGTTTTACACAGGTGCGCGTTATATCCGCGAAAATACGGTAAGCGACATCTCGTTTCCTAGAGCCAACACTTCCTTCGTGTCCAGATTAGCAGGAGCACCCCAGGGAGATAATGAGAAGAAGCCCGTAAGAACTCCTTGCTGAATTGAGGTAGGTTCGGGCTGTTGAGCTGAAACAGCCACCCTACCTCTTCTTTTCAGCATAATGAAATTATTGCTCTAACGAGCTACAAGGCAGGAAATATCTCTTCTGGCAGGAGCAAAACTCAGCATCCTTCCACTACGATGCCATCTTGTCTCCCATTGATCCACTTTTATAATTTTTTTTTTTTCTTAAATTTATGCAGCTATAATTCATGCAGCTTTAAATAGTATTTAACACTTATCTGAAAATCTTCTTAAGTCAGTGGCACATCTAGCAACATTAATTCATGTTTCAAATACTTTGTCAGGTCGAGGTTATATTTTGCTTTCAATGCACAGCTGCAACAATAAAAATAGGAATTCAATTCTTCTCTAATATGAAAAATTGTTACACTTTCACAATTTGTCAAAAAATAAAACATTCAAAGATCATTCCTCAACATGGGCAGAAGAGCAATACTAGCCAGACTTGAAGTTCACTCGGTTCACTGCGAGCAACATGGATCAACAGCAGAGGGCTGTTGTTAGCAGTGGAGAACCATTGGCATAAATAATGGCATATAGGGAGATTAAATTGAGTACACTAGCAGAAGAGTTTGAGCAGCAGATAAGTGGATTAGGATTTGTATTGTTTAATTGTCATGATTACAAAAGGGTTGTTGAAAATGTCACTAATTGACACTTTTATGGAGTATGACATTTTGATTTTTTTAGTACCCCATTAATTATTCAGTATTGTCCGTACAAATGTATTATGAAGACATATGATTGCATCCTCGGTGCTTGTTTCAGAGTAAGCTGTTTCAGCATTAACCCATTTGTGGCATTTCTTGGAAGATTTTGCAGCTATTTTTATGAAACCTTTTTAAAAAAATAAAATAAAGGAATATGTTATTACTATTCTCTTTTTTTAAAAAAAATACCTTCATAATTTATTCCTTTTGTTAATAAATATTTATTTTTTTCCAGTCTAGTCTTGGAATCAAACCTGTTTATTTTTCATAATATATGTTATGAATATGCATTAAATGAACTGATAAAGATTGGGGCCCAATATTCAGAAAATGTTGAGCTTCTAAATTTTTATTCTTAAGGGGCCCTTTTACTAAACCACGTTGCATGCTAATATATGCTTAAGGTGCGTAAAAAAAAGATTTACCCCCCCACACACACACTTTTACAAAGCTGAGTTACAAAGCCGTGGCCATATTAGTTCTAATGCTCATAGGAATTCTATGAGAATCAGAGCTAATACCATCGTGGCTGGTGATAAAAAAGGCTCACATGGCTTTGTAAAAGGAGCCCTTAATTTGTCCGTCAGTGTGTGCGAACCATACACTTATTTAATTTTTTGTAAATTTTGGGCGGAAAGACTGTCATAGATGAGGAATAGGCATGGAAACCTTATCCAGGTAGTATATTCATACTGGGGCTCATTTTCAAAAGAGAAAAATATCCAAAAAGTGACATAATGGGGCTGATGGACATTTTTCTTATCAAACCTTTCCAATTTGATATTGTAGCTACCTAGGGCTCCTTTTACTAAGCTGTGCTAGCGGATTTAGCGTGCGCTGCATTGCCGCGCGCACTAGACACTAGACACTAATGCCAGCATTGAGCTGGTGTTAGTTCTTGGCACGGAGCGCGGGGTTAGCGCGCGGCAATGCAGCGTGCGCTAAAAAGCTAGCACACCTTAGTAAAAGGAGTCCTTAGTTCCTCTGGATATGGAGAGGTGACCCCCCAAACTCACTTGCCCATAGATATCTTGGGAATTGTCTACACTGACGGCCAAGACAAAGTACGCAGCCTAGGGGCGATCCTGGATGACAAGTTCTCGCTATCTGACCATATCTCCCAAGTAGTATCCGCCTTGTTCTACTACCTCCAACAGATGATATTTCTTGGAACCGGACTTCTCACAGCTACTCTACGCTTTTGTCTTCTACCGTATGGACAATTGCAATGTGTTCATAAACGGGCTCACTGTGAAAAACCTCCATCGACTACGAGTACAAAATACTACCATCCAATTCCTAAATAATCTCTATATGCGAGACCTGAGCACCCTGGTGTTGTACGCTGCCCACTGGCTATCAATCAACAAACAATGTATATTCAAAGGCCTAGTAATGGCCTACAAACTCTTTCACGACATGGTACTGGCCTAAATAGCCTCCAAACTTCCACCTTATGCCTAACGTGACCATTTATATTTTTCATCAAAACAGGACATCTATTAATATTCAGTCCCACCCCCAATCCTGCCCTAGCCCCACCCCCAATCACACCTTAGCCCCGCCCCCAATTTCTTCCATTCATTTTTCATGTACACACAATATCTTATTATTTCATAACCATAAAATTAAAAAAAACACAAAGCATCCTATACACAGAGAAAATGTTAATTATTTATATTTGGGGGGTTTTCAAAGATGACACCTCAGTAACTATAGAAAAATAGACAAATACAGTGGTACCTTGGATTACGAGCATAATCCATTCCAGGAGCATGCTCGTATATCAAAGCAAGTTTCCCCATAGGAAGTAAGGAAAACTTGCTTTGATATGTTCCCACCCCTCACCTTCCCCTCCCCGAGGCCAGCAGCGCTGCTCCCCCCCCCACGAGAACCGGCATTGCTTCCCCCGAAGGCCCCCCCGCGAACTGGCACCCTCCCCCCCGTGATCCAGCACCCCCCGCCGCCATCGTGCACCCCCCCACTGCGACTTGAGATCCCCAACCCACCCGAACCTTCTTCTTACTTCCAGTGTAGCCTCCGCATCGGCATTGGCACCGGCACCAGCATGTCCTGTGTGTTGGTGCCGGTGCCCGAAAATCTGCTTCCTGTGCCGGGCCTTGAGCATGCACGCATGCTCAAGGCCCGGCACAGGAAGCAGATTTTCGGGCACCGGCACCGACGCACAGGACATGCTGGTGCTGGTGCTGATGCGGAGGCTACACTGGAAGTAAGAAGAGGGTTCGGGTGGGTTGGGGGATCTCAGGTTGCGGCGGGGGGGGGTGCCCGATTGCGGCGGTGGGGAGGGGTGCCGGATCGTGGAGGGGAAGGTGCCGGTTCGTGGGGGGTGGGGGCGCTCGTACAGCGAGGCAAGCTCGGTTTACGAGGCACCAAGTTTGTGAATGTTTTGCTTGTCTTGCAAAACACTCGCAAAACGGTGCACTCGTAAACCGAGGTACCATTGTATAGTGCAAAATATAGACAGCAGATATAAATTCTCAAAACTGACACATTTTGATCACTAAATTGAAAATAAAATCATTTTTCCTACCTTTGCTGTCTGGTGATTTCATGAGTCTCTGGTTTCATTTCCTTCTGACTGTGCATCCTTTCTTTAATTTCTTTCTGCACTCAGGCCCAACAATTGTCCCTTTCTATTCCCTCACTTCTTCCTTCCTATGTCCTTAGTGCCCCCAGTGCCTCCTTCCTATGTCCTTAGTGCCCCTTTCTATGTCCTTAGTGCCCCCAGTGCCTCCTTCTTTTGTCCTTAGTGCCCCCAGATCCAGTGTCAGTTCTCCTTTGTACCTTTGTTCCAGGTCTCCCTCTCTCTCCCTTCCTCTGTTATGATCTTGCCTCTCTCTGCTCTTTCTCAGGGGTTCTCCCCCTCTGTCTGCACCTCCCAAAGTCCTGCTTCTGCCTCCTGTCTGTTCCCTTTGGTCCAGGCCTTTATCTCTCTAGTCTTACTTCTACTTACAACCCCCCTTATCTGCCTCTTTCCTTCCTTCATCCCTCTTTCCTATGTCCCCCTCACTGCCTTCCAGCCTTTGTCCCACTCCCTCCCAAAAATCCTGCCAGCCTACCTCCCCCAAAGCCAGCCTGCCTGCCTCCCCCAGAGCCAGCCTGCCTGCCTGCCTCCCTAGAGCCAGCCTGCCTGCCTACCTCCCCCAGAGCCAGCCTGCCTGCCTGCCTCCCCCAGAGCCAGTCTGCCTGCCTGCCTCCCCCAGAGCCAGTCTGCCTGCCTGCCTCCCCCAGAGCCAGCCTGCCTGCCTGCCTGCCCCTAAGCCAGCCTGCCTACCTCCCCCAGAGCCAGCCTGCCTGCCTACCTCCCCAGAGCCAGCCTGCCTACCTTCCCCCCAAAGCCAGCCTGCCTGCCTCCCCCAAAGTCAGCCTGCCTACCTCCCCCAGAGCTTGCCTGTCTCCCTCCCCCAAAGTCAGCCAGTCTGCCTGCCTACCTCCCCCAGAGCCAGCCTGCATGCCTGCCTGCCTCCCCCAAAGCCAGCCAGCTTGCCTGTCTGCCTACCTCCCCAAAGCCAGCCAATCAGCCTGCCCGCCTACCTACCTCTCTGCCGCGCAAAACACAGCCAGCTTGCCTGCTTGCCTGCCTACCTCCTTCCCTCCCCTACCGCAGAAAATAAAGCCTACCTCCAGGCCCAATTTAAACGTCCCCCCAGTCCACCACCGCTGCTCCTTTGCTTACCTCCTTACCGCTAATCGCGCCCAGAAGCCTTCTTCCCGACGTCAATTCTGACGTCGGAGAGGACGTTCTGGGCCAGCCAATTGCTGCCTGGCTGGCCCGGAATGTCCACTCCAATGTCAGAATTGACGTCGGGAAGAAGGCTTCTGGGTGCGATTAGCAGCAGGGAGGTAAGCAGAGGAGCAGCGGCGGCAGACCTGGAGGGAGGCTTTTTTTTTTGGTGCGGCAGGAAGGGACAGGAAGCGATCGCCTGTCCCGTTGTCCGCGTGCACAGTTTCGGGACGCTGTCCCTGAAAACAGGACATTTTGGCATCCCGAAGCTGTGTGTGGGGACAATAGGACAGGGGATCTGAAAATGGGACTGTCCCGTTCAAAACGGGACGTATGGTCACCTTACCTATGCCCTGAATTGACCACTTCACTTGCAAGAAGAAAAGTGACTAATACACACTCGGGATGTACCCTCCGCCTTGAGAGTGCCCCCAAAAAGATCTTACTCACCCTACCTACTGTACTTCTGGAACCAACTACCTACCAAGGCCTACTAAACTTCAAGAAGGCTATAAAACTCACCACTTCTCCTGATCCTCTATGAGAGTGCTCCAATCCAAATCCCCCGGAACCTCTGACAAAAAGCCACTAACGCTCTACGGCCTTGAGTCTAAAACACTTCGTCCATGTATTACCATGCCATATTTTGTTATACAATGTTCTACCACATTCATACTGTTCGCCATCCCTATCCTACTATACTGTACACCATATTTACCACACTGTGTCTGCCACATTATCTGCCATGCTATGATCTCTCATGCCATATTTGCCACACAATGTTTGCCATTCCATATCTTCCATACTATGTTGCGTCATTCACGCTTGCCTTACCATTTTTGCCAAGTCGTGTCATACTATATAAGCCATGCTTTGTAATATTATGTTTGTCTTGCTATGTTTTGCCAAACAATACTCGCCATGCTATGTCTCACCATATCATGTTTTTATCACATTATATTTTAGCATGCTTTAACTACTGTATGTTTTGCCAGCGAGTGCAATAACTCCGAAGACAGTGACAAATCTGTGTCCTTACTATACTTGACCAAAAATGTGTTCCCTAGGACAAATTAGACAAAAACTTTACAAAAACTTTGCTCTCACAGAGATGCTAGTAATGTCAAGACTGCCATGTGAGAATCACTCTGCCCCTGACACTAACATCACTCATGGAGCCCATGACAACCATCTTCCAGAGCAATAGGAAGCAGGCAGGACATTTGGGCAGCTCCTCATCTACCAGGAGCTGCTCATTGAAACCCCCAAATGATTGCAGGGGCCCAAAAAGCATTAGAGGAACAGAGAGAGCTGGGGCTGGCATGGGAGAATCATTCTGCCCCCCTCCCCAACACTTACATCACTCACGGCACCTGTTCAGACATATAATTATAGCAAGTAATCACACCTACAGGCTATAGTGAACCAACCTCTGAACATGAACCAGCTCAGATACAATTACGACACCTATCCAAACTTACCTGCTATAGGATACTAATCTCTGAATGTGAGTTCACTCAAATAATCTACAACACTCACCCAATCTGCCTTCTACAGTGAACTAACCAAGATGAGTTGGTATCTCAAAACAATTCTCTGCCTACTGATCAGCACCAGACAAACCAAACTCTACTCCAACCCTCCCAACAGTCGATCAGATGACCCTTTAGAACACACAGTCCATTTATGGAGTCAACAAATGATAAACTGAACCAATCACATACAATGGCTAATCCCAATGCTGGCTGGACCACCCAGAGACCGAAAACCACACCACATCACACCACAATCACATCACTAAACCAAACCCAGACAACCTAATAAGAATCCCAATTACTTATACTAATGAAGTCATTCTCACCTCAGATCCATGTGGATACGTTAACATAAGAATTGCTATACTGGGACAGACCGAAGGTCCATCAAGCCTAGTATCCTGTTTCAAACAGTGGCCAACACAAGTTTCAAGCACCCAAGTATCACAACAGATTCTATGCTGCTTATCTTAGGAATAAGCAGTGGATTTCCTCAAGCCATCTCAATATTGGTCTATGGACTTCTCTTTTAGGAAATTATCCAAACCTTTTTTAAACCACGCTAAGCTAACTGATTTTACCACATTCTCTGGCAAAGAATTCCAGAGTTTAATTACACATTGTGTGAAGAAATATGTTCTCTGGTTTATTTTAAATCTACTAGTTAGTAGCTTCATCGGTGTTTGCTGCAATTGTTGCTGGCCATTCCTTTGGTCTTTTTTAGTGTTTTTATTGCAATACTTGGACAATTGTATTAACATATCTTTGGCTTTATCATTCTACACCAAGATTCCTGAGGCAGGCCTTCATGGGCCGAAACATGATCGTGTCGAGTCTGTTTTATAATAAAAAGGATTGAGCACCAGGTGCTTCTACCGCGCCATTTTTTATTTTTTTTTGCCATTTCTAACAGCATTCTTCAATCAAGAAGGGTATTACAAGCAGAACGAAATAAGTTATCCTACCGTTGTATCGGACGATGGTGCGCCCGCATCTGGAGTACTGCGTCCAATATTGGTCACCTACCTAAAGAAGGATATGGTGATACTCGAGAGGGTTCAGAAGAGAGCGACGCGTTTGATAAAAGGTATGGAAAACCTTTCATACGCTGAAAGATTAGAGAGACTGGGGCTTTTTCACTGGAGAAGCGGAGACTTAGAGGGGATATGATAGAGACTTATAAGATCACGAAGGGCATAGAGAAAGTGGAGAGGGACAGATTCTTCAAACTTTCGACAACTACAAGAACGAGAGGGCATTCCGAAAAATTAAAAGGAGACAAATTCAGAACCAATGCTAGGAAGTTCTTCTTCACCCAACAGGTGGTGGACACCTGGAACGCGCTTCCAGAGGGATTGATAGGACAGGGTACGATATTGGAGTTCAAGAAGGGATTGGACAATTTTCTGAAGGAAAAGGGGATAGAAGGGTATAGATAGAGGGCTAGTATACAGGTCCTAGACCTGATGGGCCGTTGCGTGAGCGGACTGCTGGGCATGATGGACCTCAGGTCTGACCCAGCAGAGACACGGCTTATGTTCTTAAGTTAGGCATTGGTTTTAGAATTTCCCCCCAAAGTAACCAAGGTAGCCAATGCCAAAAAAAAAACGTTTATGCATATTTATTTATTTGGTTTTATATCCCGCCTCCCAGAAGAGCTCAGAATGGGTGACAAGTTTACATGCATAACAAAACATTGTAAAACATAACATAACAAACATATTTTGGGACAATTTATTGTTTTTTTCTTTCCTATTTAAAAGGAGTCCCTTTATAAGTTTGATTGAGTTATATTGTAAGCTGCATTGATCCTTTTCTAGCTGTATATGTGGTATATAAAGATTTTAATAAAAATAAATAAAACATAAACATAAGCATCCAAGTGAGTGCTTTACATGCTGTTCTACCTTCTGAAGACACATAAAATTACTCTAAGGTAATCCAAGGAGGACCAGTTTAGACCTCTTCAAACTGAAGCAAATATTTTAAATATTTTAAGGATAGGAAATCTAAAGCTTGGCAGAGTCAGTCAGTGACGAATTAAGTAATACCAGCTGGCAGAATAAGAACACCAGTGAGATGAACATAGAGACAAGTACATTTTGCTGTTTTTTTATCAGGCATAAAGTTCAGTAGCATGCCCCTTGACACATACAGTCAGTGTGAGCAACTCATTTATTAATGCCAGTAGGCAAAATAAGCAGGCCACAGTGACATTAGCATCATCTGTGTTTATCTCCTGTGAGGAGAAAATCTCTTCTCGTCTTGTATCAAATAATACTTGCAGCAGAATACCACAGGGTAAAAAAATAAACGGTAAACATTTTTTTTGTCTTCTCTTGCTGACATCAGTGGTTAGACACAATTTGATTTACATGCATTAAAAACCTCTTATAAAAAGTCAGTCATGCCTTCAACTATGCATAGCACAAATAGGTAAGGAGATGAATTTAGGACAAGCATGCACATTTTATAAAATACTTGCATAAGCACATATTCCATGTGTTAAAATTTATATCTGCTCCAAGGCAGATCTAGGTATTTTCTCAGGTCTTCTGTGTCTATCCCTTTTCACCTTATTCCTATGCCACCTCATTACAGAGCCTCAATATAGAGCCACTTGAAAGTGATTCACCTCTTGGACATTAATGCCATGGAAGTATTTAAACATCTTTCTCACTATTATTCCATCTCCTACCCTTCTTTGAAAGTATATATATACTAGCTGATGCCCCGGCGTTGCACGGGTATTTAATTATAGCAATAACACTGTAAATGTATTCAAATAAAGATACTTTATAGTGGTGAATGAAATTATTTTTTTACAGCTTAATAAAAAGTACAATATTCAAATTATAATGTGAAATATTTGACAAAATGAATACAATACAACTAACGCAAAACGTGATTATAAACAACATTTTTAGTTTCACCTCCTGGAGCAAGAACATATAAATTCTTGGGTGAACCCACCCTTGAGCAAGCAACATAGAGTTGTGGGCCGCGAGACCCCCAGAACATATCACCCCAGGTAGTGAGGGATCTGCATACCAAGTTTCGTTCAAATCGGTCAAGCCGTTTTTGAATTACTGTGAGAATGGCAGCTGTTAACATTTTTTCCATTGACATGAATGGGTGAAATCTGATTTTCTGTTTGTAGCTCCGCCCACGTGTGCAGGTGGGCCGCGAGACCCCCAGAACATATCACCCCAGGTAATGAGGGATCTGCATACCAAGTTTCGTTCAAATCAGTCAAGCCGTTTTTGAATTACTGTGAGAATGACAGCTTTTTACATTTTTTCCATTGACATGAATGGGTGAAATCTGATTTTCTGTTTGTAGCTCCGCTCACATGTGCAGGTGGGCCGCGAGACCCCCAGAACATATCACCCCAGGTAGTGAGGGATCTGCATACCAAGTTTCGTTCAAATCGGTCAAGCCGTGTTTGAATTACTGTTAGAATGGCAGCTTTTTACATTTTTTCCATTGACATGAATGGGTGAAATCTGATTTTCTGTTTGTAGCTCCGCCCACGTGTGCAGGTGGGCCGCGAGACCCCCAGAACATATCATCCCAGGTAGTGAGGGATCTGCATACCAAGTTTCGTTCAAATCGGTCAAGCCGTTTTTGCGTGATCGCGGCACATACACACACACATACACACATACATACCTCCGATTTTATATATATAGATTGAGATATTTAAGTCTGTCCCCATACGCTTTATGATAAAGTTCATGAACGATTTTAGTAGCTGCCCTCTGGGCCAACTCCATCCTGTTTTTATCTTTTTGAAGGTGCAGTCTCCAGAGGTTTACCCAATATACTAAATGAAGTCTCACTCGGAATGAATATAGGCTATGAATATGAGCCTATATTCATTCCGGGGGAGGTTTTTTGTGCCATTGAGGGTTTTTTTGCCTGACCACCTTAAACCACCATTGTGTGGTGGAAAGGTTTATTTCTGAGGCTTTTTCCTCCCTTGAGTGTGATGGCCTGTGCCTGCGTCATTTTGGATTTACTGTTGTCGTTTTTAACTTTGTTTGGCATTGTCCATGTGAGAGTGTTGTATACTACCATTATTGGATTTTCACTTATTTTGTGTCATTTTGAGAAGCTGATACTTTGATCAGTTGGTTCAATTCTGGGTCTCTGGAAGCGGCTTGGTATGTAGAAGTCAGTTGATGAATCTTTTCTGAATGCAGCCTTTAACTGAGGGAAAGGTGAAGAATGACTGATGACATGTGGGTTGACCAGGTCTGGCGATTAGTAAGGTAGCTGGGAAGTAGGCCATGTAATACTTTATAAAAGAAGCAGCCAAATTTAAAGAGCACTTGTCCCTCTATCGTCAGCCAATGTAGTTTTTGATAGAATGAGGTTATGTGGTTGAATTTTCTTAGGTTGAAGATTAGCCTAACTGCAGTGTTTTGGATGAGCTGTCTCCAGAAGTGTCTGCATAGTCCCACTAAGTATACAATGTTGCAGTCAAAGGTGCTTATGACTAGTGCATAGACAGGTCAAAATATTTTTTTAATGGATCTGTTTCCTAAGTGTGTTGAAGCCTTTTCGTAAAACATGATCTACTTGGGTTGACATGGATAGCTGCCTGTCTAGGACAGGGGTAGGCAATTCTGGTCCTCGAGAGCCGGAGCCAGGTCATGTTTTCAGGATATCCACAATGAATATGTATGAGATGGATTTGCATGCACTGCCTCCTTGAGATGCAAATCTATCTCATGCATATTTATTGTGGTTATCCTGAAAACCTGACCTGGCTCCGGCTCTCGAGGACCGGAATTGCCGACCCCTGGTCTAGGTGAACACCCAGGATTTTAATTGTAGGGGAGATTAGAAAGTTGCTTCCCCTTAGAGTTAGGGAATCCATTTGTGAAGTTTTTGGATGTGGCGATGAAGAATTTTATTTTCTCAATATTCAGTTTTAGTTTGGAGTCGGCCATCAAGTCTTCTATGGTGAACAGGATTGCATCTATTCTTTGTATTAG